>NC_092137.1:25195035-25498065 GCF_043159975.1 Macaca nemestrina | reverse complement strand
AGACATTGAGCCTCAGGATTATATTTCATTTGAATGGAATTTCTTAATAGGATTTGTATACTGACTGCAATTTAGAATAATTTGAATATTTCTTGGCACCTTTGCAAGTCTTCATATTGCCCGCTTTTGACTGTTGCCTGAGTTTAGAACCTGCTGTGTTAGCCCTCGTTCATTCTTCTCAAAACTCTAATCTGTCTACTTATTTCTAACAAATTAATCTTCTTGAGTCACTGCCTTTGTCATATTACTACCCTATTTAAAAATCTACAAAACCTCACTGCCTATAGAATCAAGGAGGCACTCCTCGTGCTGGAATTCAAGGCCTGTGTAATCGGGACCCACCTTACTTTTGGAATCTTATCTTCTACTACTAATTTATGGAGGACAAAGCCTCTGCTTTGCCAGACCTGCCGCATTCCTACCCTTTAAAACTTTATAGCCCTTTCCACTGAGCTAGCTCATGATGTCCCAGCCCGGCTACCTGCTTTCCTGAATGTCCTGCTTGTCTCTTTCAGACTTACAGGTTTTCTATATCCTTGAGTCCAGTTTAAATCCTACTATGTCCATGCAACCTTCCTTAAACCCTCCAAGTAGCTAACTCATATGGATCTCTTCTTTCCATTCCTAAATTCCTTGAGCTCTTGTTGTTTTATCAGTCATTTGGGCACCCAATAAAATGCTGTCTCGTTTTTTAAGGGTTTCTTGCGTATATATTAAACCTGGACTTCTTGAAGGCTGTAAGCACTTTCTTTGCACCATCAACTTCTTAAGAGCTGGGATTGTACATCTTTAGTGCCTGGCAGATTCCATGTGTTTGCGGGACTGAACTTTATACTGGTTTGTGTTTCTAGAGGATGGAGCACAATTGTAAATTCTAGTTGAATTAGGTTACATTCAGCAACTTTCTTGTAGTCTCTCTGTTCAAGGTCACATTATAGGACCTTGCTTGTTGATTTGGTATGCTTTTGCTGGTCCTACTGATGCTTTGGAAGGCCACCAAAGAGAAGTTACTCATACTGTAAAAATCTGTATTTTTTTATGAGTTTTTGGAGAGAAGTTTGTCTTTGACCTTCCTGGAGGTCAAGATAAGGTTGGAATAAGGCATCTCCTTTGGTGTAAAGTGGCCCTTTTCTTTTGTCTCACGTTTCCCCCTTTGGATCGTGTTAATGGAATAATCCTAAGGGTAAAACTGGATACATTGGCTCCAAGCATGAATTTAAAGAAATGTTCAGTTAAATTGTATTGAATAATCTACATCCTTGGTTTTTCACTTTTTTAAATAAAATTGTTTTGGGATTTAAGGGACTTCTTTTTTCCCTTTAGTTAGTTATTCTAAGCTGTGACCACCTCATGTTTAATTCTATATAAATCCAGCTGTTATTTTTCACTCATTGCCTGTGTCCAATTTATCACAAGGAAAACATTCTTGTGAGGAGCTTCTCCATAGAGTTTTTTTAGATGAATTTTTAATATCTTCATTTTGAGAAATTGATTAAACTGCCACTGATGTTATCTGGGTGAGCTGAGCCCTTTTGAAAGCTTGAAAATCTAAAACTGATACTGTATGGAAGTATCAGTTCCATATGGAAGCATTAAAAAAGTAATCTGACTGGGCGCAGTGGCTCATGCCTCTAATCCCAGCACTTTGGGAGGCTGAGGCAGGTGGATCGCCTGAGGTCAGGAGTTCAAGACCAACCTGACCAATATGATGAAACGCCATCTCTACTAAAAATAGAAAAATTAGCCGGGCATGGTGGCGTGTGCCCGTAATCCAGCTACTTGGGAGGCTGAGACAGGAGAATCGTTTTAACCCGGGAGGTGGAGGTTGCAGTGAGTCAAGATCATGCCATTACACTCCAGCCTGGCCAACAAGAGTGAAACTCCATCTCAAAAAAAAAAAAAAACAAAACAAAAGGTAACCTTAAATTTGAACCAACATGAACTTAGGGTATGATACTGATTTATATTGACATAATCTATGCATTTCTCACATAAATGAAGTGAATAAATACAAATAAGTGGTATGATGCTGTACAAAAGAATACCTTTTAAGAAAATCATTCATGTTTCTGTATAGATTTAGGACATTAATATGTGTTGTTCATCTGGTTGTGCGAGCACTCTAATTTATAAGCTGATCATCTCACATTCCCTCTCACATTTACCAAGCTGTCAGGTAGGAAACATAAACATTTATTCCTGACCCTTTGAGAAAATCAGCAGTTGGAACATGCTATAATTTATAATTACAAAGAACAAAGGCCTAAAAGAGAAATTCCTAACCACAGGCCCACTTTCACATGGGTTTGAAACCAGAATTTATACCATATTTTTAGCCTCCAAATCCCAACTCAGAAATTTAATTAAATTTAAAGCTTCTCTTTTTGGGTGGTGCTCCCAGAAACCTGTCAGAAGCTAACATAAATCCTCTTTGTAGAAAGGCACTTAAGCTGGGCACAGTGGCTCACATCTGTCATCCCAGCACTTTGGGAGGCCGAGGTGGGCGGATCACTTGAGGTCAGGAGTTCGAGATTAGCCTGGCCAACATGGTGAAACCCTGTCTTTACTAAAAATACAAAAATTAGCCGGGTGTGGTGGCAGACGCCTGTAATCCCAGCTACTTGGGAGGCTGAGGCAGAAGAGTCACTTGAATCTGGGAGGCGGAGGTTGCAGTGAGCCAAGATCACACCACTGTACTCCATCCTGAGCGATAGAGCGAGACTCCATCTCAAAAAAAAAAAAAGGAAGAAAGGCACTTAAAAACCTTAGCCTTGAGTAATCTCCACAGACAAGTTCCAAGGAACTTGAACTCACATAAGAAAAAAATAAGCTGGCGTGAGTAAGAATTAATAGGAACAATACATTAAAGTCCTACAAAGAGTGTGAATTATCACATACAGAATATAAAATAAATGTTTTTTTAAAAAGCAGGAGTATGTTAAGAGTATAAAGTATGAAGAAACAAAAGAATATAAAAATTACCAGAAAATCTGAAAAGGAATCAAATAAAACTTCTAGGAATTTAAAAAAAAATTAGAAACCTCAGTAGGATAAGGTAAATATCAGATTAGATTTACAGATTATAAATCTTAAGATAATTGGAATTCCAGAAGGACAAAATAAAAAAAATTCGAGGTGATGCCAAAAGATAATGAATGGAAATTGTCCCAAGTTTATAGCAGTGGTCAACAAATCTTAATTAAGAATCTAGGCCGGGCACGGTGCCTCACGCCTGTAATCCCAGCACTTTGGGAGGTCAGGGTGGGCAGATCACTTGAGGTCAGGCATTTGAGACCAGCCTGGCCAACATGGTGAAACCCCATCTCTGCTAAAATACAAAAATTAGCCGGGCGTGGTGATGCGCGCCTGTAGTCCCCAGCTACTCGGGAGACTGAGGCACGTAAATCACTTGAACCCAAGAGATGGAGGTTGCATTGAGCCGAGGTCGCGCCACTTTACTCCAGCCTAGACAACAGAGCAACACTCTGTCTCAAAAAAAAAAAAAAAGAAAAGAAAATTCACACCCACACACATTACAGTGAAGCAGGAGGACCCAGAGACAAAGAAAAGATGTTAAAAACAAATACAAGATTACTGTAAAGAATTGACAGTTTTACAGAGAGTTGACTTCTGAAGAGCGACATTAGAAACCAGAGGACAGTGGAATATGACCTTCAAAGAACTGAGAGGAAAATAATTATAATCCTAAAATTGTATATCCAGTGAGAAAATACCTGTCAAGAAAGGCGAAGACAAAACATTTGTAGATGAATAAAAATGGAGAGCTTACGACTAAAGGAACCTCGCTAAAGGAATTTATAAAGGGTATGTTTCAAAGAGAAGGAAAATGATCTTGGGCATTTGACAAAATTCAACCCTCAATTCACATTTTTAAAAACTCTCAAAGTTAGGAATAGAGGGTACCTTCTCAATCTGAAAAGGCACGTCTATGAAAAACCTGCCTAGCTACCATCATACGTAATGTTAAAAGACTGAACATTTTACGTTAATATTGGGAACAAGGCAAGAATGTCACTCTTAGTGCATCTATTCAGCATTTTACTAGTGATCCTAGCTAGTGCATTAAGACAAAAAGAAATTAAAGGCATTCAGATTGAAAAGGAAATATTAAAATTTTCTTTATTCATAGATGACATGATTGTGTACACAGAAAATGCTAAGGAAGCTACAAAACAAAATACTGGAATTAACAAATGAAGTTAGCAGTATTGCAGGACATAGGTCACTTTAAAAAAATCAGTGGCATTTCTATATATTAGCAGCAATTAGAAAACAAACTTTCAAAAAGCAATACCATTTATAATAGCATTAAGAAACATAACATAGGAATAAATATATTGAAATATGTACAAGATGTGTAAACTAAATACTACAAAGCATTGCTGAAAGAAATTTTAGGGCTGGGCACGGTGGCTCACGCCTGTAATCCCAGCACTTTGGGAGGCCGAGGCGAGTGGATCACCTGAGGTTGGGAGTTTGAGACCAGCCTGACCAACATGGAGAAACCCCATCTCTACTAAAAATGCAAAATTAGCCCAGCGTGGTGATGCATGCCTGTAATCCCAGTTACTCGAGAGGCTGAGGCAGGAGAATCGCTTGAACCCAGGAGGCAGAGGTTGTGGTGAGCCGAGATCACGCCATTGCACTCCAGTGTGGGCAACAAGAGCGAAACTCCATCTCAAAAAAAAAAAAGAAAGAAATTTTAAAAGCCCTAAATAAATGAAGAGATATACTGTATTTATAAATTGGAAGGCCAGTGGTATATCTAGCATATTTGACATTCAGAATGGATCATATTTAACAGCCCTTTCCTCTATATGTCAAAATTATTGTTAGTAATTATCGTGAAATGAAATAAATAATTACTGATTGCTGCTTTTGTCTTTATTATTTCCTTCATTATCTTCAGATTTTCTCTGTTTATCATTCAATTATTCAGCAAATATTTATTGGGCGCTTAATATGTTCTAGGCCTCACTTAAATAAAAACAGACAAAACAATCTTTGCACTCATGGAGCTTGTTTTTTAGTGGTGGGAAACAGGCAAAAATCATAATAAATAAATAAATTATATATTAGAAGGTAACAAGTGCTACATAGAACAGCAAAACAGGGAAAGAGGGATGGGCAGTATTGGAGGTCTAGTGGGTTGTCATTTTTAATAATTGCTTTAGGCCTTAATGAAAAGTGACATTTGAACATCGGCTTGGAGGAGATGATGGAGTTACCCTTTTGGGTATCTGGAGGAAGAGCATTCCTTGCCAAAGGAACAGGCTGGGCAGAGGCCCTGCAGCCAAAGCATACCTGGCATGTTTAAGGAACATAAAAAAGATGGTAGAGGGGGAGTTAAATTAGCAAGAGGGAGATGAAATCAAAGATACTATGAGGGCTAGATGGTAGAGGGTCTTATATGCTATTGTAAGAACTAAGTGACATGAGGATGTGTTTGGATTGCTTTGACTGATCTGACTTCCATTTTAAAAGGATGTTCCTTCTGGCCGCTGTAGAGAATAGACTAAAGGAGAGTCAGGAGGAAAGGAAGGAGTCAGCTTTTGAAAAAGGTGAGAGGAGGACTTGAGTGGACAAGGTAGATAACAGTAGAGGTAATGAGAGGTGATCAGATACACGAATATTGAATGTACTTAGGGCAACAGTATTTGCCGACTTAAAAGTGGAGAATAAGAAGGAGAGGTCAGTTTGGCCTGCACAGCTGGAAGGATGGCGATGAGGATTACTATAGGTAGAACAAGCTTGGGTAGGGTGAGAGCTCCATTTTGGACGTGTTGAGTCCTTTTTGACAGCCAAGTGGAGGTGTCAGATAGCAAGTTTATATGTCTGGGGTGGGGGTATGTAACTTGACCATGTAAACCTTTAGGATTCTGAATACATCAATCCACATGTCTTATTGATGTGGGTACATTAGAGTAAGTTACAAATGAAAAAGTACTAAAGTACTGCTGGATCCAAAAGTTTACCATCTTCAAAATGAAAAACATCATAGACCCCTTCTAACACATCAAATGTACTTTCAGGGGTATGTGTGGTTTGGAAATACAAATTTGGGAATTGTCAACTTACGGATAATATTTAGACAAGAGAAAACATATAAGGATCAAACCATGTTACTAATTTCTTATTTCTTAAGATGGTTATTCAGTTAATTCATTATTTAAAATTCTTTTTTTCTAATATGCATGGATCCAATTGTAAAGTTAAGGCAATTTTTAAAATTTCCAAACACATGAGACGTTTTTGTATTCTTTGATTCTTTGTGATAATTATCGAATTTTGGTGAGAGATGGTATTCTGTATGATAATGATTCTTTGGTAGAGTTGAGATTTCTTTTAGGGCCTAGCATCTGAACAATTTTCAAAAAAATTGTGCTTAAAAAATTCCTCAAATTGTTGGGTGCACGTTTCCCCATATTCTCATTATATCAAGCTTATTATGTGTGCAGAAAACATCAAATTTAATTTTTAATAATTCTTATTGATACATAATATTTGTACATTTTTATGGAATACATGTGATATTTTGCTACGTGCATAGAATGTGCAATGATCAAGTCAGGATATTTCCTCATGTTCTCACTTACAACTGGGAGCTGAATGAAGAGAACACATGGACACATAGAGGGAAACAACACACACTAGTGTCTATTGGAGAGTGGAGGGTGGGAGAAAGAGAGGATCAGGAAAAATAACTAATGAATACTAAGCTTAATACCTGGGTGATGAAATCATCTGTACCACAAACCTCCATGACACACGTTTACCTGTATAACAAACCTGCACATCCTACACGTGTACTCATGAACTTAAAATGAAAATTAAAAAAGAAAAAAAACTCGGTATTTAGGGTATCCATCACCTTGAATATTTATCACTGCTGCGTGTTGGAAACATTTCAAGTTCTCCTATTTTGAAATATACAATGCATTATTGTTAACTATAGTCACCCTACTCTGCTGTTGAACTTTGGAACTTGTTCCTTCTATCTAACTGTGTGTTTGTACCCATTAACCAACCTCTCTTCATCCTTCCCCACCCCCACACACCCTTCTCAGCCTCTGGGCGACCATCGTTCTACTCTCTACCTCTATGGGGATCAACACTTTTAGCTCCCACCTATGACTGAGAACATGTGATATTTGTCTGTGTCTGCCTTATTTCAGTTAACATATAATCTTCAGTTCCGTCCATGTTGCTGCAAATGCCAGGATTTCATTCTTTTTACCACCAAGTAGTATACCACATTGTCTTTCCATTGAGGACATACAGAGAAATTGTTTCCAAATAATTGATACAGAAGTAAAGATAATGTCCTGTGGAGAACTGTGTGCTGACTCAGAACCTTTGACTCAGAACCTTTAGCGATGATGAAGACATTGACGTCAAAGATGCATTTAAAGACTTTGTATGAAATTGAGTCATGAAACTGAAATAAAGCTGTATTTCTAAATTTTTGTGCTTTTAAATTTTATCAGTAGCTGTAGGAGGAAAGAGAGAAATAGGATTTAGTAGGAGAAGTACAAATGACAGCACGCTTTTGATATTTTTTTTTTAATGGAGCAAGCAAACCCCAAATATAAGTTGATCTTTCCCAAGAAAGGATCTCCAAAAACTAACTTGACCATGTAAACCTTTAGAATTCTAAATAAATCAAGACATATATCTTGTTGATGTGGGTACAGATGAGAAAGTACTAAAATGCTGCTGGATGCAAAAAGTTTGCCATCTTCAAAATGAAAAATACCCTAGACTCATCATCAAAATACCCTAGAACATCATCAAGTTCACTTTCAGCTCTGTCTACAGTGGCATTCTTCAGCTTCCTGTGAATGCATCCATTTATCATTGTCCCCAACCTTTGTATGGACATGGGAGAGAAATCGTGACACAGGAGACCTCGAATGGATAGGTTGGAAGAGTGTCATTGTCAGCTGTACTTCCGCCTGGGGTACTCCAACCAACAGTGCAGACAGGCGTGGTGTGGAGTGAGCTCATAGCAGTGACGTGAATGCCAGTTTAGACAGTTACTTAGAGAGGCTCCATGATCTATCAGTCAATCCTTATATAGTATTTAGGCTGAGAAACTTTTTCAAAGCCAACCATTTCAGATATCAATTATGAATTTCTTTGTCACTGGAAAGAGTAATGGGCAATTTATGAATATCTCTGAACCTTTGGACCTGAAGCAAACTAACCCACTTTGAAAGTTGGAATTGGAAAGTATGTGTCCTCCAAATTTGTTCTTCTTTTGGAAGATGCTGTTTTGGGCGATGTCTCTTGCTTGTCCATGTGCATTTAGAGTTAGCTCATCAAGTTTTGCAAAAAGGTATTTTGTGATTTTGATAGGAATTGTACTGAATCAATAGATCTGTTTGGGGAATATTGCTATCTTAGCAATATAAAATCTATGAACATATGAAATCTTTCCATTTACTTAGGTATTCTTTAATTTCTTTCTTTTTTTTTTTTTTTTTTTTTTTTTTTTTGAGACGGAGTCTCGCTTTGTCCCTCAGGCTGGAGTGCAGTGGCCGGATCTCAGCTCACTGCAAGCTCCGCCTCCCGGGTTTAGGCCATTCTCCTGCCTCAGCCTCCCGAGTAGCTGGGACTACAGGTGCCTGCCACCTCGCCCGGCTAAGTTTTTGTATTTTTAGTAGAGACGGGGTTTCACCGTGTCAGCCAGGATGGTCTCGATCTCCTGACCTCGTGATCCGCCCGTCTCGGCCTCCCAAAGTGCTGGGATTACAGGCTTGAGCCACCGCGCCCGGCGGTATTCTTTAATTTCTTTCAATGATGTTTTATAGTTTTCAGTATACAAGCCTCACACTTTGGTTAAATTTCCTCCCTCCCTCCCTCCCTTTTGAAATGGAGTCTGGCTCTGTCACCCAGGCTGGAGTGCAGTGGTGCGATCTTGGCTCAGTGCAAACTCTGCCTGCACGGTTCAAGCAATTCTTGTGCCTTAGTCTCCCAAGTAGCTAGGATTAGAGGCATCTGCCACTACGCCCAACTAATTTTTGTGTTTTTAGTAGAGACAGGGTTTCACCATGTTGGCCAACTGGTCTCAAATTCCCGACCTCAGGTGATCCGCCCACTTTGGCCTCCCAGAGTGCTGGGATTACGGGCGGGAGCCACTGTGCCCAGCCAGGTTAAATTTATTTCTACATATTTTTTATTCTATTGTAAATAAAACTCTTCTTTTTTTTTTTTTTTTTTTTTTGGTTTTTGGTTTCTTTTTTTGAGACAGAGTCTCGCTCTGTTGCCCAGGCTGGAATGCAGTGGCACGATCTCAGCTCACTGCAAGCTCTGCTTCCAGGGTTCAAGCTATTCTCCTCAGCCTCCCGAGTAGCTGGGATTACAGGTACCCGCCACCACGCCTGGCCAATTTTTTGTATTTTTTTTAGTAGAGACGGGGTTTCACTGTGTTAGCCAGGATGGTCTCCATCTCCTGACCTCGTGATTCGCCCACCTCGGCCTCCCAGAGTGCTGGGATTACAGGCATGAGCCATTGTGCCTGGCCTCTTTTCTTAATTTCATTTTCAGATCACTGTTAATATATAGAAATAGAATTGAATTTTGTAATATTGATCTTGTGTCCTGCAGCTTTGCTGAACTTGTCTATTAGCTCTAATAGTTTTGCTTGGTTGGTGGTTTTGTTTAGAGACAGGGTCTTGCTCTGTCACTTTGGCTGGAGTACAGTGACACCATCATAGCTCACTGCAGCATTGAACTCCTGGGCTCAAGTGGTCCTCTCATCCCAGCCTCCTGAGTAGTAGGACCACAGGCAAGCACCACCACACCTGGCTAATTTTAAAAGTTTGTTTTTGTAGAGAGAGACTCTCTCTATGTTGTCCAGTCTAGTCTCAAACTCTGGCTTCAAGTGATCCTCCTATCTCAACCTACCAAAGTGCTGGGATTACAGGCGTTAGCCACTGCACCTGACTCTAATAGCTTCCTTTGTGTGGACTCTAGGGTTTTCTATGTATGAGATCATGTCATTGGCAAATAGAGATAATTTGACTTCTTGACTTCTTCCTTCACAGCCTCACAGTCTGGCCTTTTTTTTTTTTTTTTTTTTAGAGATAGGGTCTCGCTCTGTCACTCTGGCTAGAATGCAGAGACACAATCATGGCTCACTGCAGCCTTGCCCTCCCGGGCTCGGGTGTTCCTCCCACCTCAGCCTCCCAAGTAGCTGAGACCATAGGCTCACACCACCACGCCCTGCTGATTTTTATACTTTTTTAGAGATGGGGTTTCGCCATGTTGCCCAAGCTGGTCTTGAAATCCTGGGCTCAAGTGATCCTCGCGATCTTCCTGCCTCAGCCTACCAAATATTGGGATTACAGGAGTGAGCCACTGTGGCAAGCCCCAGTCTGGACATCTTTTATTTCTTTTTCTTTGTCTAATGGTTGTGATGCACCCACTTAGTCTTAAATGATAGTTTTACTGGGTTGAGAGTCCAGCCAAAGTTGTTTTCTCTTCATTACTTGAAGGTATCACTCCTCTGTTATAATCAGTTTTGCTGATGGCAATCTGATTCTCCTTCCTTTTTGTTGAATGTCTCATTTTGTTAGTAACTTTTAGGATTTCTTTGTTTTTGTTTTTGTTTTGTTGTTGTTGTTACTTTGTTTTGAGACAGCGACAGTCACGGCTCACCACAGCCTCCACCTCCCTGGGCTCAAGCAATCCTCCTACCTCAGCCCCACAAATAGCTAAGACCACGGGTGTGCACCACCGTGCCCAGCTAATGTCTTATTTTTGTAGAGACAGCATCTCACTATGTTATCCAGGCTGGTCTTGAACTCCTGAGCTCAAGTGATCCTCCCACCTTGGTCTCTCACAGTGCTGGAATTACATGCATGAGCCTCTGCATTTGGCCAGGATTTTTTTTAATACTTTAATAATCTGAAGTTTTACTATAACATATCTGTATATAAGCTTTTTGAATTTCTATTTAATTTAATTTAATACTCAGGATTCTTAGTTTCTGAAGACTCATGTCTTCCATCTGAAAAATTTTCAGCCATTGTCTGTTTAGATACTGTCGCCTCTCTTTCATTCTCTTTAGTTTGTCTGAACCCTAAAATATACACTTTAAAACTTTTGGATTGCTGGACACGGTCGCGCATGCCTGTAATCCCAGCACTTTGGAAGGCCAAGGCTGATCTCTTGAGGTAAGGAGTTCAGGAGCAGCCTGGCCAACATGGTGAAACTTCATCTCTACTAAAAATACAAAAATTAGCTGGGCATGGTGGCTCACACCTGTAATCCCAGCTACTCAGGAGGCTAAGGCAGGAGAATCACTTAAGCCTGGGAGGTGAAGATTGCGGTGAGCCGAGATCTCTCTACTGCACCCTAGCCTGGGTGACAGAGCAAGTCTCCATTTCAAACAAACAAATAAAAAATTAGCTGGGCATGGTGGCATGTGTCTGTAGCCCCAGCTAGTTGGAAGGCTGAGAGGCAGGAGGATCCCTTGAGCTGAGGAGTTGGAGGTTGCAGTAGCAGCTATGATCCCGCCACTGCACTCCAGCCTAGGTGACAGAGTGAGACCCTGTTTCACAAGAGAAAAAAAAAAAACAACTTCTATATCTAGCTTTTACACTTAACTTTTTTTTTTGTTCATCAGTCTTTAGCTGTATTCAGTTTTCTTTTGTCTCAATAACTATGGTTTTCATTTTTAAAGTCTCTAATTGGTTATTTTTCAGAACATTTGATGGATGCTGTTTTATCCTTTAGGGGCCTGAGAATCTTAAATATTTGAAGCTTTTTGGATGCTCTGTTTTCTCTGCTTTTGGGGCGGGGGAGGCCCATGGGGGTCAGAACCCAGGTTCTTCCAGCCTCCTCAAAAGTGG
Organism: Macaca nemestrina; assembly: GCF_043159975.1. NCBI lineage: Eukaryota > Metazoa > Chordata > Mammalia > Primates > Cercopithecidae > Macaca > Macaca nemestrina. The sequence continues at coordinate 25,486,186 of NC_092137.1, read as the reverse complement.
CCTGCAGTCCTTCTGTGTGTAGCTCATGGCCGCTGAGAAGCAGCCCTTGCTCACCACTATGGTTCTTCATTTTCTTCCTTAGAGGATACTACTTTTTCATTTTGTTTAGGCATAAAGACAGTTTCCTTTTTTGTTTTGGTCGTAGCTATGCATGCATTAATTTATGTTTGTATCTTTAAGTCATTTTTTTTGGCACAGAAGGGTGAGCTCTCTGCATGTGCTCACTCTACTGACTTGAAGTCTCTGGAATGCTTTAGCAGCTGATTTACGGTTCACTGGCAAAGCACTGTCTCCTAAGGTCACTGTGTGGTCTTTTCAACAGAGACTTAGATACACATTTTAATGAAATGGTATGTGGTTTTTCTTTCCCTTGGCAAATTCTCTAATGTCTTGGGGCATTTTAAATTTCTTTTAGGTTCTTTTGGTCCAGAAATGAGATGCTAAGAATGATTGAACAGCGTAATTGGCCTGATGTGTTTAGTACGCACAAGGAGCGCTGCTGCTTCGGTTGGGTGTATGCCTGTTTAGGCCTCATTACTACTCCCACTCACAGATTTTTGCTATCCCAAATGGCCTATCCACCAGCCTTCTTTGAATTCCTTGTCTGGATATCTTTTCCGTTTAAGATTCATGTCAGGCGAGCCCCCCCCACCAATTGACACTCTTGGGTTTCAGCCAATAAGTTGCTTGAGGTAGATTGGAATGGTAAGTAGATGGCCTGGCACAGTGGCTCACTCCTGTAATCCCAGTACTTTGGGAGGCTGAGGCAAGAGGATTGCTTGAGGCCAGAAGTTCAAGACTAGCCCTGGCCACAGATTGAGATCCCATTTCTACAAAAATACAAAAATTATAAAATGTACTGGGTATGGTTGTGCACCTGTAATCCAAGTTACTTGGGAGGCTGAGGCAAGAGGATCCCTTGAGCTCAGGAGTTTGAGGTTGTAGTGAGCTGTAATCATGCCAGCGTACTCCAGCCTGGGTGAAAGAGCAAGACCCTGTCTCAAAACAAAACCAGAAAAAGAGAATGGTAAGTAGAAGTATAAAAGCTCAGCTATAAGAGAGTCATTCATCATTGAAGTAATATTTGTTGAGCAACCGCTGTGTTCCGGTCGTGGTTTTCAGTACACATGGTGAATACAATGAAGACAGAGATGAAACAAGTACTAGGGTCCCTGCTCTCACAACGCTTACAAGCTCATAAGTGAGACCAATCAACAAATAAAAACTAATTACATATAATAGCAAAGTATGATAAGTATTATTAAAAAAGAAGAGGATACTATGAGAGAATATAGCAGGGACTTCTAATTTAAATTTTGTAGTCAGGAAAGGGGTGTTCAAACTTTTTAAAAAAGCAGTAGGACATTTTATTCCTATGAAATGTTATGTGGAATAGGAGTGGAGCTACTTTTACTGGAACAAGATTGGGGCCTGACACCCCTCGTCTGTTCCCCTTCAGTGACCCACCATGGTCACTGAAGCACACTGTGGCATCCTCAGATCCCCAGAGCACAGAATGTGAAAATCAGTGCTCAAGGACCAGCCCCTGTCATTTCACAGACCAGTTAGCTGAGACACACAGGGCTTCATTGTCCAAAGTCATGCAGGTCACATAATCCACTTAGTACCAGAGTTGGAGCCAGAACCCAGTTTCCCCAAACTTTCTCCCACTCTCCACTGTCCCCCTTTCCTTCCTGATAGGGTTTTTTCTGTTTTGTTTTGTTTGTTTGTTTTGCAATGGCACGATCTCAGCTCACTGCATCCTCCGCCTCCCCGGTTCAAGCAATTCTCCTGCCTCAGCCTCCCGAGTAGCTGGGATTACAGGCACCCCACCACCATGCCCAGCTAATTTTGCTATTTTTAGTAGAGACAGGGTTTCACCATGTTGGCCAGGCTGGTCTCAACCTCCTGACCTCAGGTGATCCACCCGCCTTGGCCTCCTAAAGTGCTGGGATTATAGGCGTGAGCCACCGTGCCCAACTCTGATATGTTTTCATTATACAATTATGGTATTTCAATCTCATAATCTCAAACATTCTGCAGATCTTTGTTTATTTTATTATTTATTTATTTATTTATTTATTTTGAGACAGGGTCTCACTCTGTTGCCCAGATTGGAGTGTGGCGGCACGATCATGGCTCCCTGCAGCCTCAACCTCCCAGGCTGAAGCAATCCTCTCACCTCAGCCTCCTGAATAACTGGAACCACAGGAATACACCACCACACCTGGCTAATTTTTGTATTTCTTTTGTAGGGATGAGGTTTCACCATGTTGCCCAGGCTGGTCTCAAACTCTTGGGCTCAAGCAGTCCACCTGCCTGAGCCTCCCAGTGTGCTCCCAGTGAGCCACTGCACCCGGCCTGTAGTTTTTTCCTGTAATTAATTTGACCCATTATTGTTCACACTGCCCTTCTCATTCTGCACTATGTCCCTCATCTGTATCCTTAGAGTTTGTAGCCTTGAAAGATGATATCCCACTGTTATTTTGTTTTTATTATATTTCTGATATGAATCAACTCTTTCATTTTCTGCTAAGTAGTCTAACACGTGCATCCATTTTATTTAGGCTCTTATTTTGGATATCCAAGTGTGCATATTAACAGTCACACTAGTTGGTTGTCTGATTTGTTGGCTTGGCTTTTCTCATCTCTTCATTTATCTAAGTAAATAATAGAATTATTTCCTGGGCACTGAGGTATTAGTAAGGGTTTCATTTTGACTACCTCTACTTTTAGTGTAAATACTTGTGGAGTTTTTGTCATTTTGTTTTGTTTTTGTTTTTGTTTTATTGTGCCAGAAAATTTCCGGACCTGTGTTTGAACAGTGTAGGAAGGGGGAGAAGTGGTGAGAGTGAGGAGGCCCTGGGAGACTGAGGCTGTGCTCTCTGGGTGGTGCCTACACAGACAAAGAGTTTTGTTGTAATTTGGGAGACTAGTCGTGAATTGATGATTTGGGGCAGAATGGTGGCGTGATGAGAGCTGTGCTTAGGAAAGTAATTTTAGCTGCGAGAAATCAGATAAGCAACAATAGAAAGGTTCCCTGGACACCCATGAACCAATAGAAAACTTAGAATATTTAAGTAACACTAGCCAAATGAGGGCTGAAATGTGATGGTGGCAGTGGGGATAGAAACCAGGAACACAGTTTTAGGAGCTATTGACTACATGAAATAAATAAGAGGCCACAGAATGACTCTGAGTGGCAGAGACAGTCTCACGATGGGACTGCCCTGCCAGAGACATCCATCAGAGCCTGCTCAGCAGCTCGCACTGGATAGCCCTTTTGTTTCAGCTGCCCTCGGATAAGCTGCCTTTATGAATTAAGGAGCTGTCTGCATCAAAGCGGTAGACAGACACCATCGTCCTATTTTTTCACCCTGCTTGCATTCCCATTAACTCCTCTTCAGCAAAACAAAAAAATCAAGCCTTACTGGTTCTCCCTACCTCCTGATAGCTACATACCTGGTTTGCTTGGCAGATGCAGTTCTGCAGGCTACTTTCTTATCAAGAGTTGGCAATTAGAAGAGGCCCTTGGAGAGGAGGTGGGAGTGCTCCTTAAAGTCCTCATCAGAGTGGAATTGCTGACCGGGTTCATTAGGCTACGGATTTGCAGCAAGACTTGAATTCTTTTGCAAGTAGGTGTGTTTCATTTTTAAGCTTCCAAGGAGTGGTACCTACACTGTGCGCTACCTCTGTCTTCCTGTCCTGTCATTTGACTGCTTTGTGGACTTGGTGGTGGAGAGCAGATATGTGTTTGCCTTCTAATGAGTTGTCCTCTTGTGCCTCCTTTTTCCCAAAATGCTCTGTGGGTAAGACTACCTTGTAGAGAAGACCCTTTGTTATGTGATTGTTCTGTATCCTTAGAGACAACAGCAACATAACGCATTAGCAGCCAGCCGGGCGCGGTGGCTCAAGCCTGTAATCCCAGCACTTTGGGAGGCCGAGACGGGCGGATCACGAGGTCAGGAGATCGAGACCATCCTGGCTAACACGGTGAAACCCCGTCTCTACTAAAAAATACAAAAAACTAGCCGGGCGAGGTGGCGGGTGCCTGTAGTCCCAGCTACTTGGGAGGCTGAGGCAGGAGAATGGCGTGAACCCGGGAGGCGGAGCTTGCAGTGAGCCGAGATCGCGCCACTGCACTCCAGCCTAGGCGACAGAGCAAGACTCCGTCTCAAAAAAAAAAAAAAAAAAAAAAAAAAAGAAGCCAGATCTGTAGGGAAAGAAGGCTTTGCTACAGAGTGTAAAGGTTTAATAGCTATTCTTTGCCTTTATGTTTTTGCTACCTTAAGTGCTGGGCTGATAATATTTATGTTTATTTTTGGCAAGATGCTGGAGCCCCTAAAACTTCCCAGGGAGTTTCTATTTTAGGGACAGCCCACTATTATCTTTTTTTTTTTTTTTTTTTTTTTTTGAAACAGAGTCTTGCTCTGTCACCCAGGTTGGAGTGCAGTAGTGCAATCTCAGCTCGTTGCAACGTCTGCCTCCCAGGTTCAAGCGATTCTCATGCCTCAGCCTCCCAAGTAGCTGGGATTATAGGCACCCACCACCATGCCTGGCTTATTTTTGTATTTTTAGTAGAGATAGGGCTTTACCATGTTGGCCAGGCTGGTCTTGAACTTTTGACCTCAGGTGATCCGCCTACGTCAGCCTCCCAAAGTGCTGAGCTTACAGGCGTGAACCACCGCGCCCAGCCCCACTATATCTCTTCTTGTTTGGAAAGAATATGTGAGAGTCACCCTGTCTTCTGTAGCAGTGAATTCATTTACATTTTGGAAAACATTTCAGTTAATGACCATGTGAACAGGTCAGGAAATGACCCTGTATCACGCATTTCATTGACCCTCTGTGAGCAGTAACTTGTCAAAGCTTTTAAGATGCCATCTTTTCTCCTCATAAATACAGGACTTAGCATCTACGTAGTGTAGGAACAGCTTCCTAAGTTTAATGAACAAGGAGAACAAGGAAGGAGGGATTCATCATGGAAAGGTTTTTAAAAGAAAAAAATACATTTCTGTTGATTAGATGATCCAGTTTATAAGACTCTTGACTGCTTTTTCAACATAATGATGCTAAATTGAGCAATACTGTTAAATAGTTAATTTCCTAACTTTTGTCTCGTTTTACAATTCTGTCCCTTTCTAGAGCTAGAGATCTCGAGATATCTGGCTTCCTCTCCGTGTCTCTAGACACTATCTAGTGGTGAATGGATTTGTGGTAAACTTTTCGTTCCTGAGAAATAGTTCATTAAACAAGTCTCATACCACAAATGGCTATACTAAATTGCTACAAATATAAATTGAGGCATATATGTCTGTTGGTAGGGGAGTTTTTATATTAACAAATTGGTTAATTGTATATGATCAGTAAACTTAAATGCACTTCCTATAAATCAGAAACCTCATTGTAAGTATGTAACATGGTATTTATGCTACACTTACAGTACCAAATGCTTATTTTTTTAACATCGTGGTTTTCCAAAAGGTGTTTTTCCTTGTTTGTTTAACTTCTTTGCTTTGGCAGAAAACCATAGAACCCAGTGAAGTAACAAGAAATGGTTGGTCGATTACATAGAGGTAGACAAAGAGCATGCTACTGAAGGAAATCAAGAATGATCCACACTGTTCACACCAGAATCATCGCAGTTGAAAGGGCTTTTAGAACCTGGGCTTCTTAATATTTCACCAGAGTTGGCCGGGCGCGGTGGCTCAAGCCTGTAATCCCAGCACTTTGGGAGGCCGAGACAGGCGGATCACGAGGTCAGGAGATCGAGACCATCCTGGCTAACACGGTGAAACCCCGTCTCTACTAAAACATAGAAAAAACTAGCCAGGCGAGGTGGTGGGCGCCTGTAGTCCCAGCTACTCGGGAGGCTGAGGCAGGAGAATGGTGGGAACCCGGGAGGCGGAGCTTGCAGTGAGCTGAGATCGCGCCATTGCACTCCAACCTGGGCGACAGAGCGAAACTCCGTCTCAAAAAAAAATAAAAATAAAAATAAATAAATAAATAAATATTTCACCAGAGCTGCAGCTTACCAGCATTTTAGATCAGTGTAATCCCTATGTCCTCTTCATCATAATGGAATAATAAGAACACTGGTTTTCTTTCTAGACGATATATTGTTTTCACTTAAGGGTCCACAAATAGGTCTCTAACCACAAATTTTTGAAGAGTAGTAGTAACTACAAAGAGAGAGAGAAAGCCGGGCACAGTGGCTCATGCCTGTAATCCTAGCACTTTGGGAGGCCAAAGCAGATGGATCACTTGAGCCCAGGAGTTCGAGACCAGCCTGGGCAGCATGACACAACCCCCATCTCTATAAAAAATACAGAAATTAGCTGGTGTGGTGGCGTGTGCCTGTAGTCACAGCTACTTGGGAGGCTGAAGCAGGAGAATCACTTGAGCCTGGGAGGTGGAGGTTGCAGTGGGCCAAGATTCCACCACTGCACTCCAACCTGGGTGACAGAGTGAGACACTGACTCAAAAAAAAAAAAAAAAGAAATACCACCTTCATTCTAACGCATTGTGCAGCAGAGATGCTGAAGTGCCTGCACCCTGAGCACTGCCATTTGATACTTTTCTTTTGAAGAAAGTTAATCTTTAATTAAGTGAACATTTTTTGTTGTTGATTTGTTCTGTAGCCTCCCTTTTTTTTTTCTGGGAACAATGCTCTCTCCTTAGAGACCTGTTCCTCTCCCAGCGCTAAATGTGATGTTCCAGGAGGAATACCAGTCATAGCATGGATGCCAGAGTAGGCAAGTGACTCAGGGCAGGCCAGAGGCTTTGCTGGGGATTTTCTTTTTTTTTTTTTTTTTTTTTTTGAGACGGAGTCTTGCTCTGTAGCCCGGGCTGGAGTGCAGTGGCCGGATCTCAGCTCACTGCAAGCTCCGCCTCCCGGGTTTAGGCCATTCTCCTGCCTCAGCCTCCGGAGTAGCTGGGACTACAGGCGCCCGCCACCTCGCCCAGCTAGTTTTTTGTATTTTTAGTAGAGACGGGGTTTCACGGTGTTAGCCAGGATGGTCTCGATCTCCTGACCTCGTGATCCGCCCGTCTCGGCCTCCCAAAGTGCTGGGATTACAGGCTTGAGCCACCGCGCCCGGCCCGGGATTTTCAAATTGGGTTGAAGGAAGAGGTTTTATTCTCCAGTGGTAAAGCTGTGAAATGCTGGGCAGAAACTATTTCTTCTTAAGCATAAAAAGCTGTGGGCCATGTGTAAAGCCTGACCTAAAATGAGATCTAAGCAAAGGTAACAGTAAACGTCCTAATGACATTCCAATATCCTGGAAGCCAGCTGCACCCCTACCTTCGTGAAGTTGGTTATGAATTTAGTTAGTATTTAGTTATGGTGCCCAATAAGTTCCTCTTCCCCACCCCCCCACACTCCCCTTCTTCCCCCTGCTCCCCCTCACCGCTTAAACTACTTCAAGTTAGATTTGAAGCTGGTAGTCCTGAATTGGGGCGGTGTTTCTCAAACTTGACAACTTATTGTTTCTTGAGAACTCTAATCCGAAAAATTTATTTGGATAATACAGAGATGCCTGAAATAAAAGAGTGTTTGTGGATTTGATCTATTCAGTGGCTTTAGAAGCAGATAAAAGTAGTGTCCAATACTGATTCTACCATGTGACCTTGAACACATTATCTTCTTTGACTTTTATTTCTTTATTTGCAAAATACCACCATGAGTAGTAGTAAGAATTCATGTCATGTTTCTGAGGGGCCTGGCTCAGTGCTAATGCATTTTCACACTCAGCAAATGCTTAGGCACTGTCTCCACCTGCCAACTCTCCCCAATGCTGCAAAAGTAAAGAAATGCATGCAAAATACACAACAAATCCTGTAACTATTAACTTCATAGGATTTTTCATATTATTTTGTTATACTGGTTTTTATTTATATCAAATGAAATAAGTTATAGTCTTTGTTATAAATGATCTTACATGTTTTTGGTTGTAAATTATCGTCATATAGGATTTGATCTAAAAATTGTAATATGTTAAGCTAAAGCGTATCTGTTGTTGCTATGACATGATTATGAGGACCTATTATAAACTTCTTGTGGGCAGGGACAGTCTTCAACTTGTTTTGTTTTGTCTTGAAACCCCTAACAGTGCTAGGCATGAGTAGGCCGTGGATTTTTGTTTGTTTGCATACTATGGCCCATGGAGCCATAGTATGCAAATGGAGCTTGTAACTAGAAAGGTTTTCTAGAGCTACTGAAATTTCAGGAGCTGTTTTTCTGATAAGAGAAGTGAGAAAATGTGTAACTTTGACCAGTCCATGAAGGACATTCCAGGATAAGTAGCTGGGAGAAGGGCTGAAAGCAGGGGCTTAGAAGAAGCAAAAGAAGAACAGCTTGCTGGAGAGAGATGGGAGACTGGAGAGGTTTGATAGATAAAAGAATGAGGTAGTGTAGGCCGGGCGCGGTGGCTCACGCCTGTAATCCCAGCACTTTGGGAGGCCAAGGCGGGTGGATCACGAGGTCAGGAGAGCCAGACTATCCTGGCTAACATGGTGAAACCCCGTCTCTACTAAAAAAATACAAAAAATTAGCCAGGCATGGTGGCGGGCACCTGTAGTCCCAGCCACTTGGGAGGCTGAGGCAGGAGAATGGCGTGAACCTGGGAAGCGGAGCTTGCAGTGAGCAGAGATCACGCCACTGCACTCCAGCCTGGGCAACAGAGCGAGACTCCGTCTCAAAAAAAAAAAAAAAGAATGAAGTAGTCTATAGTGTGGGTTTTGCATTTGTTTTAAAGTATGATGAAATCTGCTTCATCATCTAAAAGAAGAAAAAAGTCTGATTCAAGTGAGTAGGGAAGATAATTTCAGAAGTCACATAGGTGTCTAGGGTTGAGGACGAAATAGTTGGCTGCAAAAATATTAATAAGAGATTAAATGTATTTTGCTAAAATGGTTACCTCCTCTGTAAAGCATTATTAATGGGGAATACAAAAAAAGAAGTCAAACAAATGAAAGCATTAGGGCGTAATAAATTCTTTTCCCCTTTCACACCAGTAGTAATAAACAGACCCCCAAAAAATCTGCTAAAGATCCCCAAATGCATGGCTAGCAGACAGCTGTCTGTGTAAAAGAGAATTGCAGGACGCTAATCTTAACCTCCACAACTAAAAGAAATGTTCTGTGGAAAGAGCTAATGCACCAATAAATTTAAAAGTAAAGGGCAGGGTTAAGTACGTGGCTGTCTGCATGACTTTCCACAGAAGAGGCTCTATCAAAGGGCCTGGGGAAAAGGGACAGCTCTGACAAGTAACCCAAATCTCACTTGTCCTCCAGGCTTCAGCTGGCTTTGTTCATTTCCTCCTTTTTTTTTAGACAGGGTCTCACTTTGTCACCCACTCTGGAATGCAGTGATGTGATCTCAGCTCACTGCCGCCTCAGCCTCCCAGGCTCAAGCAGTCCTCCCCTGAGCAGCCTCCTGGGTACCTGGGACTATAGGTGTGTACCACCAAACCCAGCTATTGTTTGATTTTTAGTAGAGATGGAGTCTTGCTATGTTATTCAGGCTGATCTCGAATTCCTGGATACAAGCAATCCTCCTGCCTCGGCCTCCCAGAGTGCTGGAAATACAGGTGTGGGCCACTGCACCCAGCCTATTCCTTCATCTTTAAAACTTTGCAGTTTTAAGTGGAAATTTTGTCTACACAACATCAGTATTGTACTTTCACATCCTTGGTTAGAGACTCCTATCCAGACATTGTTTACCCCTGAATATAAGTCAATTCAAAAAGCCAAAATGAGTCATAACACTCAATGTTGATTTTAAGCCCATTGTTAAACTTTTTTTTAGTCAACAGTCTGGTTTATATAATAGATAATGTGCTCATGAAATGTATGTATTTTGCTAGGCTGAGATTAGAAACCTAGAAGATCTTTGAAATGAAGATTAGATTTTAAAGTTATCCTGATAAGATCTCAAGCCAGATGGTTTACGTTCAGAGAGCCATTTAGGACATTTAGGAGTTCTAATAATATGATGGGGAAAGGGTAAATCACTCAAAAACTATACTCTGCAACTATTACTGCCTTATCTTCCTATAGAAACAGCAGGAACTATGATCTAACGTCATGCTGTTAACGTCATGGCTTTTTTTTTTTAATAGAGTAAATATCCTTAAATGTTTTCCTGAAAGTGTACCTGTGAAAGATAGTAGACAGTACTCTCAAATGACAGAGAACACACACTCAGAGCCACACTGCCTCGGTTCAAATCCTCTTGCTTCCATGATTTGGCTCTGTGGCCTCAAAAACATTACTTTTCTCCATGCCTCAGTTGTTGTTTTTGTTTTGTTTTTTTTTAATCATCTGTAAAATAAAGATAATGGTATCTACTTCACTGGCTTAGTGTAATGAAGTGAATCCATGGAAAATGTTCAAACTTAGTCTGCCATATAGTAAGCACTCAATAAATATTGCTATTATTAGTAAAGACACTCTCCACTCTGCTGATTCTATTACCAAGTCATAGATGGTAGAAGGAAAAAAATGACAGACCAAGCAGTAGACATTAATAGAGTTAAGTAGAAAAGAATATGCCACTGTTCCCTGTGAAGGGGGAAAAAAAGCCTACTATCGCTGCAGATGCTACAAATACATCCACCAAATATAACAGCAAATAATGTCATTATCCCATTTTTGGAGAATAGTCTCACCACACCTAAATATAATAGATTACTTCTTACCCACTCTCTACTCCTATTATATTCCACAACGTGGCGCTGACTCATGAGCAACAAATATTTAAGGAGTACCTACTCTGTGCCTCATACTATGCCAGATACTTCAGATATAATGGTAAAAATATCACAGATTTCTTACAGTGTAGTAGAGGAGATCATCTAGACTGGTCTAAGATGTTTTCTTTACTCTCATTTTTGAGGAGTGATGGTGGTAACGATGTTGGGAAATTGTGGAACTTTGGATCTACTCAAACAATTTCACAGGTTTTCTACTAAAAGTCTCAAACTTCTACAGCATGGTTTCTCCTCCCTCATTCCTTCTCCCTCGCTCTTCCTCTGTGTGCGTGTGTGCACACGCGCGCGCGCGCATGCGTGCATGCTCATATAACACTTTCCTTCTGTTTGCTTTCTTAATGATGATAATACAGGCTCATTTTAGAAATTTGACTCCTTTTTTAACATTAAACATCTTTTTCTCTTAGAATCAGGAAAAATTAAACTGAAAAGGTTGGAGAAGTGTTGGAAAGTATAAACAAGCAGGAAAAACTGCCCATAATTCCACTTATCTTAACATTTGAGCATATTTCCTCCAGATGTTTCATTTTATGCTTATTATGTAGTTGAGTGTGCTATGTGTACATATAAATAATTTTATATGACTATTGTGAAGATAGACTAAATAATGTATTTAAAGCTCTGAAGTGCCTGATAGATATCAAACATTCAATAATTGTCAGCTATCATTGTCATCTTGCCCTTCTTTGTTACCTTCTATATGCTGAGCTTATTTCCAAGTAATCAAAAAGTCTTCATAAGCACTATTATTTAATGACAGCATAATATCCTGTAATTATGGATATACCATGGTTTACTTTTCCTTTCCTTATATTTGAACACTTAGGATAATTTCAAAATTATCCTATCATATATAACACTTCCTGAGTATTTGTTAATATAAATCTCTCTGTGCATTTCTAATTAGTCTTTGGAATTGATTCCTAGAAAGAGAACTACTGAGCCAAAGTGTTTGAATGTTTTCTAAGATCTTTGATGGACATATTGCCAAATTGCTTTCTAGAAATTTGGCTTAACTTTTTACTTTCACTCTTGACTAGTAGTAAATTAAGGACCTATGTCAGAAAATCCTCTCTACTCTTAAGGATTGCCTTTTTAAAAAGATCATTATTTTTCCCAGAGAAAGTGGTCTGTAATTGTTTTTTCCCCCACTCCGAGACAGGATCTCAGTCTGTCACCCAGGCTGAAGTGCAGTGGTTTGATCGTGGCTGACTGCAGCCTTTAACTCCTGGGCTCAAGCAGTCCTCTCACCTCAGCTTCCTGAGTAGCTGAGACCACAGGCATGTGCCACCACACCCAGCTAATTTTTTAATTTTTTGTAGAGATGGGGTCTTGCCATGTTGCCCAGGCTGGTCTCCAACTCCTGGGCTCAAGTGATCCTCCTGCCTTGGCCTCCCAGAGTACTAGGATTATAGGCATGAGCCACTGTGCACAGCCTGTAATTTTTAATTAAATTTCTTAGGCCAGGCGCAGTGGCTCACGCCTGTAATCCCAGCACTTTGGGAGGCCGAGGCGGGTGGATCACCTGGGTCAGGAGTTCGAGACCAGCCTGACCAACATGGAGAAACCCCGTCTCTACTAAAAATACAAAATTAGCTGGGCCTGGTGGCACATGCCTATAATCCCAGCTACTCGGGAGGCTGAGGCAGGAGAATTGCTTGAACCTGGGAGGCAGGTGAGCCGAGATCGTGCCATTGCACTCCAGCCTGGGCAACAAGAGTGAAACTCTGCCTCAAAAAAAAAAAAAAAATTTATTTTGAGTCATTTGTATTTCTTCCTTTTAAACACATATGTTTACTTTACCCATTTATCTAATTGGAATCCCTGTAGTTTTCTTGTAAGTTTGTGTGAATACTGTATGTGTTAGGCACTTAATTTTTGCTGTCTCACATTTGTTCAGGTAGTTCCTCAAAATCTTTTTTCCTTCTTTTCTGATAGTTTTAACAATTCAAATTAATTGATGTTTTCCTAATTTTTCCATTGTTTTTAGCTAAGAAAATCCTCTCTATCATAGACCTATATATTTTCTCTTAATTTATATAGTTAAACATCTATATTTAAGTCTTTTTTCTTTAAGAGACAGAGTCTTGCTGTGTTACCCAGGCTGGCCTCAAAATACTGGGCTCAAATGATCCTCCCACCTCAGCCTCCTGCATAACTGGGAGTGTAGGTGTGCTCCATCATGCCTGGCTTCATTTAACTCTTTAACACCCTAGAAATATGTTTTTCTTTATGGGATGAGATAATCTCAGTATTTTTCCATGCATATAGCAGTTTTTCTTCTATTAAGTATTTACTACATTGTATTATAATTATTTTTTCTAAATTTTTCTTCTTTGTAAGACTTTAAGTTTTCATCTTTTTAGTTTTTGTTCCCAGAAGCTAGCACAGTGCCTGCCACATTGTAGGCAAATATCCGATAAATGAAATAAATACACAGTTATATATAATCTGTCCTGAAATATTTTTAAAGGTACAAGTTATTCATCTATTCTTACAGATGATTTTAAAACCCTTAAGAGAGATTTTGTAGAAATTTTAGTTTCTAGTTAGTCTGTATTTCAGAGCATCACCAGAATGAATTGGAGGGGCCTGGCCACCAGGGAACTGCATGAAAAAATTATTTCTACCAGTAAGCTCAATTTGTGCTTTGTAATAGATGTGTTTCCCCAATAACCAGAACCTCTGTTTCTGTTATCTAAGCCACCCTCTCACTGCACAGGTCCCCAGACCTCTCCTACCCCGCTTAAAAACAGTAAATATAAATGTACGTTTTCGGCCAGACTCGGTGGCTCACGCCTGTAACCACAGCACTTTGGAAGGCCGTGGCAGATGGATCACCTGAGGTCAGGAGTTCAAGACCAGTCTGGCCAACATGGTGAAACCCCGTCTCTACAAAAAATACAAAAATTAGCTGGGCATGATGGCAGATGCCTAATCTCAGCTACTCAGGAGGCTGAGAGGGGGGAATCGCTTGAACCTGGGAGGTAGAGGTTGCAGTGAGCTGAGATTGCGCCATTGCACTTCAGCCTGGGCAACAGAGCAAGAGACTGCATCTCAAAACAATAAATAAATAAGTAAGTAAATGCACGTTTTTAGTGTTCAGAATACTGAAATGAACAGGTACTGTTTAATGACACTCATATATTTTCAAACTTGACATTTTATCTGAGTTCTATTCTTCTATTTTCAACTGCTTTCTAGACATCCACTTACCTGTACTTACTATCAATGGTACTTCAAACCCAACCATTTCCAAACTGAAATCGTATTCACTCTTACCTTCCTGCTCATTCTGTCTACCGATCCCTCCTCCTTTCCAACCTCAGATCTTGTTACCTACTCTGTGTTTTCTAGTTCGGATATTTTACCACCCAGTAGCCAAGGTAAAAATCTCTTACTCTTTACTTCCTAACCCTGTGTACTTAATCAGTCACCCTCTCTTACTGGTTTTGTCTTCACAATAGCTTTCTGTTTCTCTCGCCCCCATCTTCAGTACCACTGTCCATCTTCATAGTCACTGATCTGGGCAACTGCCATAACCTCATACCTGGCCTCCCAGCTTCCATTCCCCTGCTTCCAAATATATCCTACATGATATCTTTATTTATTATATGGGGGAGAGATTCCCCTCACCCCTAGAAGTTCAGGGTCACTGAACTGAGGGTAGGGCTTGGGTATCTTATCTTACGGAAAGCTTTTCAGATGATTCCCACGCACACTTTTGATAAAAGACCAGCATCTGCAAGATTCTGGGGTGAGCTTTTAAAATGATGTGATGGTCACATCAATTTTTGACTTAAATTCAGTGCTTCCCCTGCTGCCTGCAATATAAAGTTCAGATCTCTCACTTTGTGATAGGACAAGCTCCTTTCACATCCTGGCTCTCCTCTAGCTTTCTAGATGTGTTTCCAGCTACTCCCTTTCAGATGCCTTTAGTCAAATAAGTTAGACCCAGTTTCTCATGTATTTTTGGATTTCTATGCCATTTTACATACTATTTCTATCTGGGGTTCTCTTAATTTTTTTTCTGTATCTGGAAAACTCTTCTCAATGATGCTTCCTCTCTGAGGCCTTCCATGACGATTCTTGCCGCTTGTTCCTCCAGGCAGAAGTACCTGATCTTCATCTGTGGCTCTCAGCACTTGGTCTGTCAGTCATCCCTCGGGATCCATGGGGGTTGGTTCCAGGAGCACCCACAGATACGGAAACCCAAGGATGCTCAAGTCCCTGAAATAAAACTAATAAAACTTGAGTTTTATAGTGTTTGCATATAACCTATGTGCATCCTCCCATATACTCTAAGTCATCTCTAGAGTACTTATAATACCTAACACAATGCCTACACACACGTCCTTTGCAAGGATTCAGTGTAGTACTCAGCACATGGTGAATTCAAGTTTTACTTTTTGGAACTTTGTGGAACTTTTTCTCTGAATAATTTCCATCGGCAGTTGGTTGAACCGACAGACATGGAGGGCCGACCATACTTCATTGCTGCACTCATTACATAGCATTGTGATGATTTGCTTGCGTATTTGTCTCCATCTATATACAGTTAGGTCATTGAAATAAAGGTAATCTTTTATTAGTAGGTATGCAGTAACAGTGATGCTTTCCCTTTAATTAAGAAGTACCAAATTCTTGCCAAGTCTTTTAAAAACCATCTCTACTGACCTCCAGATACTTTCTACCTATATCATCATCTGCTTCTATCCCATCGAAAAAATGGTATATCTTATTAACAAAGAAGGAACCTCCCACATTTCTGGAGCATGTGATAGATGGTGGCCATTTCAGTATCATGAAACTCAATAGTGCCTATACCTTGCTGAGATCTGTACCAAAGGAAGATACAGATACAGAACATCTGGTGCTCAAGGTACTCAACTGGTTTTAAATGTTAAAAATCAGCAAAACCAATCTAATAAGTTGTGCCAATTCTGTTTTTATAAGTTTCTATAATTTGTAGCATTAATGTCTGCTTTACACCTGGAAATACTCTTTTCAGTTATGTCTTACAAGAACAATGAAGGTTTTGTATGTTTGTTTGAGCCAGAAGTCATTTTTAGTGTATTACTTTTTTTTTGGGGGGGAGATAGGATCTTGCTCTGTCGCCCAAGCTGGAGTGCAGTGGTGCAATCATAGTCAATGCAGCCTTAACCTCCTAGGCTCAAATGATCCTCCCACCTCTGCCTCCTGAGTAGCTAGGACTACAGCACGTGCCACCATGCCAGACTGATTTTTATTTTTTATTTTTTGAGACAGGATCTCACTCTGTCACCCAGCCTGTAGTGCAGTGGCACAATCTCAGTTTCACTGAAACCTCAACCTCTCTGGGCTCAGGTGATCCTCCCACCTCAGCCTCCTGAGTAACTGGGACTGCGAGCATGCACCACCACACCCAGCTAATTTTTGTATTTTTTTTTGTAGAGACAGGGTTTTGCTATGTTGCCCAGGCTGGTCTCGAATTCCTGGTCTCAAGCCATCCACCTGCCTTGGCCTCCCAAAGTGCTAGTTTTACAGACGTGAGCTACTGCGCCCAGCCAGCAGGCTAATTTTTATTTTATTTTATTTTATTTTATTTATGTATTTATTTTTGAGATGGAGTCTTGCTCTGTCACCCAGGCTAGAGTGCAGTGGCATGATCTCGGCTCATTGCAACCTCCGCCTCTCGGGTTCAAGTGATTCTCCTGCCTCCACCTCCCAAGTAGCTGGAATTACAGGCACCCGCCACCACACCCAGCTATTTTTTACATTTTTAGTAGAGACAGGGTTTCAACATTTTGTCCAGGCTGATCTTGAACTTCCAACCTTGTGATCCACCCGCCTCGGCCTCCCAGAGTGCTGGGATTACAGGCATGAGCCGCTGCGCCTGGCCAGCAGGCTAATTTTTTTTTTTTTTTTTTTTTGTGGAGACAGAGACTCACTATGTTCCCCAGGCCATGTTATGCCTTCTAAGAATGCATCTGAGCTGTTGGCTTTCATGGTGAATTGTGGCTCTAGTGGAGGTTCTATAGCAAAGACCTCATTTAAGTTTGCAAGTGCTTCTTTCATTTTAAACTGCAGACATATGCCTGTCTTTCTAGCAAAGCATGTTAGGAGTTCAGAAAGGCTGTGACATTTGGGGGTCAGTTACGATTAATTTATAGTTTATAATATAACCATTACTGTCTGGTTTTGAATATTAGAGAAGAAGCTTTGAAATTTGTGCTACAATAGTTGAACATGATATATACCAAGAGATATTGGTGATTATAAAGATGTTTGTGGTATCAGAACAAATTGTTACAAATCATGAAATTTTATTGCATGGATTTATGTTCTAGGAATTATAATTTTTTATTCTCATTTTTCCTCTGAGAATACCAAAAAGGAAATTGAATGCAGTGATATCTTTAATATTGAAATATAGCAGGTGGCCGGGAATGGTGGCTCACATCTGTAATCCTAGCACTTTGGGAGGTTGAGGTGGGAGGATCACTTGAACCCAGGAGTTCAAAACCAGCCTAGGCAACATAGTGAGACCTTGTCTCTATTATTTATTAAAAATTTTAAAAATATATGTAGCAGGTAACTATATTAGTTCTGAAAGCAATGTGAAAATGTCTTTATCTTCTTTTGGCTAATAATACATTAAAGAAAAGCCCATTCTCTTTCCAGGACCAGAAAGCTGTTGTGCTGGGTTTGGTTCTTTCATAGGGATTGTCTCCTTGTTTCAGTTGGGCAATTGATATAAAAGAACCAGAGGCAAAAATATAAATATAGGACTAAATGTAAGCTAATCTCTGTGTTCACTTCCATCATTAGTCAACCTAAAACAACCAATTAATTGACTATAACTCAGCACAGCCACTAGCATTAATAGTCTTGAAAGTTTGGGACCTAAGTGGATATCTGTCTGAAGACAGGTAGTCAGATAAATAACTGGAAATTGACTTCTATCCTAGAGAGGCGCATTTCAATTCTCAATGTCTTACTTAGACGCCTGTCACAAAGGGAGGAATGTAGAACAATAAGCATAGTACTATGGCTTAAAAATCAAGAGACCAAAATATGTTCCCTGCAAATTACTTTCCATCTCGGATCCTCTCCATTAAATGGAAAAATCATTTTTAAAAATACCTACACAGAAATGCAGTTGGTTTAAGAAGAAAAAAAAAATGCACAGAGATGGATGGAGAGAGGAAGAGATCCTTCTTTAACGTCTGGGTTCCTTGGCTCTCCCTGAAAGATTTCCCCTTGCGCTTTTATTTGAATGTACTACGAAACCTGCAAAACAATAAAGACTATGGTCCCTTAATAGTCACTAAGAATTGCTAAGTATAACCTCTCCAAAAACATTATACATAATTGACTCTGTCCTTAAACGAAAGGAGAAACCAGAAGGTAGTTAGTTCCCAAGCACCTAAATATGAGAGAAGGACTTTCGGCTTCAGTTTTATGCTTTTGATGGACAAATCTGAGAAGTATAATCATGCGTAACTTAACAGTGGGGGATGCATTCTGAGAAATGCTTTGTTAGACAATTTTGTGTTGTGTTAACATCAGAGAGTGTACTTACACAAACCAAGGTGGTTTCGCCTGCTGCATACCTAGGCCGTATGGTGTAGCCTAGGTTTGCAGCAGGCACAACCATCAAGGTATGTGTAAGTACACTCTGTGTATGTATGTAGCCTCCTAGGCTACAAACCTGTACTGGAGGCAACTGTTACACAGAGGTATTTATATATCTAAACATAGAAAAGGTACAGTAAAAATACAATATTGTAACCTATTATAAAAATATATGTGGTTTGTCATTGACCTAAACATCATTGTGCAGCACATGACTGTACTTCTTCTAGTTTAAAAGAGGAAGTGAGAAATTTTCCAGAAGTATTTAGCAATAGTCATTTGATTCCAGATGCAAGACAGAACCCTTTTGTAGCTGAACCTAGTAGGGAGGGAGAGGGGTTGAAGAATGGCTGGAAGGCAAGATACCTGGCACCTTTTTGAGAAGCTTGAATTCATTCCTTCAGGACTTTCACAAGAAGGAGAAATGGACAGACCTGAGTCCAGAAAACCTGCACCTAAAGGCGAGTTACCAAAAATGCTAACCTTCAAGTTTAAGTTTGGATTAGGGGTTATAAAAGACAACATTCTAATTAGGGTATAGGTGTAAAATTTGGATTTGTTGTTAAGATTCTAGTAGAGAATTAATCAAAGTTTGTTCCAGAGTCTTATTTTTGAATGTGGTATGTAACAGTTTGTTTTGGTTAAAAGTTTACAAACTAAGTCTGAGGGAAACCAGTGAGCTCTAACCAAATCTCAGGAACATCATGCACCTCGATGCTACGACCTTTGTAATATATGATGAATGCCAGACACCTAGTAATGTTGTACCTAAAATGTAGAGAAATTCACCAAGGGGCAGAATTTAAATTCTTATGTACTAAAACTACAAAGCAAAAGCCACCGAAGTTATGTCCTGTGGTAGTGTGTTTATGATCAGTTGCTTCTCCTGGTACCCACAGCTCAGTGGCCCTGTGGCTTTGTGAGAGAGAACCTCTTGCTGAATTTACTTAGGCTTGAAGTATCGATTTCTGCCGCACTCCGCCTGGGTCCCGCTGTGCTTACCGCGAACGATCGTTGGTCCCTTTGCTCTTATCATGCCTATTGTCGTTTCCCTTGTTTCCCCTAGTTGGTAATTATTAATATAAGGCAAATGTCTTTTCTTTCAGTCCTCCTCGCCCTCTGACTAATATGAATGACACCGTGGTTAGCCACATGTCCTCTGGAGTGCCCACTCCCACCAAGAGGTACGTATGTCTTGTGCCTTCGACTTGAGTGTTGGCTTTTGCTACTGATTTGCAGTGCCCCTGTCAGAAATGAGGCCTGAAAAAGCAGGTTGTTCCACCAGGCAGAAAGGACTGGTTTGCTTTCTCTTCCTTTGGCCGTCTTTTAGTCTTAATTTCTACTTTTTATTTTCCTTTTTTTCCCCCCACTGACTCACAAATACAGCAACTGAAGATTGGCTTTCAGTGGTGCCTCAGGTGGAAACTTCATTTGTGACAAGCAGTGGTGACAGTGTCAGAGCAGATTAGGCACGTTTCAGATCCGTTTTTTAACCTGAAACAATGTTTTGATAGTCATGAGTTTCAACAGTTTTGCCTTTGAATTCTTTGAGTGTCAAAGATCATTTTTGCTCTTTGATTAGATGGTAAATTGAATTAATCCCTTATAAGATTTTCTCCTAAATCGTTCTGTATATGATTTATAAACATTTAAGTTGAAAAGCCCTAGTGTCTCTCTTTTGGTTATGCAAGGAGTTTGCTTTAGGGGCCTTCAAGGAATGAGAACTGTGTACTTCTTTCTCCTCTTTATTTAATTTGCTCTTCTCCAAAAATTCTCTCAGGCAGGACTTGAAAGAACTATATAAAGTGGCTTTCTATTTGGTATACGCTGTTCCCTGACCAGAGCAATGCAAAAACTCCCTCAAGGGCACGGCCATTAAAGAATTCTTTCTAACAGTCATCACTCAAAAACAAGAAAACCACAAAGACATTCCAGCCCACCCCCTAGTCCTTCCTGGAAAAAAAACCATTTTGTGCCATATGTACCGATTGCTTTGGATTAATTCAGCTATGGAAACGCTATAGAAATTTTGACTATGTAATACATAGTGCTTAAGACAATGATGTTTGTTCCCATTGGCTAAAACTCCTAGGGCAATGTTTCTCAAACCTGACTGATGAGAAGAATCACCTGGGTCACTTGTTGAAAACAGATTTCTGGGACAACATCATACCCAGTGAATTGGAATTTCTAAAGATAGGATCTTGAGAAGCTACATTTTTATTCCAGCTGATTCTTATCATCAAGCAAGTTTGGGCAATAGCCTGACAAGGAAGCTAATGAGTAAAGTGTAGGACTACCCTGAAGAGAGAAGTTAGGGACTTAATAAACCAGAGTGGCCTGATAATACATTACCTGTGTGGAGACCCAGGACCTGACCAGGTAAGAGTACTTGCCTTTAGCCTCGTTAGGGCACTTTCCAGCAGTGAGAGAGTCAGGCCACTGCTTCTGGGCAGAGCTGAGTGGTGCAGGGCACCAGAGCATGTACTCTTGAGCCAGACTCTGTCTGAGTTGGAATGCTGGCTCTTTGCTTACCTTGAAATGTTCTCGTCTTCATTTTTAATTTAATTTTTTTTTTTTTTCAGAGACATGGTCTCTCTTTGTCGCCCAGGCTGGAGTGCAGTGGCCCAATCTTAGCTCACTGCAACCTCTGCCTCCCAGGTTCAAGTGATTCTCCTGCCTCAGCCTCCGGAGTAGCTGGAATTTCAGGCACCTGCCACCATATCTAGCTAATTTTTTTTTTTTTTTTTTGGTAGAGATGGGGTTTCACCATGTTGGCCAGGCAGGTCTCAAACTCCTGATCTCAAGTGATGCAACCGCCTCAGCCTCCCAAAGTGCTGGATTACAGGCGCAAGCCACCGTACCTGGCCTTGTTTTCAATTTTTTATCTCTGAATGGGGACAAAAATAATATCTACCTTTTGGGGTTTATGTGAGGATTTCATATATTATTTTTATGACTTAGGAAGTAAACTGGAATGTGAGAATAAGTGAGGAAGAGACAGAATGATTTACCAGTAATGCCCTCTCAAGCAGGAAAGGAATTTTTATGGACGACTACAAAGCAATTAAGCCCGTCCCACCTACCTAGATATTACGATAACCCTTGCTGCCCTTGGACTTCAGTTTTTTATGTTAAACACCCATAGCATTCAAACCCAGACTCCAGATCAAAGATGTTTCCATTTCAAAACCAGGCAGATAAGGTGGCCTATTCAAAGAATTCAGGTCATAGTTTTCATGTTAATTATAAGAATACCATCTCATTCAGTAGCATTTCCTATCTGAATTCTTCTCATCATTTACTAGTTCTGTCATGCTAAGTCACCCAAGTACATGAGGGTGTACACCTTGGTGCCCGGTGACGGGGGAGGAGGGGGAGTGGGGGGGTGGGAGGAGTGGGGGGGAGTAGGGGGTGGGGGAAGTGGGGGCATGGGGGAGGATGCCATGTGTTATATGTGCCACATTCAGTGACCACAGCTGAATGTGGCTGCTAGAAGCTGTTAGAAGGAGCATGGCTTTCTGGACAATGTTTTCTTGCTTGAGAAAACTAAAAGAAGGGAGCAGTAATAATCATAACCACCTCTGTAGAGAACTACCCCTTAGGCTTGCTGCGTTACACCCCCAGGCTTAATTGTAAGTAGCCAGCTGTGATTGCCAGTCACAAAATGGTATCTGTCATTTTTGAAAGCTGCTTCAGATAATCTATAGCCTGGATTAAGATTTCATCTTAAAGTCAGCGTTTCAGCCAGCACCTCTTTCTGGTAGAATTAGCCCACCCTAGAGGTGGTTATCGTAAACTTTGCAAGGGCTGACCAGCAGGCCAAAGGCAGCCAGAGCGCAGACCAGAAAAGAAGGTTGAGCTCCGGTCGATCAAGAAGCACAATTACTTGAGCAGAGGCTCCATAGGAACAAAATGCTCCTATCCTACCAATACAGCCCCCAAGATTTTAGGGGATTCCATTTATATTCAGTATGAGATTATGATATACCATGTGGATACCAATTACCTAATTCATAGACTTGGCTTTTCATGGCCCCAGTAACCAAATAGTATAAATTTCCAGGTGGTATTCTACTTGCTTCCTTAAGGATTCCTCAGCTTTTCTTCCCTGCTCTGAATGTGGACAGACCTGTGTGGCCAGAGTCTAATGGAAGCCAGGAGCCCAGCATGTCTTGCCGGCCACAGAGCCTTACTCTGCCCAGACAGGAATGCTCACGGAGATAGAGCAGCTACTCTCCAGAATAAGAGGTTTCTTTTAGAACTCATCCTAAGACGTCAATCACTGAATGAGACAACAACATGCACAGCGATAAAAATGCAGGAAAAATTTTAAGTGCTCTAGTTCCTACCTTTTAAATAGGCAGTGCATATAAAAATAGTGATAATCACAGTGGCCAAAAGTAATGCTGTTAGTCCAAGTAAAAGATGATCTGAATGTAAGCTTTACTTTTCACAGAAGACCTTATAAATGGCAGAGATGATGACTGTGATGTAAGATACCATAAATCATGTTCCTGAGAGGTTCCACTGTAGGGATTTTTCCTCCCTAGTAATCTTTTAATATCCCTAAATTGATATCTTATAACTGAAAAGAAATTTTGTCTTTGCCTTAGGCTAAATAGTTTCTTGAAATTTACTTTCTTTTGAAAGCGTCTACATAGTACATTTAAAAGCAAACAAGAAAACACTTTTCAAAGCTTTAAAACATAGGCTTAAAATACCCTCCCCTGTCCAATTTCCTCCGAGACCTGCGTCTAGACCTCTTTTTTCCCAGGGTTCAGAATGTGAATTGTGTTCTTATGCTCTGTACTGTTCTATTATTTTAAGTCACCTTATATTCAGACAAATATGGAAAATGATGCTAATGTTTTTTATTTTTAAATGTCTTCTAAAACTTTAGCTGTAATTGTTTATGGATACTTAAAGCTTAACAATTCTGTGGCAATTTCATATAACTATGGAAGTAACAAAAGCCTTCAATATGCAATTTTGTGCTTTGTGCATTCAGTTGGTATATTAATATTATATCTCCTTTAGCTTCAAGTATTAAAATTGAACCTTAAAAGGCAAAACCCACAAAGCAAAGGCAAAAAGCAGAAAGGGAGGGGCAGGAGAGTACACTGATCACGAAAGCAACGGGAATGCCCCCAGGCAGCCCTCCTTCTCCGAGCTGCCTCTCTCTGTGTGCCTTCTTTGCTCCCCGCCACTGCAGAACAGCTGCTCCCAAGCTGCTGATGCTTCCAGACACACACCTACCTACAGCCTTGCTCCTCCAGGGGTTGTGCTTTTCCTCCCTTGGATTAGAAAAATGCAAGGAAGGATTCTTGTGTCCTGGATTGCATTACTGCCCATCCTTGGTGTATGTGACGGGCCATGCCCATTAGAGCTATGGCATCAGAGCAGAGGGAGAAGAATTTCCCCCCAAAGAAGGGTATACTGTCAAGAAAAGGAGAGAGAGAAGAGGCTGAGGTGGGAGGATGGCTTGACCCCAGGAGTTTGAGGCTGCAGTAAGCTATGATGGTGCCCGTGAATAGCCACTGCACTCCAGCCTCAGCAACGTAGCAAGACCCTGTCTCTCAAAAAAAAAAAAAAGGAGAAGAAGCAGAAGAAGAAAGAAGGAGAAGCAGAAGAAGAAAGAAGAAGAAGAAGAAGAAGAAGAGGAAGAAGCAGCAGAAGCAGAAGAGGAGGAGGAGGAGGAGGAGGAAGAAGAAGAAGAAGCAGAAGCAGAGGAAGAAGCAGAAGAAGAAGAAGAAGCAGAAGAAGAAGAAGAAGCAGAAGCAGCAGAAGAAGAAGCAGAAGCAGCAGAAGAAGCAGCAGAAGCAGAAGAAGAAGAAGCAGAAGAAGAAGCAGAAGAAGAAGCAGAAGCAGCAGAAGAAGAAGCAGAAGAAGCAGAAGCAGCAGAAGCAGAAGCAGCAGCAGAAGCAGCAGCAGAAGCAGGAGGAGGAGGAGCAGGAGGAGGAGGAGGAGAAGAAGGAGGGGGAGAGGGAAGGGGAGGGGAAGGGGAAGGGGAAGGGGGAGGGGAAGGGGAAGGGGAAGAAGGAGAGAAATCCTGGGCAATAAAAATAACGGAAGTTGTTAGCAGACCGTGGTTTTCCTACCTAGCACATAACTGTGTGCACACATGCACACACGCAAGCCTTCCCATATACATTTCCACTTCCAGAATTTTCCTTCTTCACATAAGGCAGCCATCCATGTACAACTGCCGATGCTCTCATACTTTTCCCAGGAGTCTTAGCCACCTCTTGTGAAAGGGACGAGGTCCAGGGTATCCAATTTATACCCATTCATCTGGACCAGGCCTAGGTATCTCCTTTTGTGATTCATTAGCCCATTAAACCATGAACCAAATGATGCATTTTAAACACTCACACATGCAGTATACAAAGGTAAAGATCTGCAAATAGGATAATTGTAATTTAAAGACGTAGGGAAAAGGAAAGTAACAAATAGCATGGCATATTAAGCCACATCTGCCTGTTTCATCCTGAAACACCACTAAAATGACAGCCAAGAGGTTTTTTTTTTAAGTAAAAACTCACAAGAACAAGAAAAATGGAAGAACAAACAATAGCAACAAAATTTTGGTAGCAGCCAAGCAAATGGATGAGTGGTAACGAACTTAGCAGAGAAAAACTAAAACATAGGCTGAAAGTAAGACAAGCCTGGAAGAAAGCCAACCCTAGGAATTAGAACACTCTGGAAACACAGATTCAGAATGATTGGCTCGTAGTCCCTGGAGAAGGTAGAGGTACTCAGAAATTACAACTATGGGCTTCTCTTTTGGGTGGCTTCTGAAAAAAACTATTTTATGTATTGTATCACACCTCCCTTTGCATAGATGTGTTTTAGAAGAGGTCTTTTTTCCCTAACACCTCACTTTTATTTCTCTCAACAAATAATATTTTCTCAAAAATAGAAATAATTCTTTCTATTCTGTTTGGTTCAGTTGTTGATGATGTATTGACTTGGGACATAATACCATCTTTGGATGGGGAACTGGTAAATATTAGAGCCTATAATTCTGAGTAGTCCTAATTGCTAGCACTTTTAGGTAAGGGCGAGATTTTATCATAGCATATTTACTTTAATTTATACTTCATAAGAAAGAAAAGCAGTTTTTGAAGATCAGAAGATGCCACAATATAAATATTATTTCTGAACTGTAGAAACATGAGGAAATTAAGAGATGAGTTAATATAATAGTACACGCATACCTCAGAGACATGGCAGGTTTGGTCCCAGACCACTGCAGTAAAGTGAATATTGCTATCAAGTGACTCATACAAACTTTTAAATTTCCCAGTACATATAAAAGTTTAGCTTACACTATACTATAGCCTCATAAGTGTGCAGTAGCAATATGTATTTTAAAAGTATGTACCTTAATTTAAAAAATATTTAATTGCTAAAAAATGCTAATGATCATCTGAGCCTTCAGCAAGTTCTAATCTTTTTGCTGGTAGAGGGTCTTGCCTCAGTGCTGATGGCTGCTGACTAAGCAGCATGGTGATTGCTGAAGATTGGGATAGCTGCAGCAAATTCTTAAAATAAGACAATAATGAAGTTTGCCCCTTTAATTGACTCTCCCATTCATGGAGGATTTCTCTGTAGCATGTGATGCTGTTTGATAGCATTTTACCCACGATAGATCTTCTTTCAAAATTGTAGTCAGTCCTCTCACACCCTGCCACTGCTTTGTCAACTAAGTTTACATAATATTCTAAATCCTTGTCATTTCAACAATGTTCACAGCATCTTAACCAGTAGATTCCATCTCAGGAAACCCCTTTTTTTTGCTTATCCATAAGAAGCAACTCCTTACCTTTTCAAGTTTTATTATAAGATTGCAGCAATTCAGTCACATCTTCAGGCTTCACATCTAATTCTAGTTCTCTTGTTTTTTTCTACCACATCTTCAGTTACTTCCTCTATTGAAGTCTTGAACCCCTAGAATTACATGAGGGTTGGAATCAACTTCTTCCAAACTCCTATTAATGTTTATTTTAGCCTCCTCCCATGAATCACAAATGTTTTTAATGGCATCTAGAATGGTGAATCTGTTACAGAGGTTTTCAATTTACTTTGCCCAGACTCCATTAGAGGAACCACTCTATCTATGGCAGGTATAGTCTTACAAAATGTATTTCTTGCGTAATAAGACTTGAAAGTCAAAATTACTTTTTGGCTGGGTGTGGTGGCCTATAATCCCAGCACTTTGGGAGGCCCAGGCAGGTGGATCACCTGAGGTCAGGAGTTCCAGACCAGCCTGGCCAACATGGTGAAACCCCGTCTCTACTAAAAATACAAAAATTAACTGGGCATGGTGGCACATGCCTGTAATCCCAGCTACTTGGGAGGCTGAGGCAGGAGAATCACTTGAACCCAGGAGGTAGAAGTTGCAGTGAGCTGAGATTGTGCCATGGCACTCCAGCCTGGGTGACAAGAGCAAAACTACATTTCAAAAAAAAAAAAAAAAAATTACTTCATGATCCAGGGGCTGCAGGATGGATGTTGCGTTAGCAGGCCTGAAAGCAACATTCATCTCGTTGTACATCTTCATCAGAGCTCTTAGGTAATCACATGCATTTTCAATGAATGAGCAGTACTGTTTGAAACCTACTTTTTTTCTGAACAGTAGGTCTCAACAGTAGGCTTAAAATATTCAGTAAACCATGCTGTAAACAGATGTGCTGTCATCCGGGCTTTATTCCTCCATTTATGGAGCACAGGCAAGGTAAATTTAGCATAATTCTGAAAGGCCCTAAAATTTTCAGAATGGTAAATGAGCATTGGCTTCAAGTTAAAGTTGCCAGCTGCATTAGCCCCAGCAAGAGAGTCAGCCTGTCCTTTGAAGCTTTAAGGCCAGACATTGACTACTTCTCTCTAGCTATGAAAGCCCTAGATGGCATCTTCTTCCGATAGAAGCCAGTTTCATCTCATCAAAAATCTGCAGTTTTTGTGTAGCTGCTTTCATCAGTGATCTGAGCTAGATCTTCTGGACAACTTGCTGGAGCTTGTCCATCAGCACCTGCCACTTCACCTTGTACCTGCATGTTCTGGAGATGGTTCTGTTCTTAAACCTCATGAGCCAACCTCTGTTAGCTTCCAGCTCTTCTTCTGCAGCTTGCTCACCTGTCTCAGTCTTCATATAATTGAAGAGAGTTAGGGCCTTCCTCGATGAAACTTTGGCTTAAGGGAATGTTGTGGCTGATTTGATCTTCTATCCAGACCACTAAAACTTTATATCAGCAATGAGGCTGTTTTGCTTTCGTATCATTTCTGTGTACAGTGGAGTACCACTTTTAATTTCCTTCAAGAGTTTTCCTTTGCATTCATAACTTGACTGTTTGGCACAAGAGGCCTCGCTTTCAGCCTTTGTTGGCTTTCGACATGCTTTCCTCACTAAGCTTGAACATTTCTAGCTTTTGGTTTAAAATGAGAGACATGCAACTCTTCCTTTCACTTGAACACTTAGACATCATAGTAGGGTTATGAACTGGCCTGATTTCAATATTGTTATGTCTTAGAGAATAGGGAGGCCTGAGAAGAGAGACAGAGAGATGGTCAGTGAAACGGTCAGAACACATATTGATTGATTAAGGTGGCTATCTTATGTAGGCATGGTTTGTGGCACTCAAAAGCAATTACAGTAGTAACACCAAAGATGACTGATCACAGATCACCATAACAGATATGATGATAATAATGGAGAAGTTTGAAGCATTGCCAGAATTACCAAAATGTGCCACAGAGACACCAAGTGAGCACATGCTGTTGGAAAAAATGGCACCAGTGGCCTTGCTCAACTCAGGGTTGCCACAGACCTTCAATTTGTAAAAAGCACAATATCTGTGAAGCACGATAAAGCAAAGCACAATGAAACAATGAGTGCCTGTATTAAAATGGCTTTCTGACTGGGTGACAAAAGAGTTTATCTTGTTATCTGCAGAATGCAGTAGAATGACAAAAATCACTATTTTTTGGTTTTTTTAAGACCGAGGACAACAGAGTTGTTGGGGGAAACTAAGAAAAGGAACAAAACAAAAGTGGTCATGTCAGAAACTACCCATATGTGGACTCTGCGCACAGATTCTCTTCCTCCCTGTGAAATGAGAAAGATAGAGTTTGTTTGAAAAGCAAGAATAGTTCATGATGGTTTCAGGAAACAGCTAACTTATACGAAGTCTTCGTGAGAATTTTACCAAGTCAACACAAGAATAGTTTTTTCTCCGGTGTTTTTTTTTTTTTTTTTTTTTTTTGAAGACAGAAAAGCAGAGTAATTGAAAATTAACACATAATCTTAGAGAACTGCAGGGTCCTTGATGTTGGCAGGTGTCCAGAGCCTGCCTGACAGCCTGGGCAGACCGCCAGTTTTCAGCTGCTTCTGGGTTGGGATTAGATTCCATTTCCACTCAAGCATTTAAGGTAAACCTTTCACCAGTTCTAACTCAGATTAGTACAAACAGAAAGTTTGAGTATTTCCAAGTCCATACTTAAATACCTTAGTTTGAAAAATAGAAGCTGACAGAAGCATAGTACGTAATAGTTTGCTTCTTCTTTGCATTGGACTGAGGCTTGAGGTCCTGAGCATGACCAAGCGTCACATCCATCATAGACCGTCGGCAGAGCCAAGTGGAAGGAGCAGGTTCGGGGAAAAAGATCTCAAGTGTAATGTTGTCGTGTTCAGATTGAGATGTTTGTGGGATGCCGGGAGTGAAGACAAGCTTTGTAAATTTTGGATGTGGGTGGGGCAAGGAAAAGTGTGGATCATTTTCAGATTTCTTCCTGGCTTGAGTTAAGGTCCCTTTGGTCAAAACACTGGAGGAGGATTTGTGCCAGAAGAGGGTTGGGAACCAGACCATCGTTTTTGTCTTCCAGATTCTTCCAGCGAATCTCACGTTCACACCAGCAAAAGGGATACAAATACTTAGAGCCAACAAATGACCAATAGAACCTGACATGCATACATGCACACACACCCCTTTTCTCCCTAGCAGCCCCCACACAGACTCTCTTCCTCTCTCACTATATAATGTCTCTTTCTCTCTTTCTGATACACACATGAACACACACGTGCTTTTTAAAAACACATTTTTACACACACATGCTTTGGGGCTTTTCACTGAAATACCTTTTGACCTTATCTCCTAAGAGGTTGACTCAGTATAGTTGCTACGGTCAAGTGATGGTGATGGGCCACAGCCTGGCACATAGAACAAACATCTCCGAATGCTGAAATTCCCATGCTGATCCAGCCTAGACGTACTATGTTTAACCAGAGATTTTTTTCACTCCTCTTGATATGAAACTAGTAAAATATTTCAGCTCACTGTAGCTAGTAAAGCAAACACTTAAATCAGTACAGTTCTCAACTTTTTCATGGATCTTATTGGGGAATCTCCAGTCTACTCCCCACTTTACCCCCAATTTAGTCTTTTCTTTGCACCTGCAGGGGTTTTTCTGAAATGCAAATCTGATTATGTTGTTATCCCGATTAAAACTTTCCAGGGGCTCTTCTTTGCTACGGCACTGTCTAGTAGCATGGAATTGTTCTGTGCTAACCAGTATGGGAGCCAACTAGCCACATGTGTCTGTTGAGTACTTGAGATGTGACAGAGAAAATGAATTTTTAATTATTTATTTAGAGATGGAGTTTCATTCTTGTCACCCAGGCTGGAATACAGTGGCACAATCTCAGCTCACTGCAACCTCCACCTCCTGGGTTCAAGCAATTCTCCTGCCTCATCCTCCTGAGTAGCTGGGACTACAGGTGTGTGCCACCACACACGGCTAATTTTTCTATTTTTAGTAGAGATGGGGTTTTACCACGTTGGCCAGGGTGGTCTTGAACTCCTGACCTCAGGTGATTCACCTACCTCAGCCTCCAAAAGTGCTGGGATTACAGGCATGAGCCACTGTACCTGGCCTAATTTTATTTAATTGGAGTGAATTGGAATTTAAATAGCCATAGGTAGCTGATGGCCACACAGTTCTACAAGCTAAAACCCCCATTCTTCTGTGTGGCTTACAAGGCCCTTGTTTCTGAGCTGACCCTTGCCAGCCTTTCCAGCCCTACCTCATCCCACTCTCTCTTCTCAGCATCCATACTCAAAAGCACTTGGACCTCTCACAGTGCCCCAGGCAGGCAGCTGCATATGCCACTTCTCCCTGAAGGACCTCCCCATCCTTTTCACCTTTGTTCTCTCTTCTTTGTCATCTAATTCTTCCTTGTCATCTTAGCTCTGACTCCTCCAGGAAGCCTTCCCTAATACCCTAAAACTGTATTATGTGGTCTTCTGTGAGCCACAGCGTCTGGTACATACCATAGTATCGTAGTAGCTGTTTGTTCGATGTCTTTCTAGACTACAAGCTCTTTGAGGGTGTAGACTTCCCAGGCTTGGGCCAAAAATGAATTCCGTCTCTCAAAATCTTCTTGCTGCTGCTTGCCTCTTAATTGGTACTTCCTCTGCTAGGAAAGGGATTTTCTTTTTTCAGTTATTTCAAATAAATCACTAGTACTGCCTGCTTATTCCATTCAGAACGGGGAAATTAAAAAGAAAGGTATTATTTCTCTACTTTATACATATTATGTGTAAACATAATATTACATTGCCTTTCACATGAGTAATTAGTAGGAAGTTTAACCGATTACTAGAATTTTATGTACATTAAACCCAAGCATTGATTGATGGCGGGTCCTTAACCTCATAGAGCTTATTTACTCAGGAAGAAAACATAAATGGGGGGGTGGGGAGGGAAGAAAGTGGAAGGACTAGATATGTTTTCTTGTTCAATATGATACTTATTTGGTGAAGATTTTTGATGCAGGCCAGGTGCGGTGGCTCATGCCTGTAATCCCAGCACTTTGGGAGGTCGAGGCAGGTGGATCTGGATTGCTTGAGGCCAGAAGTTTGAGACCAACCTGGCCAACATGGCGAAACCCTGTCTCAACTAAAAATACAAAAATTAGCCAGGAATTGTGGTGTGCACCTGTAATCCCAGCTACTCAGGAGGCTGAAGCAGGAGAATTGCTTGAACCTGGGAGACGGAGGTTTCAGTGAGCTGAGATTGGGCCACTGCGCTCCAGCCTGAGCAACAGAGTGAGTGAGACTCCGTCTCAAAAAGAAAAAAAAAACAAAACAAAACACTTTTTTCATACACTTCGTGTTGGGAAAGAGGTCACTTGACAAATTTAGATAGCATCACCACCACTACTTTATTAAGACGAGACCCCACTGGGTAGATATGCACAGGAAAGGTGAGTGGTGATGAGCATTTCTTAGAGAGCCCCATGTCACTCCAGCTTCTCCATTCTGTCCATAACCTGGCTGTGCCAGAGAACCTATAGAGCCTGGCATGTCATTGCGCTTGTTTGTGTCTCTCACAGGTCCTCATTGGACAGCATTATTTTTTCTCATTAGCTTGTAATGCAGTGAAGGCACAGACTAGTTTCTTTCCCTTAAACAGAGTTGATTGCATCAAGCCACAACCTATGAGACAGTGAGCTGTTGGAAGGATGTTTTTCCTGTACCCCCTTGCCCTTTGTGGCTAAAGTCCTTTGAGGAGAGATAATCCAGATGGGGAGTGTCCTTACATTCTGTAAATCCATCTCTTCCACACTAGTGCCTTGACATTGTGTATTTTTTTTAGTGACAGAGGAGAAAAGGACCTTAATTTGCTGAGAATTATTTATGGTGTGCTGCAGGATCACATGTTAGAGAAGAGTAACATTGCTTGCCCCATGGATCTGAGAGTCTCAGTCAGGCATTTAGAATACTGTTATACCGATATAACAGCAGGCATGTGTTTACATTGCTGTAACAGAACACAGCTTTACATACTGTGATCCACAGTTGTTGTCTTCAGGCCAGGCACTGGCTCATGCCTATAATCCCAGCATTTTGGGAGGCCAAGGTGGGTGGATCACCTGAGGTCAGCAGTTCAAGACCAGCCTGCCCAATATGGCGAAACCCCATTTCTACTAAAAATACAAAAAATTAGCCAGGTGTGGTGGTGGGTGCCTGTAGTCCCAGTTACTTGGGAGACCAAGGCAGAGAATCGCTTGAACCCGGGAGGCAGAGGTTGCAGTGAGCTGAGATCACACCACTGCACTCCAGCCTGGGTGCAACAGAGTGAGACTCTGCCTAAAACAAAACAAAACAAAATAATGTTGTCCGGTGTAAGAATCTACTCTGAAATGTGTTACTTTCAGTACTAATCCCTAGCCTGCATCCACTTACCTAGGGTTTCCTTGCTAAAGTCACTGATTATTCTGGGTGTTCGGGTTTTCACTGGAATATTTTTTTGTATGTCTTCCTTCTGCTTTGGTGGTTCCTACAGATTTCTCCCACCATGGCAGAACTATTGATATTTCTTCAACTTCAGGACTTTCCAGAGTCAGAGAATTGTCTTATAATTTAACTGTTAGAATCAGCTGGCCTTGTGCATTTATTGTGGAGGACACAGAAATGCTTTTCTGAGCTTCTCACTCAGCATTTCTAATAGAGCTTCCGTGTGGGATCTTTCTTGGGACAATTTGGTCTATTTGAAGTTGTGGAGGCCAGGCTATGTGAAAGATGACAGTGGTCTTTTCTTCTCCTAGCCTTAAATTTTAGCAGATGATAAAGGGAAACAGCAGCTAGATTGATTTATGTTTATTTTTAAGAGACAGGGTCTTGCTCTGCTGCCCAGGCTGGAGTTCAGAGATGCAGTCACGGCTCACTGCATCCTCAGACTCTTGGGCTCAGGCACTTCTCAGCCTCCCAGGTAGCTAGGACCATAGGCATGTTGCCACCACACCAGGCTGAATTTTTCATTTTTTTTAAATAAAGACAGGTTCTCGCCGTGTTTCCCAGGCTGGTCTCAAACTCCTGTCCTCAAGTGACCTCCCACCTTGGCCTTCCCAGTGCCAAGATAGATTGAATTTCAGATTGAAAATGACTGAATTGAAAGTGACCGAAGTGACCCACATTCCAGTGTGTGGCTAATTTTTGGTTCCTTCCGTCCTTGGTTTCCTTCCTTGGCCTCTGTGACTAATTCCTCTGGCCTCACTCATTTCTTATATGCTGGTGCTCTTTAGGACCCTGCCTTGGGCCTACACTCCCATTTTAGTGATCCTACATCTAACCTCCTACCCAAATCAATCCTCCGAGTTCCAGAACCATTTATCTCAGTGCCCACCTGGCATTTCCACTTAGGTTTTTCACAGACATCTTAAAGCCAACATATCTAAACCTAGACTTTCTCCCCTCTTTTCACCTCTCATCACCCTTTTTCACGTCTTTTCACCCCTCTTCCTTCTCCACAGCTTCAGCTCAGTAAGTGGCAGTACCAGCCACCTCTTGCTGAAGCCAGAAACCTGGGAATCTTTTTACTCCATCCTCTCTCTCTCTTCCTCTCTCACACCAGCCAGCCAGTCACTAAGTCACTATTTTTTCAGCTTTATTGAGTTACAATTTATTTACAATAAAATTCGTCTGCCGGGCACGGTGGCTCATGCTTGTAATCCCAGCACTTTGGGAGGCCAGGCAGACATGTCGATCACTTGAGATCAGGAGTTTGAGACCAGCCTGGCCAACATGATGAAACCCCATCTCTACTAAAAATAGGAAAAATTAGCTGGGCGTGGTGGTGCGTGCCTGTAGTCCCAGCTCCTCAGGACGCTGAGGCACGAGAATCACTTGAACTCAGGAGGCGGAGGTTGCAGTGAGCCGAGATCATACCACTGCCCTCCAGCCTGGATGACAAGAGTGAGACTCCATCTCAAGTAAGTGAGTGAGTGAATGAATGAATGAATGAATGAATGAATGAATAGGCTTGGGCAACCATTCATGGTGCCCAGCGTGTCTCCCCAGCCTCATTTTCCAGTGCTTTCCCCTACTCTTCAAACTGGGACTCTTTCAGTACCTGAAGTATGCTGTAAATTCTCTCAACTGCACTTTTGCACTACCCTTCCCTCTGCCTGGGACCCTCTTCATCCAACATCTTCATTTAGCCAACCCTGTTTGTCACCCAAGTTTCAACTTTGATGTCACTTTCTGAGGGAGGACTTTTCTGATCTCCTGGACTAGGTCAAATCTTCTATTTATGATCTCCCCAAACATCCTTTTATAACATTCCCTACCCTTATAAATAATTGATTAATATCAGTATTTCTGTATTCCTCTCAAGATCGGGCACTTCACAAGGATGGAGCTACATTTGTTTATCACTGTAGTTCCAGTACTGATGTAGTATCTGGCACATAGATACTCACTAAATGTATTGAAAACTCGGTACAACTAAATATTTACTATTTGGCCACTCTGTGTCATACAATTCAGTTTTGCCTCCCAATCAAAATTCCAACTGCAACTACATTGAACTTGATGCATTTATAGCTTATCCTTGTAGGATAAGTCATTAAACTATTTTCTGACCTTATAGGTAAACCCTTTAGAGTTTATATCTGTTTTCTAAAATAACCACATATTAGGGACCCTGTCATTGACCAAGAACACACAAAAAGTGCTTTCATGAGGAAGGCAAGAGCATTGTTCCGAAACAGATTTCTAGTGTTCATGTCTAGCAGCCTCTTTGTTTTACACTTGACCCTGATTTAACTTGTTGCTCCTGGCTTATTTCTTAAACTTGCCTTTATAACCTCGTGTTGACCTCTTGTCAGACTCCAAAGGCCAGTTTCTTGCTGTGGTTCCCTTTGGACTGCTGTCCTTGCACTTTGGCCCTCGGTCGTTTTGTTGACTTACATACTATCTTCATACTTAGACCCAGTGGAGGAGCACCTGAAATCCTTGTGGCCACTGTTCCAACATGGACAGTCCAGAATAGCGTATTGCAGCCTGGAATGGTCCTGTTAGATTAGGAGCACCCTGGAGTTGATCCTGGGCTAGAAGGTTTGCCAGGAAGAAAAGTATGTTAATTCCAGAGTTGCTTTTCCTGGGAGCTTCTTCCTGTTGTGACGACTTGGAAGGGTGCAGCTATCTTCCTTAGTTTCTCACCTTCATCGCAATGAATCCCTAGGCTACCTAAAACTTATCTAAGGCATAGAAGGGTTTGAGAGCCACTTTGGAATCAAAGCAGACTTATGGATGTGGTTGTAAGCCACTTTAGTTCCTAACATCCACCTAAATTCAAGAATATAAGACAAAGACTCCTGACCTCTTCTCAGATATTGGCATGGTGCACAGGTATATAACTGGCCTCAGAACACTTCCAAGCCACCACATGGTATACACAAGGGCAGGGGCTGGCAAACTACAGCTTGTGCCAACTCCTGCCCTTATGTATACCGGGTGTATACTTGTTTTGTAAATAAAGTTTTATTGGAACATACTTGTTTATATATCGGCTATAGCTGCTTTCCCTACCATGGCAGACTGAGTAGCTGCAACAGAAACCTTATGGCCTACAAAGCCTAAAATATTTACTATCGGGCCCTTTAAGAACAATAAACATTTCACCTTGTCTTGGATTTAGAATAAGGATGCTAAAAAGAAGAGATGCAGCTCTATATACAATTTTTTTTTTATTACTCAGAATTTAAGAGCTGATAAAAGGTACTTTATAAGTCAACATGTTGTGATCCATTACCGTACTCAACATAGATAATGAAATATGATTACAAGGCTGGGCGCTAGTGGCTCACACCTCTAATCCCAGCACTTTGGGAGGTCAGGGTGGGAGGATCACTTGAGGCTAGGAGTTCGAGACCAGTATGGGCAACACAGCAAGACCCCATCTTCACAAAAAAATTTTTTCTTTAACTCTCTGGGCCTGATGCTACCCGCCTGTAGTCCCAGCTACTCAGGAGGCTGAGATGCAAGGATTGCTTGAGCCCAGGAGTTTGAAGCTGCAGTGAGCTATGATCACATCACTGCACTCCAGCCTAGGTGACTGAATGAGACTCTGTCTCAGAACAAAGAGAAAAGAAAGATTACATCAATTTAGTAGGCCTTTACATCTTCTTTATTAGTAGTATAGTAGCAGTAGTCAGAGGTACAAATTTGGCCCCTGTGAAATTTAGAATAACAAATATGGATATGAATTTCTATTCTCTCACTTCAGCTTGCCCAAGGACTTGATTATTGGGAAGATTAATGTGACTGTTTGAGTTCCCATGAAAGTAAAAGAGTATAATATACTTATTCAGAGAGCAGCTGGTAATTAGTAATTGAGAGAAGGACTACCTCCATCAAGGAAGATAATATTAGAAATAATTGTCCTACCAACACTCAACCAGTACATTAAAGATTGCTTTGACGGAACTCTTCGGTGCTTTTAACCTTCAGAGATGACTCCCTTAAATATCTAACACTTTGAAACAGTGGTTGCCAGAATTACTCTCATTGTTTGAGGAGAAACGACAGTGTTGGGAAAAAAATTATCTTAAAATCCATTATAACAACTCTTTGTAATATTCCCCAAATTCTGTATTTTCACTTACATTATATATATAAAAATTGAGGTGCCATAAGAAAACCTCACTGAACTCTGCCTGTCAATTCAAGAACAGAAATTCAGTCTAAACTTCTGCCCCAAATTGTGTATTTCCCAAATGCGGATCAGCTCCCTAGTCACAAACACACTGTAACTGTGCTCTTGCACTGACAGCCACCTCAGCGCAGCACTCGCCTGGCTGAGTGACTCGCGGCAGGAGCTCCCCCGCCTTCTCTGCCACGGCACCTGATGTTACTCCTGTCCTTTGCTGCTGTCAACTCCATTTCGCTTTAAGTGTGGCGTGGCTGAGAGAGTATGAGCCCTGAAGTCACCTAGGCCTGGGTTCAGGGTCAAGCTTTGTCACTTACCTGTTGATGGAATTGTTAACACTTACACTTAAGTACTTCACACTTAAGTACTTCTTTCTTTTTGTTTGTTTGTTTGTTTAAGACGTTGGTTGTCTGGCTCTGTTGCCCAGGCTGGAGTACAGTGACACAATCTCGGTTCACTGCAAGCTCTGCCTCCTGGGTTCAAGCGATTCTCTGCCTCAGCTTCCCAAGTAGCTGGGATTACAGGCACGTGCCACCACGCCCAGCTAATTTTTGTATTTTTTAGTAGAGACAGGGTTTCACTATATGTTGACCAGGCTGGTCTTGAACTCCTGACCTCAGGTGGTCTACTTCTCAGCCTCCCAAAGTGCTGGGATTACAGGCGTGAGTCACCACACCTGGCCTTAAGTACTTCTTTAGAAGTAACAAATTACTTCATCTTTAGGCTAATTCATTAGTTCAGCAAATATTTGGTGAGCATCTGATATGTGCAAGGCACTATTTTAGGAGGTGCCTGGTGATTTAGCCGTGTAAAAATAGGTCCGTGCTTTTATGTAGCTGCCGTTCTAGCAAAGAAGACAGAAAAATATTGTTTTATAATATAATAAAGAATAGTGGTAAATGCTGTGCAGAAAAAGAGAGAGTGAATGGGGCAGAGAGTT
Source organism: Macaca nemestrina (assembly GCF_043159975.1). Lineage (NCBI taxonomy): Eukaryota > Metazoa > Chordata > Mammalia > Primates > Cercopithecidae > Macaca > Macaca nemestrina. The sequence goes on along the minus strand of NC_092137.1, from coordinate 25,448,365 downwards.
TCAGGGTTTAGATGGGATGATCAGGGAAGGACCCTCTGGAGAGATGACTTTGATCAGGAATCTGAATGATGTGAGGAGGAAAGAAAGCCATGCCAGCATCTGAGGGAAGATCGTTCCAGACAGAGGGAATGGGGAGGATAAAGGTCCCATGGTGGGAAGGCACTGGGTGTTTTCTGGAACAGCAGAAAGGTCAGCATGGGCCGAAGCGCAATGAGCAGAGAGACGAGTGTAGAAAACCAGCGGGAGAGGCAGCAAGGGGCCAGACCACGCAGGGGAGATGGGATTTGATTTTTAAAAAGCATTTTTAATAAGATATACTGTAGAATAGTTTTAGGCTTAAAGAAAAGTTGCAAAAGTAGTACAGTAAGTTCCTATATACATACATACCCCTTCCTCTGTTTTTTTTTTTTTCTTTCTTTCTTTCTTTCTTTTTTTCTGAGACAGAGTCTCACTCTCACCCAGGCTAGAGTGCAGTGGCTTGATCTTGGCTCACTGCAAGCTCTGCCTCCTGGATTCACACCATTCTCCTGCCTCAGCCTCTCTAGTAGCTGGGACTACAGGTGCCCACCACCATGCCCGGGTAATTTTTTTATATTTTTAGTAGAGACGGGGTTTCACTGTGTTAGCCAGGATGGTCTCGAACTCCTGACCTCAGGTAATCCCCCTGCCTTGGTCTCCCAAAGTGCTGGGATTACAGGCATGAGCCACCGTGCCCGGCCCTGTTTCTTCTATTGCTATCATATATTGCCTTGGTGCACTTGTCATAACTAAGAAATCAACACCCGTACATAAAGTTCCAGACTTTATTCCTGTTTCACTAGTTCATCGAGTCATGCCCTTTCTCTGTTCCGGGATGCCACATCTCATTTAGTTGTCCTGTCTCCCTGGCCCCTTCTGTTCTGTGAGTTTCTTTTTTTTTTTTTTTTTGAGACGGAGTCTTGCTCTGTAGCCCGGGCTGGAGTGCAGTGGCCGGATCTCAGCTCACTGCAAGCTCCGCCTCCCGGGTTTACGCCATTCTCCTGCCTCAGCCTCCGGAGTAGCTGGGACTACAGGCGCCCGCCACCTCGCCCGGCTAGTTTTTTGTATTTTTAGTAGAGACGGGGTTTCACGGTGTTAGCCAGGATGGTCTCGATCTCCTGACCTCGTGATCCGCCCGTCTCGGCCTCCCAAAGTGCTGGGATTACAGGCTTGAGCCACCACGCCCGGCCTGTTCTGTGAGTTTCTTAGTCTTGTCCTTGTTTTTCATGATCTTGGAAGTTTTGAGGAGTACTGCTCAGATATTTTGCAGAATGTCCTTCATGGTTTTCTCAAGATTAGACTGTGTTTATGGATTTGGGGGAAGAACACCACAGAGGCGAGTGCCCTTCTCCCTGCATCATAGAGAACCTGCTGTCAGCATGAGTTCTCGCTGCTGATGGGAACCTTGGTCTCCTGGCCAAAGCAGCATTGACAAGGTTTCTCCACTCTTTTCCTACTCTATTCTTTGGAAGTCCCTAAGCATGGTTCATACTCAAGGGCAAGGGTGAGGAGTTAAGATCTACTCGCCTGGAGAGGGAAGTATCTACACCCTCTGTATATCTCTCATTTGTTGATTTAATCATTTATTTATATCAGTGTGGACTCATGGATGTTTATTTTATGCTTTGGGTTATAACCCAACACTGTTTAATACATTATTTATTTTGTTGCTCAAATTGTTCCAACTCTGACTAGTGGGAGCTCTTTCTGGTTGGGACCTGTGTCCCTTTGACATGCCACCTTTTGTTTTTTAAGCACTTACTTAGGTTGTGGCGTTACAACATGCTCCAGGCTCATCTTGTATTCCCTGCCCCAGCCCTAGAATGAGACATTTTTCTAGGGAGCCCTGGCTTCTTTATTATAGAATGGTATGAGAAATCAATATGTATAGGCCGGGCATGGTGGCTCACGCCTGTAATCCCAGCACTTTGGGAGACCGAGGTGGATGTCACCTGAGGTCGGGAGTTCAAGACCAGCCTGACCAACATGGAGAAACCCCGTCTCTACCAAAAATATAAAATTAGCTGGGGTGGTGGCGCATACCTGTAATCCTAGCCACTCCAGAGGCTGAGGCAGGAAAATTGCTTGAACCTGGGAGGCAGAGGTTGCAATGAGCCGAGATCATGCCATTGCACTCCAACCTGGGCAACAAGAGCAAAACTCCGTCTCAAAGAAAAAGAAAAAAAAATCAGTGTGTATAGGCTGGGCACGGTGGCTCATGCCTGTAATCCCAACACTTTGGGAGGCCAAGGCAAGCAGATCACATGAAGTCAGGAGTTCAAGACCAGCCTGGCCAACAGGGCGAAACCCCATCTCTACTAAAAATATTAAAAAATTAGCTGGGCATGGTGGTGAGCACCTGTAGCCCCAGCTACTCAGGAGGCTGAGGCACGAGAGTCGTTTTAACCGAGGAGGCAGAGATTGCAGTGAGCCTAGATCGCGCCACTGCACTCCAGTCCAGCCTGAGTGACACAGCGAGACTCGATCTCAATTTAAAAAAAAAAAAAAGAAGGAAAAAATAAAAGAAATCAGTATGCGTATATGCACATGCCTGTATTATTTCTGTATCCATCTGTATCTGCATTAAGCTATATGTGAGTTATGCTGAAGTATCTGACTCGAATCCAGTACCGCTGGGTTTCCTCTAGCTGTCCCCACCTTGGTTGTCTGTAACTTCCCTCTCCAGGGGTGAGACACCTGGCTCCCATCATCTACCATCCATTGACTTACTTGTTCCGTGCCAGCAGCACGTGTAGCAGTTTCAGAATTATTAGTTAGGACCCTTGATTTATTTTTTAAACAGATTTACTGAGATATAACTCATAGACCATACAATTCATCCATTCAAGATGTACAATTCGGTGGTTTTTAGTGTATGCACAGAGTTTTGCAGCCACTACTGAAAACAGTTTTAGAACATTTTCCTCACCCCAAAACTGAGAAGGCCACTCATTGCAGTGTGGAGACTCAACTGTAGAGTATATGAGCAGAAGAGAGCACAGTCAAGAGGCGGTTGGAGCAGTCTAAGCAAGACCTCGTAAGAAGTTGCTCGTGAGAAGTCACGGTGGCAGTAGAGGTGATGAGAAAATAGAGCCACAGGACTTGCAGTGGATTGGATGTGTGTTCAAGGAAAAGAGAGAAATTTAAAAGACCCCTCTGGTTTTGGCCTGATGGCTGGGTATAGCGATGCCGTTTATTTAAGTTGGTCAGTCTGGGGAAGAGCAGGTGAGGAGGTGGAGTGGAGACAGTCAAGAGTTCTATTTTGAGCATGTTAGGTTTGAGATGCCCATTGGGCAGCCAAGGGGAGGTGTTGAATAGACCATCAAGTACATGATTCTGGAGCTCAAGGGAGAGGTCAGGGCTGGAGATGTAAAATCATGAGGGTTACCATAACCCCTTTCTTGTAAGATTGTTCTGAGAATAAACAAGAGAAGATACATAAGAGTATCTTGATAGGTCACAGGTACCTTGTTGATAATGACTATGACAACATATATGCCAGATGCTTTTTGACATTATTTTATTCAATCTTCCCAACAGTCTACAAAATAAATATTTTATGAAGTAGAGTTTATATTATTAATATTTTACAGATGACGGGACTAAGCATAGAGAAGTTATTGTCCAAGTGGATTAAAAATCAAAGCCCATGCTCTCAATTGCTGTATTCCACTGCCTCCTGCTTGGTACATAATTGTTACCATTGGCTCCAGGCTGCTCCTCTACACCCAGCCTCTGACCTCATCCAGCTATTGCTCACCCTTCATCCCCGCTTCCCCAATTTCAGTCCCGTCCCCTTGCTCCCTGTCCCTATAGATGTGCCTCCTGACTACGGCCTGCTACCACTAGAAATTCTGCTGACATCACAAGGTATTATCACCATCTCTTGGAGAGCAGTTCTCACACTGGAATGCAGCTAGCACACCTGCAGACTTGTTCTAAATGCAGATTCCCAGGCTGCGTTCCCAGATTGATTGAGTAGAAGCCTGGGAGTTCTAAAGGAGGTAAGTCAGGGAAAACATATTTTTAGAAAGGCTGCTTTAGACTCTACCAATCCCCTTCAAGACTCTCTGCCCTCAGCTGTGGTCATCATTAGCATTGGCTTAGAGCTAGGGGATGCCTTGAGGGAATGTGCTGATCAGGGTGCCTTACGGAATGTCCATCTTATTGTCACTCCTCATTTTAGCTCTGTGGTCGTTGTACTGACCTTTGCTTTTGCTGATCTCCCTGATTGGATAAAATTGTATTGTGTCCTCTGAGATTGGTGTGGTTGTTTCTTTTCCTACTAGAGTGTTGTTAGCACCATCGGAGCAGCAGCCATGTCTGGGTTTTGTTTACGGTGGTGTCTTCATCACTGGATACCTAGTAGGGCTCCGTCCATTGTTTCAGGTGCCAGTTTCCATCAGTAATGCTGTTAGAACGATGGGCTGTTTAGGCATCATCTCCTTTTATGGATTGAATTGACATTTGACAGTTTAGGAATTCTTGTTTTTATAGGAAAAAACCTGAATTGTAAACTATTGACTCTGCTTTGGAAAAACAAATTTCTAAAACAAACTTTGTTTATTAGTTGGGAGTTATATATATGTTGCATATTTATGTATATATGTATATTTATATTTTACCAAAAAGGAAAGAGTTTAAATTTTCTTAATCTGGTAAAATAGATACAACTTTGAATGGGGGTAAAACAACATTACACCCCACACTGCAAACAAAATTACCAGAAAATTCATGGTCGTTTAACTTCCTTATCTGACTACTAAGAATGCTTTTCATTGTGTTCTAGATCTCTAATTATATGACAAACAATACTGCTTCTGAATAGAAGCCCTCCTATAGGCCGGGCCTGGTGGCTCACGCCTGTAATCCCAGCACTTTGGAAACTGAGGCGGGCGGATGACCTGAGGTCAGGAATACGAGACCAGCCTGGCCAATATGGCGAAACCCCATCTCTACTAAAAATACAAAAATTAGCCGGGCATGGTGGCACACACCTGTAGTCCCAGCTACTTGGGAGGCTGAGGCAGGAGAATTGCTTGAACCTGGGAGGCAGAGGTTGTAGTGAGCCGAGATGGCACCACTGCAATCCAGCCTAGGCGACACAGTGAGACTCTGTCTCAAAAAAAAAAAAAAAAAAAAAATCCTTTCTCGGCCTCAGTTCCCTTTCTAAGTGCCCTCTATATCTCTCCTTCCTATTTCAGAAAAACTTCTTCAAAGGGTTATCTGTAGAAGGAAACTTCAATTTCTGTTCTGCCATTTCCTTTCCAACACACCCAGTCAGACTTTCACCTCCTGTTACTTTGCCAAAACTATTTATGTCAAGGACACTGGTGACTTCTATACCACAGAATCCAGTGGTCAGTTTTCAGTAGTTACCCTTACTTGATCTGTCAGTAGCGTTTGGCATAGATGATCTCTCCTTTCTACTTGAAACACTTGTTGCACGTGGCCTCCAAATATCACGCTCTCCTAGTTTTTCTCATTTCTTCTTGGCCTCCTTTGCAAGTTTTTCCACACTCCTTTGAAACCCGAATGGTAGTGTGTGACAGGGACCACTTCTCTTTTTTGTCTTTACTCACTATTAGTAGGCGATTATAGCCAGACTCATACTTTTTATAACACCGATGATATTGCTGACTTCTAAATGTATTTTTCTGGCCCACACCTTTTCCCTGAGCCCTTACCTCATATATCTACCTCCTAATCAGTACCTTCACTTGGATATTTAATACATATCTCATAATTAGCATGTTCCAAACTGAGTTCTTTATCGTCCCTCACCAGACCTACTTCTCCCTTAGCCTTCCCCATCTCAGTTCGTGACAGTCCCATTTTCCCAATTGCTCATTCAGAACCCTTGATTTCTCTCATTCCCTTACATCCATCTCCACTTCCTGACTGTGAGATCAACACCATTTCTGTATGCAAAAACACCATGGAAATTTGTTCAAGATTCTGCTATTTCTTACGACCTCTATTAAACACTGTTTTCCTAGCCCACTCTTGTCTCTCGCCTGGAAGATTGCAGTAGTCTTCTAATTGACTACATCTTCCCCTGTTCTCTAGCAGTTTACTTTCTAGAGAGGAAATATCTTTTATTTATTTATGAATGATGGAGTTTTGCTCTTGTTGCCCAGGCTGGAGTGCAAGGGCATGATCTCAGCTCACTGCAACCTGCGCCTCCTGGGTTCAAACAATTCTCAGGCTTCAGTCTCCCGAGTAGCTGGGATTACAGGCATCCACAACCACTAATTTTCTGTATTTTTAGTAGAGACAGTGTTTCATCATTTTGACCAGGCTGGTCTTGAACTCCTGACCTCAAGTGATCCACCCAACTCAGCTTCCCAAAGTGCTGGGATTACAGGTGTGAGCCACCGTGCCCAGCCTTGGAAATATCTTTTAATTTTTTTAGAAATGAGGGTCTTGCTATGTTGCCGAAGCTGCTTTCTAACTCCTGAGCTCAAGTGGTCTTCCCACCTTGTCCTCTCCAACATGCTGGAATTACAGGCATAAGCCACTGCACCCAGCCTAATGATCTTATTAAAATGTAAATAATATCAGGGCCGGGTTCTGTGATTTACATCTGTAATCCCAGCACTTTGGAAGGCCGAGGTGGGTGGATCACTTGAAGTCAGGAGTTCAAGACCATCCTGGCCACCATGGCGAAACCCTATCTCTACTAAAAACCACAAAAATTGGCTGGGCATGGTGGTGCATGCCTGTAATCCCAGTTACTCAGGAGGCTAAGGCAGGAGAATCACTTGAACCCAGGAGGCAGAGGTTGCCATGAGCCGAGGTTGTATCACTGCACTCTAGCCGGGGCAACACAGCGAGACTCCATCTCAAAATATAAAATAAAATCATATATCACCTCTCAGTAGCTTCTCATATCAGAGTAAAAGCTAAAATACTTGTAATGGCCTACAAGAGAGCTGAAAGGGATAATGTCTGAAATGAAAAATTCAATGGATGGACTTACACTGAACTTAAAGACATGGCAGTACAAATTACCCAGAGTAGAGCACAGAGAGGAAAATGACTGAAAAGGAACTGAGCCTCTGGAACCTGTGGGGTAATATCAGGCAGTCTTAACGGACGAGAGGGAGAAAAAATATTTAAGAAACATTTTTCCCAACTTTTCAAAGAAATTTTTACAAATTCATTGAAAACTATAAACCTACAAATACTATAAACACAACAAACTGTACGCCAGGATAAACAAAGAGAAAACTATACCAAGGCACATCAGAATCAAATTGCTGAAAATCAGTGATGAAGAAAACGTTTAAAAAGCTGCTAGAGCCGGGCGCAGTGGCTCACACCTGTAATCCCAGCACTTTGGGAGGCTGAGGCAGGCGGATCACAAGATCAGAAGATCGAGACCATCCTGGCTAACACGGTGAAACCCCTTCTCTACTAAAAATACAAAAAATTAGCCGGGCATGGTGGCGGGCGCCTGTAGTCCCAGCTACTCGGGAGGCTGAGGCAGGGGAATAGCGGGAACCCAGGAGGCAGAGCTTGCAGTGAGCCAAGATCACGCCACTGCACTCCAGCCTGGGCAAGAGTGCGAGACTCCGTCTCAAAAAGAAAAAAAGCAGCTAGAGGGAAAAAAAAAAAAAAAAGGCATATTACATACCTGAACCCAGGAGTTCAAGACCAGCCTGGGCAACAAAGTGAGACCCTGTCTCTACAAAAGATTTAAAAATTAGGGCTGGGTGTGGTGGCTCATGCCTGTAATCCCAGCACTTTGGGAGGCAGAGGCAGGCGGATCATGAAGTCAACAGATCGAGACTATCCTGGCTAACACAGTGAAACCCGTCTCTACTAAAAATACAAAAAAATTAGCCAGACATGGTAGCGGGCGCCTGTAGTCCTAGCTATCCAAGAGGCTGAGGGCAGGAGAATGGCGTGAACCCAGGAGGCGGAGCTTGCAGTGAGCCGAGATCGTGCCGCTGTACTCCAGCCTGGATGACAGAGCAAGACTCTGTCTCAAAAATAAATAAGTAAATAAATATTAGGTGTGGGGGTGCACACCTGTAGCCCCAGCTACTCTGGAGACTGAGGCAGGAGGATCGCTTGAGCCCAGGAGGTTAAGGCTGCAGTGATCCATGATTGCACCATGGCACTCCAGCCTGGGCGACAGAGCAAGACTCTGCCTAAAGAAAAGACATGTTACGTACAAGGAAACAAAGATAAGAAGAACTGTTGATTTCTCATTAACCCTTTTCCTGTTTAGAAAAAAAGTACAGCTCGCTGCCAGTGCGCCTTTAATTTTACATAAACACACTCTTTGAGGCTGAAGCAAAGCTGACTGATTTTCAATGTGAAAATAAAATATACAGACTGTTTTTGGAGTTATTTCTAAACAGAACTAACATCAGAATCATCTGAGTCATCAGAATCATGTATTTCGGAAAAAAGGTTGATTCATTAAATGAATCTTCAGCCAACCATTCGAGAATGATGTTAATAATTAACATCAGCCAGTCACAGTGGCTCACACCTGTAATCCCAGCACTCTGGGAGGCCGAGGTGGGTGGATCATGAGGTCAAGAGATCGAGACCATCCTGGGCAACGTGGTGAAACCCCATCTCTACTAAAAGTACAAAAAATTAGCTGAGCATGGTGGTGCGCGCCTGTAGTCCCAGCTACTTGGGAGGCTGAGGCAGGAGAATTGCTTGAACCCAGGAGGCGGAGATTGCGGTGAGCCGAGATCGCACCACTGCACTCTAGCCTGGCAACAGAGTGAGACTCCATCTCAAAAATAGTAATAATAATAGTAATAATAATAAACATCATGCACAGGAATGCTGTGCTTTCTACGCTTTGGCATTTTCAGCAATCGAGAATTACTGTATTTTGTAAATGGAAATTCCACTACTAAGAACAGAATGCTATAACTAGAATGATGTCTTTTCTTTCCAAAGTCAGTATACTAGAGTGATGAGATAATAATAATAAAAGCAAGATATTTCATGGCAAAGTTATCTCAGGGTAAATGCTGTATCTGCAAGTGCTGCTGGTGAGTATTCTCGGGACAAATGGGAAAAGGGTTAAAAGCAATGTAACGCAGAAGAAAACGGAATGGTACCTTGAAAGCACTGAGAGGACTTATTTTTCTTCATTCTGAAATATACAGATTTTCTACCTTTTTCCACTGAGAAGTCCTAGAATCAGTGAGCCTAGAACCGTGGGCACCCTAGCATCCTGAATGTGGTCCCTAAATACTTTTTGCCAGTAAACGGAACAAGGGATCCTTAGAAGGATGGTTCATTCCAAGTCTGGGACAAGATATATAACAAACAAAAGTAGAGGGCTGGGCACAGTGCCTCACACCTGTATTCTCAGCACACTGGGAGACCGAGGTAGGTGGATTGCCTAAGGTCAGGAATTCGAGACCAGCCTGGCCAACATGGTGAAACCCCTTCTCTACTAAAAATACAAAAATTAGCCGGGCGTGGTGGCGCGTGCCTGTAATCCCAGCTACACAGGAGACTGAGGCAGGAGAATCACTTGAACTTGGGAGGCGGAGGTTGCAGTGAGCTGAGATTGCACCACTGTACTCCAGCCTGGGTGACAGAGTGATACTCTGTCTCAAAAAAAAAAGAAAATAATAATAAAACCTAGAGCATTTTATTGTGCTAGAAAGCAGGAAAGCTAATAAGGTCTAATGGATATATCAAAAGAACACAAGAGCCTACAACAGGAGCTTCCACTGGCCAAAGGTAGGACAGTTTGAGCCTCAGAAAGATGACTGGGGCTGGGCGCAGTGACTCACATCTGTAATCCCAGCACTTTGAGAAGCTGAAGCAGGGAGATCACTTGAGGTCAGGAGTCCAAGACCAGCCTGGCCAACATGGCGAAACCCCTTCTCTACTAAAAATACAAAAATTAACTGGTGGTACGCGCCTGTCATCCCAGCTACTTGGGAGGCTGAGGTAGGAGAATCACCTGAACCCAGGAGGCGGAGGTTGCAGTGAGCCAATATCGTGCCATCGCACTCCAGCCTGGGAGACAGAGTGAGACTCCGTCTCAAAAAAAAAAAAAAAAAAAAAAAACCAGAAATGTATCAGTCAAATACAAACATAAAAGAAACCTACCAGCCAAATGCAAAGTGGGGACTTTGGATCTTGACTTTAATGTAAATGGACATTTTTTAAGATTTGAGGAAATTGGCAGATGGACTGGGATACTAAAATATTTTTGTCTATGTTTTTAGGTGTGATAATGGTGTTAGGTTGTGTGAAATGTTTTTACTGTCTGATAGATGTACAGGCTCAAGTATTCCCAGGTGAAGTAATTGCCTGGGGTTTGCTTTTAGCCACACGTCCCTGCACAAAAAGTGGGAGGAATGAAAATTCGATTAGATAACATTGACAGAATGTTGATATTCATTCAAGTTTTGCTGTGGGTACCTGAGGGGTAGTCATTACGTTACTCTATTTTATGCAAGTTTTAATATTTCTGTACTAAAAATTTAGAAGACCATGTGCTTAAGGACCTTTCACATATCTGTAAGAGAGAGCCTCACTCAGAATATATAGTGTTGCCTTACAATTAGGTGCAGTTCTGTTGAGTTTGGGATGGGTACCAGTTTTATGGGAGAAACAAACTGATGCTAAAGGCAGTATCCTTATAGAAATAAAAATGTTTTAATTGGCAACATGAAGTAACACTGAAAATTCTTAGATGCACACAAAAGCTTATAAAAGCATAACACTAGGGGGTCACATAGTAATATTTAGTAGACTGGCTGTGCCTCAGTTGTCTTGCCAGAGGGGATCCTCTAAAAAGTTCATCATCACAGAGCGCAGCACCTGGACAAAAGTGGTACACGCGGCTCCTCTGCGCACTCAACAAGTCCTTCCCAAGGGCTGTCATGTCAGTGCCAGAGCCACCCCTGAAGGACTGCTTTTGTTTCGAGGATTTGAGAGATGGATTCCTGAGGATCTAACACCATATTCCATTATGCGTTGTGGGTTTTTTATTGTTTTCCTTATCATGATTTATTATTTTTTAAATTTTTCTTTGAAGTTTGCTCATTTTAATCCATGTTCATTTCTCCCTGTGTGTGTGTTTGTGTCACGCTTGCTGTCTTTGCCTCCATTGTTCCTAGGTTACAGTATAGCCAGGATATACCCTGTCACTTGGCCGATGAGCATGCGCTGATAGCCTCCTATGTGGCCCGTCTGCAGCACTGTGCACGGTCAGTGGTGGTGCAGCAGCAGTGGGCAACCAGGGGTGATCAGAGGGAGGGAGAGCTTTGCTACCTGGGGTTGTCAGCTGGAAAAAAAACTGCATGTAGCGTTTTTCTTGAGCAACTACCAGCTATGTTTGGCAGAGTTAAAATAGTTGCTAAGCATTCGCTTCTACAAGAGAGGGAGGGTTGCCAAGCCTAGGCGCTTACCTAAACATGGAGTCAGACATTCTCCTTTAAAGTGGGGTTCACTTCCTTCAACTTACACTCAAAAAAGATACAAACCTATGAGAGGTCGACATTTCCAAAGATGCAGTATTCACAGGGGTATGTGATGCAGCCTCTTCCTGTTCATTCTTACCTGAATAATGAAATCTTTGTATTAACATTCAAAGTTTAGAGTTGGTCAGCCCACAGATATCCTGCTTTGTCTTATCTGGGGACTTTGATACTGTCACCCTATTACATCTTTACCACCCTTTATCTGTTAGCAGGAATCTGTCATTGTTGATTATTTAAACCAGTGATTCCCAACAATGGTATTGGATCACTGTCACCTGAGGGTCTTTTTCCAAATTATATAGACCCTCTCTATTGTAATACTTACATATATTATAATAGCTCCACATTCCCCTTACGCTGAAAACTACTACAGTAGTGATTCATTGTTAATAAGAGAATGTGTCTGATTCTTCAGTGGTTCGGGATGGAAAAACATTTGATAACTGCTAACTATAGCAAAGTTCATCCTTTTTTTAAAAGATTTAGTACCGAAAAAAATGGTATTATGTTCAGGTAGGTCCAAAGTCTCCTGCCCACTCCATGCCCACACCCACCACCATTCTTCAAGTAGGATGACAGGTAAAGTTTAAACAATCTAAAGCCATCCTTCCCCTATGTAACAGCAAAGTAGAGTCACAAGGCCAAACAACTTGGAAAGCCATGCTTTGAGATTCTTATTCTTAGAGAGAAAACCTAATTTATAAGCTATACCCATAACAGAGGCTGAAGCTTTAAATTTTGATCTTAGTTTTGCTTACAGCATGCCTTGGCTCCTTGGGAGGGTCATCTGACCTTGCTGCTACTCCCCATAATAATAGAAGAATAAATTAATAGTCAGTCGGGAAATATACATATGAAAAAGACTGTTTTTAATATTATACTTTATACCGTTTTCCACAGTTTTCCTGATATGACTAAATAGCATCATTTTTCTGGGGTATTTATGTATCTCTAAAGCTTGGAGAAGTAGGGTTTTCTAACCTTCTAAGTATGTTTAATAGGCTCACCCTCTAAAAGGGAAGGAAGGGCCTGATAATTGTGTGCGCTGCATCACAAAGTGTCTTCTCATCCAACAGGTGATTTCTTCGCACACTGTCCCAGCTTCTTGGTCTCTAGGAATAGAGTTGTTTCACCTTAGGCAAGACAAATTCTTTATTATCAGTAAAGGCAATTGTCCAGAGTGAGCAAAAGTTTCCATGGTAAAAATAGCAGCAGAATGTTTAACAGAGACTGTTACCTAGTAATGTAGCCCAATCAGCTTTATGGTAGGTTTAGCTAAGGCCCTCAAGTCTCACCTCGGCTCCCTGAGCAAAAATTGGTGGCTGGTAGCCTTGGGAGAACATGACGAGTGAGTGAGTACTGCCTGACTTCTTGATTAGTAATCTAAGAAACTGAGCTTCATACTTCTTCCGAGAAGTCAGAACTTTCCTGGCTAACTAATTCTGAAAATGAAAGTCAATTCAAACAGAAGAATAAGGATCCTTTCTAATTGCCCTCAAATAATTTTCATTGACCTTAAAACCTCTCATCAACACAAGCTTCCAGTTTCTGGCTAGAAAACATAGCCAATTAAAGCAGTCTGTCATCCACACTCATGTATAAATGACAAATAGGATCAGCCTTCCTAAGGAGATAGAATGTGATTGAGAAAAAGGAGCTCTTTTGCACAGAAGAACCTATTGTATCCCTTGCCAGATAACAGAGGTCAGCCACTTTAGGCCGCACTTCTTAGGCTTCCAATCCCTCCATAATATGATCCACTTGTATTCTTAAGCATCCATTTTTATTGTTTTTTTTTTTTTTTAATTTAAAAGATAGTTCTCTTATTTCACACAAATACCTTTAAAGCACAAATATTACAGTTTATCTCTCACCTTGGGGCCTTGACCCTAAAATATTAAAGCCGCCTGATAGTAGTCTGTTCTTATTACAAGATCATTTTTCAGAGGATGATTATCCTGGAGATGGATATTTGCATGCTTAAAATTATAAAGTGTTGACAAATGTCATAGGCAGAAAACTCAAAGCACTTTAAAAAAATCCTAGAAGAAAGACTAAGTTAAGCTTAAAGACTTAGCCAAAGAGATAGAAAGATTCTAAAAAAAGCAAAAACTAGAAAAAATATAGTTGATTCTACACATGAAAATTTCAGACAGATCTTTATTGATTTAGCCGCACCCTTCCCAGATTCCCCTCAGTAATTATAACAAACTTTGATGAGTATTGAAGTCATGTCTTTAAATTTTTCTATATGACTTGTCATACTGCTAAATTCTGATCAGGGGTTTTTGGAAACCCGAGAACATAGGGCCAAAGTGGAGGTAAGCCACAACAGCCACCTCCAGTCATTTAGTCATCATCATCACTGTTGTCTTAAAGCATCTGCCAGTCCTAAACAGAGAATTATATAGCCACAGTCCCTATTAATCTGGGACTGTCTTGATAAGGATAAATAGCATTTGATATACTAAATTAAAGAAGTCATGTATTTCAGAATCCAAACTTCCATATCAGCATCCCATATGCAGAGCCAGCCTATTGCTCAAGAACCCTTCCCTCATCCAGATACCACATTATCTGATAACCTGTCTGAATGGGTCCTTAGATTTTTTAGAGTGTTGGTACTGTTGTTAAAGAGTAATGCATTAAACTAATTAACTCCAAGATGGGGCTATAGATGTAGAATGAGCATAGTAAAGGAAGAGAAAGGGGCACGAAAAGGGGAATATTTGATGTCATGGAATCTTTCCAGCTTTACAGTGTGTTTGGCCTGCCCTGACAAGGCCAAACTTTTGCTTAGCCAGTGTTAAGTATATTTTTTCTCAGCCCTCTATTTTTCATAATGCTCTTGGTCTTTTTGAATTTGAGATCAAGGTCTAAAAAGTCATCAGTTTTAAACATTTGGTTAGAAATCCCTGTCTCAGACTTTGTGGGTGCCCTGTGTTTTCTTAGCCCTTGCATTCAAAATTAAGTGCCCCTTTGATGGTGGGGGAGCAGCGGGGATGTGCTGCCAATGAGGAATGACAAATGTGGCCTCCTCGTTTCTCTAAATCCCCTTTTTTCTCAGAAGGCCATTAGTATCTATGACCCAGACCTCTAGTTCTTTTATTACCATTCTTTTATGAGCTTTTCTTCCATCTATTCTAAGAATGGAACAAGAATAAGGGATGTTTAATAGACACCTGTTGCATTTTTATTTCCTTGGCAGTGTTCTGGACAGTCCTAGCCGACTGGATGAGGAACACCGTCTTATAGCTCGATATGCTGCCCGGCTGGCTGCAGAAGCAGGAAACGTGGTAAGTTAATGGAGGATCCCAGGAAAGTAGCAGAAATTAGCATTACTTTAATATACAAATGGAAAGGGAATAGTAGACATGAAATTTAGGAGAACAGGTACCTCAGGGACAAAAGGAAGGGGAGTGTTTAGGGAGGAGATTGAAGGGGCCCTTAATTTTATCTAAATGTTCTCTTTATTTGAAAAATGAACCCACGCCTGTAATCCCAGCACTTTGGGAGGCCGAGGAGGGCGGATCATGAGGTCAGGAGATCAAGACCATCCTGGGTAACACAGTGAAACACCATCTCTACTAAAAAAAATACAAAAAAATTAGTTGGGCGTGGTGGCAGGCTCCTGTAGTCACAGCTACTTGGGAGGCTGAGGCAGGAATGGCTTGAAGCCAGGAGGCGGAGCTTGCAGTGAGCCGAGATCACACCACTGCTCTCCAGCCTGGGTGACAGAGCGAGACTCCATCTCAAAAAAAAAAAAAAAAAAAAAAAGAATCAAGAAGAGAAAATCAAAGAGCCAGAATTTCATTCTTTTAAGATATCAATAAAATTAATAAATGCAGCAATACTCATCAAGTAAACAGGATAAAACACTAATTACTAATATCAGGAATGGAAAAAGAGACATTGCTGTAGATCCCACAGACATTAAAAGAATGATAAGGGAATATGATGAACAACTTTTTCCCAGTAAGATTAACAACCTAGATAAAATAGATAAATTCCTTGAAAGACGCAAATTAATAAAACTGACACAGGAACAAATAAAAAAATCAAATATTCCTATGTCAGTTAAAGAAGTTGAATTCATAATTAACTTCCCACAAAGAAAACCCCAAGCTTGGCCAGGCGCAGTGGCTCACACCTGTAATCCCAGCACTTTGGGAGGTTGTGGCGGGTGGATCACGAGGTCAGGAGTTCAAGACCAGCCTGGCCAACATGGTGAAACCCCGTCTCTACTAAAAATACAAAAATTAGCTGGGCGTGGTAGCAGGCTCCTGTAATCCCAGCTACTCGGGCGGCTGAGGCATGAGAATCACTTGAACCCAGGAGGTGGAGGTTGCAGTGAGCCGAGATGGAGCTACTGTACTGGGATAGAGCGAGACTCAGTCTCAAAAGAAAAAAAAAAAGAAAAAAGAAAACCCCAAGCTCAGATACTTAAGGAAGAAATAATGTCAATTTAATGCAAACTCTTTCAGAAAATAGAGCAAGAAGGAACACTTTACAAGTCATTTTATGAGGCCACTATAACCTGATAAAAAAACAATACAGAGGCATTACAGGCAAAGAAAATTGCTGGCCAAATTCTCTCATGAACTAGATACAAAAATCCTTAACAAAATATTAGCAAATTGAATCTAGCAATATACAAAAAGGATGATACTCCATGATAAAGTGAGATTTATCCTAGAAATGCAAATGTATTTAATATATAAAAATCAATGTAATTCACCACATTAACAGTTAAAAGATAAAAATTATAAGATCAATAGATGTAGAAAAAGCATTTGAAAAAATACAGCACTTATTTATGATAAAACTTTTCCACATGCTAAGAATAGAAGGAAACTTCCTCACCCTGATAAAGAACACCTACAAAAACCTGCAGTTAAGATCACATTTACAGTTTAAATTTTGAAATATTTCCCCCTAATATTGGGAACAATTCAGAGATATCCACTTTTACCACCTCTATTCTACATTATACTGGAGGACCTAATTAATGCAACATGACAAGAAGAAACGGGTATAAATATTGGAGAGACAGAAGTAAAGCAGTCTTTATTTGAAGATGACATGATTATGCATATGAAGTCCTAAGAAGTCTAAAAAAACACTAGTAGAACAGGTAAGTAAATTTTATAGTATTGCTACAAGATATAAAGTGTATATCCCAGCACCTTGGGAGGCTGAGGTGGGCAGATCGCTTGAGCTCAGGAGTTTGAGACCACCCTTTGGCAGCATAGCAAAACCCTGTCTCTATAAAAATATATATATATACACACACAAAAATTAGCTGGACGTGGTGGCACGCACCTGTAGTCCCAGATGCTGGGAAGGCTGAGGTGGGAAGATCAGTTGAGCCTGGAGGTCAAGGCTGCAGTGAGCCATGATTGTTCCACTGCACTCCAGCCTGGGCAACAGAGCAAGACCCTGTCTCACAAAAAGAAAAATACTATTTAATGTAGCATTAAAAATACCAAGTACTTATGGATAAATTTAATGAAAGATGTTCAAGACTGAAAACTGTAAAACGTTACTAAAAGAAATTAAAGAAAACCTAAATAAATGAAGAGGTATGCCATATTTATGGATTAAAAGATTAATATTGTTAGGATGGCAGCTTTTCCTAAATTGATCTGTATATTTAATACCAATTCACATCTCAGCAGGCTTTTTTATAGAAATTAGCAAACTGTTTTTAAGATATATTTGGAGAACCAAAGGACCTAGAATAACCATAACAGTCTTGAAAAAGAATGACAAAGTTGGCAGACTTAATCCTACTTGACATTAAGACTTACTATAAAGCTATAGTAATCAAGAAAGTAAGATATTGTCAAAAGGATGAACAAATAAAGGAATAGAATAGAGTATCCATAAAAGAGACTCATGTGTAAGGTCAGATGACTTTGAGCAAAGGTAAGAAGCAAATCTGTCAGAAAAGGAAACTCTTTCTATTTTTAACAAATGCTGTTGGAACAACTGAATATCTACATAGGGAAGAAAAGAATCTTAACCCCCACCTCACACCATACAAAGAAATCAATTTGAAGTGTATCATAAACTTAAAAGCTAAAACCATAAAGCTACTAGAAGTATAGGAGAATAATTCTTCATTGTCTTATGAAGAAGAATAAAAATTTATTAGAGTTTATAGGGATCACAAACCATTTTACAAATTGATAAATTAGACCTTACCAAATATAAAATCTTTTGCTCATTAGAAGATACTATTAAGAAACAGACAAACCACTATCTGAAAGAAAATATTTGCAAAACATGTCTGACAGAGGACAGAATATATAAAGAATTCCTGCACCTCAGCAATCAAAAGACAACCCTTTTTTTTAAAACGAGCAAAAGACTTGAACAGATATTCCACAAAGAAGATATACCAATGGCCAATAAGCACATGAAAATGTGCTTGATATCATTAATCATCAGGAAAATGCCAATGATACCACGATATACCCTCCAGAATGGCTACAGTGAAAAAGTTGGATGATACCAAATGTTGGAGAGGATGTAGAGCAACCAGAAATCTCACCCTGTTGTTGGCGGGCCTATAAAATGATACAGCTACTTTGGAAAACTATTTGGCAGTTTCTTAAAGAAGCAAGCATTTATACTATGACCCAGCAATTCTACTTTTTTTTTTTTTTTGCAATTCTACTCTTACATATTTATCCAAGAGAAATGAAAACATTTTCACAAAAAGCTTTGTACAAGAATGTTCATAGCAGTTCAATTCATAATAGCTGGAATAGCCAGCGTAGTTATCAACAGAATAGATAAACAAAATGTGTTATATTCATACAATAGAATTTTCTCAACACAAAAAGGAATAACATTGATATATGCAACGACGACATGGGTGAATATCAAAAATATTGTGAGTAATAAAAGAAGCCAGACAAAAAAAGTACATACTGTTTTTTTCTATTTATGTGAGATTCTAGAATAGGCAAAACTAACTTATCCATTACTGTAAGTTAATCATCAACTCCTAATCGTAATCAGATAAGGGGTTGTTTCTGGAAATGGAAATATTGAAGGAAGATGAAGAAACTTTCTGGATTGATAGAAATATTTCACATTTCAATAGAGATGTGGGTTGCAGGAGTATACATTTGTCACAATGGATTAAATGAAAAACTTTTTTTTTTTTCTTGAAAGAGAATCTCACTCTGTCACCCAGGCTGGAATGCAGTGGCGCAGTCTCAGCTCACTGCAAGCTCCATCTCCTGGGTTCACGCCATTCTCCTGCCTCAGCCTCCCGAGTAGCTGGGACTACAGGCACTGGCCACCACGCCCGGCTAATTTTTGTATTTTTAGTAGAGACGAGGTTTCACTGTGTTAGCCAGGATGGTCTCGATCTCCTGACCTCGTCACCCGCCCACCTCAGCCTCCCAAAGTGCTGGGGTTAACAGATGTGAGCCACTGCGCCCATCAATGGAATACTTAAGATCTAAGTATTATATCTCAATTAAAACAAAGAGGAACCAAGAATGTTGAATATGTAAGGGTTTGATTGAAATAGGAAGTGGCTCCCCAGGGATTTGCAGTGTGTTTCCTGCAATTTTGAAATATTCATAATACACTGTTTTCTCTTTTCCTTCTCCTTTTTCAATTATTTACTTTCTTTGAGGAGTTATGTTCACATTAATATTCACCCACCCCCAACCAGCCACACACACTCATTTTATTCATTCAGCAAATACTTCTTTTGTTGCTGTACTGTGCCAAATTGGATACTATGGTAGACAAATGATTCCTGCCCTCATGGAACTAACAGTGCAGTGACAGAGAGAAACATTAAATAAATAATCACACTACTAAACCTAACTACAAATTATTATGTGCAGTGGAGGAAAAATGCAGGGAGCTGTGGAAGTGTAGAGCAGGTGCCTGATCTGTTCTGGAGAGTAAGGGATAGCTTCTGTGAGAAGGTGTTACTTGAGTTGGGATCTGAAAATAGGTAGAATAGAATTCAGTTTCCTGGGAATTGAAAAGTAACTGAAAACCAAAGCAGGCCAAGAGCTACTGTTGCTGTCACTGCTGCTGCCACCCCTGCCCTGTGCTTGGATGTCAATTGTCAGGAGCTTCTGTGGGCAAAACCTCGGTTACGTGCAAAATGAAGAGTTGAAAATGAGGCTGTCACATTAAGGTAGGCCCCTTGAAGCATTATACCCTTGGTGAATATGTTGTATAAAAGATAACTAGGCCAGGCACAGTGGCTCACTCCTGTAATCCCAGCACTTTGAGAGGCCGAGGCGGGTGGATCACTTGAGGTCAGGAGTTCAAGACCAGCCTGGCCAACATGGTGAAACCCTGTCTGTACTAAAAATACAAAGAAAATTAACCAGTTATGGTGCATGCCTGTAATTCCAGCTTGGAAAACTGAGGCAGGAGAATCACTTGAACCCAGGAGCTGAGATGGCGGAGGTTGCAGTGAGCTGAGTTCGCACCACTGTACTCTAGCCTGGGCACCAGAGCAAGACTCTGTCTCAAAAAACAAAAAAAGATAACTAGCTGCCAGTACACAGAAAAAGAAAGCTTATAGATCTTCTGTTGCAGTGGAAGAAGTTGTCTCCTCTGGAAATTCAAAACCTTAGGCCTACCTATACTTATGTTGGGTGCATTTACATTACGTTATAGTTTGAGAAACACCAAGGTGAAATTTTAACATTAAAACTAACCCCAAGGCACCTGGTAGGAGCAAAGTATAAATTTCTGCTTAAATTCTCAATTGACACCTAACAGTGCTCCCACTGAAAGAGTCCAACTAAACTTGAACCCCTATGCTGACTTTGCAAAATGAGACCCTCAATGGCTTTAGATATTAGAGTTATTGGCTGTAAAATAGCTACATTTAAGATTTCTAAAGACCTAAAAGAAGGAATTAAAAACATGAAAAACTCACACCTGTAATCCCAGCACTTTGGGAGGCTGAGGCGGGCAGATCATGAGGTCAGGAGATGAAGACCATCCTGGCTAACACGGTGAAACTCCGTCTCTACTAAAAATACAAAAAATTAGCTGGGCATCCTGGCAGGCGCCTGTAGTCCAGCTACTCAGGAGGCTGAGGCGGGAGAATGGTGTGAACCTGGGAGGCAGAGCTTGCAGTGAGCTGAGATGGCGCCACTGCACTCCAGCCTGGGTGACAGAGTGAGACTCCGTCTCAAAAACAAAAAAAAGTGACAAAATACTATCTTAAAAGAACAAAGTTGAAAACAAACCACATAGAAATTGCAGATTTTTAAAACAAAAGTTACTGCAATTTAAGACTTGGTGGATGGGTTAAATGTCAGATTAGACACATGAATAGAGAATTAGTGAACGAGAAAATATATTTAAGAAAATTTTCCAAAACACAACACAGAAAGATGAAAAATTGGAAACAAGGTCTTCAGACATGGGAGATAGAGAACGAACAGTCATGTAATTGGAATTCCAAAAAAGAAAATAGAATTAGGGTTAAAAAAATACTTGAAAAATTAATGGCTTAAGTTTCCAAAATGTATTCAAGACATTCATTCTCAGATGAATATATTGCAATGAGTCCCCAAATAGATAAATAAAAATAATTCTACAACTAGACGTATCATAGTGAAACTACAAGATACAAAGAGAATCCTCAGAAAGCAACCACATAAGATGTTACATTATCTACAAAGGATTCACTACTAGATTTCTCTCCAGAAACAATACTACAATTTCTTTATAAAGGAAAAAAAAAAATAAATCCCTTTAAAAACAAAGCCAGATACAGTGGTTCACGCCTGTAGTCCCAACACTTTGGGAGGCCAAGGTGGGAAGATTGCTTGAGCCCAGGAGTTCAAGCTCAGCCTCAGCAACATAGTGAGACCTCATCTCTACTAAAAGGTGAAAAGTAAAAAAAAAAAAAAAAAAAAAAAATAGCCAGGTGTGGTGGCATGTGCCTGTAGTCACAGCTACCTGGGAGGCTGACGTGGGAGGATTGCTTAAGCCCAGAAGTTCAAGGTTGCAGTGAGCTATGATCACGTCACTACACTCCAGGCTGGGCAATACAGCAAGACCCTGTCTCAAAAATAAATAAATAAAACAGCTGATTACATCCAACATTACCAGTGTTTGTGAAAAAACTTTAAGAATTTTCCTTATAAAAAAGACAGTTGAATAATATACCAAAAGGAACTAGATGAACTGTCAAAAGGGGATATAAAGATCCTTTCTCACAAAGACAGAGAAAGGTCACAGTAAGATTCCTCCTGAAAGAATAATACTAATAGCTAGTATTTATTGAATATTTACTTTGTGCCAGTCATTCTAAGTGCTCTGCATGTATTAGCTATTTATTATTCAAAATATGCTTGTTGAGGAGACTAAGCCTCAGAGAGATTTAAAAAAAAAAAACTACCCAGGATCACATGGTGTGCTAAGTGGCCAAACTGGGACAGGGATACTATCCTGTCTCCTAACTACTAAGATTTAACTACTGGAGGTTATAATTTGGGAGATAAGGAATTAAACCTAGATGCGAAGAGTAAGATGGAAGGAGGAATGAGCTGAAGCCAAAACAACAGAGTGTCCAAGCATTAACCAGGTAAAGAGAATGAAGTGTATGCCCAGCAGGGTATTTCAGCATATGTAAAGGCCCTGAGGCTAGAGGTTGCATGACCTGAAAGTTGGCATTGTGGCTAGAATGCAGAGAACAATGCTGGAATGAAGTCAGGTAGGCCAGCTCATGCAGGACCGTATTAAACAAACCAGTACATCCATTTTGGAAATGTGTACCAATTTATGTTTACTTCTTCACAGAGAAATAAAGTTACAAAAGCTGCAAATGGGAATTCTTGCTTTGTTTCTCCCCCAAAAAGTAACTTATCCCTTTGGGTTTGTTTAGATTTCAAAATCCTTTCCTTGAAAATCTAATGTCAGCTCACGTATTTGACTCTAACATTACAACTCTAAAGGTTAGTTAGTGAAATGGAACAGAATAGAAGAAAAAGCCTGAGAAACAGAAAAGTGCTATTTGATTAGTTAAACCTTAGACATGCCCTCAGTCAGTCACAACTGCTCTGGGTATTTTAGAAATTAAAATGTATAAATAAACGTGTTGAGATGGGCCATGCTGTGGTTAGATTTTAAAAATTAATAATATTTTATGCCGTTATATAGTCTTACTGAGTTTACATAGTACTTTTAAAATGTTGTAAATAAAAGCTCCAAAGCCATTTGACCTTGAAAGATTTCAGTACTCCCTTACTGCAAACAAGATAAGTCTCTTTACACCTGATAGTTTCTGATGCCAATTCTTTAATTCTTCTGAAAATGATCATTGTTAGAATGAATACTGATATGGTTGGGCGCTTTCATCTTCAGTTGATTTTGCAGAGTGTAGTTATCTGATAACTCTTGGGCCTCGGGAAGCATTCTTCTTGACTAGAGTTCTGTTATACAGAAACTCCTAATCCTCTAATCTCACACTGATACAAGTGCTTTGCATAAAGTGGGTGTAGTGCTCAAAAGAATTTATTTATAACCTGCTAGATAGGCTTTGTATTGATTTTTTTCAAAGACCTTCTTCTACGTTGTTAAATAATTTGAGCAGCCAGCAGTGCACCCTGTAGCGTGCTTCAGCATCCGTATCATAACTTCTCCCTAGATGGGGAATGGGGCTGCAGAAACCTCTTCAGGCCAGCCTTCAAAGAAAGACATTTCACATTGATTATGTTAGCCAGGAGAGGGAATTTGTTTTCCTGAGGTGCCTACATTTCTTTTTTCTTTTTCTTTCTTTTTTTTTTTTTTTTTTTTGAGATGCAGTCTTACTCTGTCACCCAGGCTGGAGTGCAGTGGCACGATCTTGGCTCACTGCAACCTCTGCCTCCCAGGTTCAAGAGTTTCTCCTGCCTCAGCCTCCTGAGTAGCTGGAATTACAGGTGCCTGCCACAACACCTGGCTAATTTTTTGTATTTTTTTAATAGAGAAAGGGTTTCACCATGTTGGCCAGGCTAGTCTTGAACTCCTGACCTCAGGTGATCCCCCCGCCTCAGCCTTCCAAAGTGCTGGGATTACAGGTGTGAGCCACCGCGCCCTGCCCTAAATTCCTTTTTTAAAAACAAAACTATAATGTGTGGTAAATTGTAGTCGTAATAGCAGATTCTTAAAGTGTCATCACAAACGTCACCAAGATGTAATCAGATGTTTTGTTCACCTTTAAGGGTTTTTTTTCCTTTATAAAAAAATTTAAAACTCATTATGGAAAACTTGGAAGACAGGTGAAAGAAAGGGGAAACCATCACCCATTGTCATGCTACCTCACACTTAAACGTTTCTGAGCAGCTTTCTTTCAGATCCCAGGCTGCACAGCCCCGTCACCTTGTCAGCTGCTCCAGGCATGCAGCATTCAGAAATATCCTCACAGCCTATTGTAATTAAAGATTGACAATCTCCTATGATGTTTCGCACACATTTAATGGCTCCAAACCTCCCTACATACTGTAATCATGTATGAAGTATTTTAAAAATATATGGATCCTTGGCTTTGCCTCAGATCTTCTGAATCAGAATCTCTGGATTTAGGGCCCATCAGTTTTTACTGAAAAAAAGAAAACTCCCAGCATTGTGATTCACGGTGAGCTTGGGAATCACTGCCTTCAACAGCAGATTGGATTTTTGAGAGAGAGGGTGACAACCCACAGCCCTCTGGGTAGTCTGGGGCAACTTGGGTGATGGGCAGGCTGCCCCTGGAATATAAAGAAAGCCTAGTTGATTCCAGACACATCTCTTTGGAACTCATCCTGCCACATTCATACAGACAGGAGTCTCTGGTCTCTTTAGGAGGCTCCAGAAATGCATGCTACTGGATTACCATTTGCTGACTGTGTCGGCGTCCCTTGGTTTTATAACATTTGCCCAGTTTGACTCAAAGGGGTCTTATTTATTATCCTGTATTTTTCAGATGTGTCTCATCTCATTAAGATGATGGAGCTCTGTGAGTCCACCTGAACCTGAGAGAATGCTCCTGTGACAGGAAGTTAGAGGCACCTTGTCCTTCCCAGGACTTAAGGGACCTCAACATCTTATTCGCATGTAATAGTAAATGGATCCCACTCTGGAGCCTTCATTCTCAAATACAGAGCTTTAACTTTTATAATATGGTCCTCTTATCCCTAACGTTTTTGCCTTTCATTGCTCTGGCCTTAACGCCTCCATCCACTCAACCTAACAGTTGCATTTATTGTTAGGTCTTTGATTATTGTTTAATTGTTAGATGATCTCTCACCACCTTTTGTCTCCTAAACTCATTGAGCTTGTATGTCTGTGGCATTTGAGAAGTCTTTTTCCTCCAGATGTTACCCTGCCTGACTGCTTTGACCTAATAACAGAATGAGAAATAACAGCTACCATTTTGAGAGCCATCTGTATTTATAACCTGTGCTGGATATTTTAGAACTGTTACCTCTGGTTCTAACAGCAGCTCTGAAGGATAGTTGATTCCTAATGTGATTTTACAAAAAAGGAAACCGAGACAGAGCAAGGTTAAATCATCTTGCTCAAGGTTCCTCAGCTAGACTTGAGATTCAAATACAAGGTTATGTGACTTTAGTTGGGGTACCCTTTAAATACCCTTCTGGGATCACTTTCCATGCTTACAGTCAGATATACACTACCAATGTTTTTTACTTAACATATAACCAATGTTTTTGGTATTTGGTGCTAAGTAAATTGGTTTTTTCTTAAAACAACAAAAATCTGCAGGAGATGTTCTACAATGACCCAGTTCTGTCTGTTTTGACAAGAACTCTGATTCTTAGAGCAGTGCATCGATGTTGGATGCACATTGAAATCACAAGTTTTTGAAACTACTGCTGCCTAAGTCCACTTCCAGAAATCGATTTAATTGGTCTTGGATGAGACAGCCTGAGCACTGGGGGTTTAAAAATCCCTCTAGGTGAATGGAGTGTGTGGCCAAGTTTGATAACCACTGACCAAGAGAAACGTTTCTGGACTAGGGATAAACCAGAGTTACCTGGCATGTTAGATGTGACCCTTAGTTGAAACCATTAGTTTTAGATAGAGGGCACAAGGCAATAATGTTAGTTTCTCTGTTCATCTATCAGATTCCTCTCTGTAATCTGCCTCTTGGCAGAGGACCTGTACGTTTACTCTTTCAGGCCATGTTTTGCCCTTTATTAGGGCCCTCGTTAGCTCACCTTGAACTAGAAAAGACTAGATGTTGAGACTTTAGGCGAGCTTGCCAAATACAAGCCAAATTTCTGGGCTTATTAAAAGTTCAAAAATCTGAACCCTGAAGTTTTCTTGATTTTTGAAACCTGTTTGGTCTGGAGTAAGTTAAGAGGAAAAAAAAAATCTGTTTAGGGAAAAGTTGAAAAGGTGCATGTCATCATCTTCCTAGCCAGAATGCAGATTAAATACCATCTCTGTCCTAACTTTCTAGGAAACCTTACCTTCATTTCACAACTTAGGAATGCCTATGATGCCTGAGTGTCTTTGAAAAAAATATTTCTGGTTCTTCCTTAGGATTCAGGTTTCCCTGATTGAAAACAACCCTGGCTTTGAATTTGATACAGGTTTGGAACTTTTCAGTTTGTAAGTTTTTAAGACCCTGTTAAGTGTTTTGTTTATTACTTCAAAGGTGATCAAGAAACTTCTTGAAAGAGCAAATTCTACTTAATGACATGAGACCTCCATGAAGGAACTTATTAGATACACCCTGATTCTCCACTGCCCTAACATGCGATACTGAGTTGCTAATGCCCACATTCAGCACCAGAGGAAATGCATGCATCACATGACATCGCCTCATTAAAGCTGTCAGCATAACTTTACCAAACAAGTTATATAACAACCATGAAGCCATTGGTACAGGATAATATTCAGAATGTGACATGTAAAAATTGCAATGAGTAAAATATATTTTGTGTGTTGTTGAACAAAAGAAAATTGAAAGAAAGCAGTCCAAGGGCCTAGAAGCAAGTGATTATCTCCAATACCTGTGAGTAAGGCTATGTTAGCTGCCACTGGCAGATTGTAGGACAGCCCTTGAATCCATTCCTAGGGTTGTTCTGAGCTTCTTGGGAAATGGCCCCAACTGGGTTTTTGGAGTGAACCTGGTTCAATACAGATTGCCTCAGGATGTTCACTAAAAGTTTAGGCTTGCTCTGGACTCCCAGAAAACATTCAAAGAATCGGGTTGTTACACAGGTGGTTTCATTTTAAGGATGAAAGGAATAGGTTTGGGGAAGTAAATCACTGAGTTGAAGCTTCAGAGATGTCCTTCCACGTGAACCAGGAACTCTTCAGGATCCAGGAATCAGTTTATTTGCCTTGAGGTCTTCTGGATTGAAGCAAAGAGAGGGGAAAGGTAGGCCTGTAGGTGAATGACTTGGTGGCCAGTAGAAGTCCTGTTACCTGTACCAGAGGTTGGTCAGCAATCAAAAGCTGGCTTAAAATATTTCTGGAGATGTCTGCTGACGTCTGTAGGGGTGAATTGTTTTCAAGAATTTGCATTAAAATACTTCAGAGAGAAATAAAATATGGGATAGATAAAGCAAATGTGTCAAAAATTTTTATAACTGTTTAACCTAGTTTGAGTATATGGAAATACATTGTTTTATCTCCTTTTGCGTATGTTAAAAATACTCTTACTACATTTTTACGTAAGTTAAAATAGGGAACCATAAAAATGATAACTATATATTTTAACATTTCTCTGTGTGTCCTCATGTATATTTCGATGTAGGACCAAGCCCATTCATTGAGTGTAGATCCTCTGAAGCTCCAGGTTGTCTCCTTTGCATAAAATGTTCTCACATGTTGCAAGTTCAGCTTCCTTTTTCAGTCCTTTACAATGAAATGAGAACTTAATAACTCTTATGATGCAAGAGTACGAAATTTCTCTTTATAATTTTTCCAAATCTTTACAGCTGTCTTACCTTCAGCTAAGTCAGTGCCATTTTATTCTAGAAGCTTATCTCTATGGAGTCTCCAACTCATTCAACTTGGTTTTCCTAGAAATAGAAACCCTCTTTTCATCCTTATATCTCATTGGTTTGTTATTTAATTAGATGACATAATTGCAAGTGCATTTGTTCCAGTGAGGAACAGACGAGTTTTGTTAAGCATGCAAACTATGTTTTCCACAGGAAGTCGAGTCCCTTCCAGTATACCTGCTATGCTCACTAAGTAGAGATCAGTTAAGAGGCCTTCAGCTTTAGTTTTTTTTCTGGGCATCTTTTGCTCTAGGTAGTACAACCCCCGAGTTGCTCACTGGACTGGGTACTTCCTTGAGTTTTAGTGGTGTGAACATAATGCTTTAACTACCAAGATTCTAGAATTTTATTAAACCCCAGAACCATATGTCCTCCTTATGAGTAAGCTTTGCAGTGTTTATCTTCAGTTACTTAGAGTTCTGCCTTTGCTACTTGCTAGATTTACACATAAGAGGTGTATAGTAAGTTTATTAGATACAATTTTATTTTGCGTTATGATTATCAGCATTTGTAGAGCATTGTGCTGCCTCCTACATTATATCATTAAATCCTGTCCACATCACTTTCACTAAATATTCCTATTTTACAGACAAGAAAATAAAGGTATAGTAAAATAACTCAATGTTGCACAGCCAGAAAGTGGCAAAACTAGGATTACTAATTCATCTCCCTACTTTCATTCCTCTCCTACTACACTAAATTCTCCACCAAGTAGAAAGCAATGTTTATTTTTTAAACTTTATTTTAAAAGTGTTAGATTTACAGAAAAATTTTGAAGATAGTACAGAGAGTTCCCTATAATCTATACCCAGTTTCCCATATTATTATTATTCTGAGACAGGGTCTCGCTCTGTCACCCAGGCTGGACTGCAGTGGTGTATCTCAGCTCACTGCAGCCTCGACCTCCCAGGCTTAAGCAATCCTCCCACCTCAGCCCCCTAGGAGCTGGGACTACAGGCACACACTACCAAGCCTGATTAGTTTTTTTGTATTTGTTGTTGAGTAGGGATTTTGCCGTGTTGCCCAGGCTGGTCTTGAACTCCTGGCCTCAAATGACCTCGCACCTCTGTCTCCCAGAGTGCTGGGATTACAGGAGTGAGTGACCCAGCCAAGTTTCCCCTGTTATTAACATCTTAAATTAGTATAGTACATTCATTGCAATTAATGAAGCAATATTGATACATTATTATTAACTAAAATCCATACTTTATTCATATTTTCTTAGTTTTTACCTAATGTCCTTCTTCTGTTCCATCCAGGCTACATTACATTTAGTTGTCATGTCATCTTAGGCTCCTCTTAGCTGGGACAGTTTCTCTGACTTTCCTTGTTTTTGATGACAATTTTTAGGAGACTAGTCAGATATAGACTGTCTAATAATTGTAATTTGTCTGATGTTTATCTCTTGATTAGAACTGGGGTTATGGGTTTGGAGAAGGAAAAGGTAAAGTGACATTTTCATCATGGCATATCAAGAGGTAGCTGCTATCAACATGAGTTGTCACTGTCAATGTTGAACTTGATCACCTGGCCATGGCAGTGTTCGTCACGTTTCTTCAACATAAAGTTATTCCTTTTCCTTTCCACACAGACTCTTTGGAAGGAAGTCACTATGCACAGGCTTCACTTAAGGAATGGGGAGTTAGGCTTCACCTCCTTGAGGGCAGAGTATGTCCATACCTTATTTGGAATTCTTCCGTATGGGAAATTTGTCTGTTCTTCCCTATGTATTAAATTACTCAGCCACTTATTTATATAAATGTAGAACAGTGTTTTTAACACATATAGTCAAATTTCATATTCCCCTGCCCAGAATCCCACAGTGGCTTCACACCACATTCAGAATGAAATGGAAACTCCTCTCCATGGCTTAGAGGCCCTGTATGGTCTAGACCAAGCTTGTCCAACCCATGGCCTGTGGGCTGCGTGCAGCCCAGGATGGCTTTGAATGTGGCCCAACAAAAATCCGTACATTTTCTTAAAACATTATGGGAATTTTTTGTGATTTTTTTTTCTTTTTTTTTTTTTTTAGCTCATCAGCTATCATTAGTTTTTTTGTGTGTGACCCAAGACACAGTTCTTCTTCCAGTGTGACCCAGGGAAGCCAAAAGATGGGATATCCCTGGTCTAGACCCTTCATCTCATAGTGCCTCACTCTCACCACAGCTTCCCCACTCCATCAGCACTGACCTGAACACCCCAAGCCCGAGCAGCTGTAGGGCCTTGCGTTTGCCCTTCTTTCTGCCCAGCAGGCCCTTCCTTCAGACCTTCACCTGGTTGGTTTCCTCATTTCATTGAGTTTCTGAGAGCCCTTTCATCACCACCTCATTTAAAAAGAATTTTCTGTCCCGGTTCACTGTTTCCTTACCCTGCATTTCTTTATTGCATTATCCCTACTGATGTTTATATTTATTTTTTGGGTTTCTTATTTTTCTGCCAGTGTAATCCGAGCTCCATGGGGGTGGGGCTATTCACCAGAACATCCCTAACTGGTAGAGCAGTGCCTGGCACATAGTAGGAGCTCAGGAAGTATCTGTTGAATAAATGTATGAACTACTTATTTTTTTGAAGAAATCATCTTCATGTCTCTCTGGCCAAAGTGTCCTATGTCTTTATGAACTGGATGAACAAAGTGTCCTATGTTGTTATGAAATAATTCCCGTCTTTTTCCCTTCAGTGTCCTGAAGGCATTTTAGAAAGAGAGGCTTGGCTTTTTTTTTTTTTTTCTTCTTCTTCTTCATGAGCACTATGGTGTTTAAGATTGTAAATAAAGTCTGAGTGCAGTAACTCACACCTGTAACCCCAGCACTCGGGAAGGCTGAGGTGAGCAGATCACTTGAGGTCAGAAGTTCGGGACCAACCTGGCCAACATGGTGAAACCCTGTCCCTACTTAAAATACAAAAATTAGCCAGGCATGGTGGCACGTGCCAGTAATCCCAGCTACTCGGGAGGCTGAGGCGGGAAAATCACTTGAACCCAGGAGGCAGAGGCTGCAGTGAACCGAGATCATGCCACCGCACTCCAGCTTGGGCGACACAGTGAGATTCTGTCTCAAAAAAAAAAAAAAAAAAAAAAAATTGTACATAGATAAAAGTGCTAAGTTTCTGTTATTTGATGTATACTTGACTGTATTTAAAGTTTGATTGAGTGAGATATGCCATCACTGGACACTCACCACTGAGGAGTCCAACCTGCTATGTGCAGGTGGAGGTGCACAACAATGCCGGGACACCAGCTGCCCCTGGGGGAACTGCTGCCTCAGGATTGGAACCTTCCTCCACCCCTACTTCCTTATATTTGCATTACAATGCTTCTGGGAGCCAACCAGTCTTACCTGATTAGGTATCTCTATTGATAATGACCTGATTCCTGTATTAACCTACTCTGTGGAAGATCCCTTGGCTTTGCAGTCACTCAAAACCAGAAAGGTTCTCTAGATACTTCCAGAGAAATGCCACAGGGCTTCTTTTCGTCGTCATATGAAGCAAATTTCTTTCGGAACTTACCTCCATCATTTTCCCTAGTCTCACTCTATTAAGCAACTGTTACTTTTAGCTCCAGTTTTCAGGAATTGCAAACCTGTTCTTCACAGCCAGCCTCAGTCTCAAGCAAGCTATTTTTCTGAAACTCAACTCAGGCTTTCACAAGACTGACTACAATATAGAAAATTTACTCAGTAGGCTGCCAGTCCATGCTTCTCTGGAGGAAGAAAACTCATCTTCGTTTTTTTGGGGGTTTTTTTTTTTTTTCTTTTAAAAAGAAAAATACTTGGTAATTTGGTAAAAAGCCTCCTACCCAGATTTGCTATGCTGTTTTGCCCTTGTTTATTTAGAAGATGCCGCTTGGAAAGATTTACTGAATCTTCAAGCTCTAGACAGGAGACAAGGTCTTCATGGTAGAACATGTTTCAGGCAGAGCCAAGAGTATACAAAGTGAAGCAGGGTCATCATGGAGCCCTCGGTGAGAGCTGCATTTCTGGTTAATCAACAAAAGGGAGCCACCACCTAGTCATCCCTTTTCCCTGTTCATGTTCATTGGCTACCATATTATTTCCCCCGCTCCCCCAGATGGAGTCTTGCTCTGTCACTCAGGCTGGAGTGCGGTGGCACAATCTCAGCTCACTGCAACCACCACCTCCCGGGTTCAGGTAATTCTCCTGCCTCAGCCTCCCAAGTAGCTGAGATTACAGGTGCCCGCCACCACACCCGGCTAATTTTTGTATTTTTAGTAGAGATGAGGTTTCGCCATGTTGGCCAGGCCGATCTTGAACTCCTGACCTCGTGATCCTCCTGCCTCAGCTTCCCAAAGTGCTGGATTACAAGCATGAGCCACTGCGCCCGGCCTGGCTACCATATTATTAAAGGAGTTAACGAGGGTCCGAAATATCAATGGATATGCACATCACAACCACATAATTTCTCCACAAAAGATATACAGATGGCCAGTAAGCACATGAAAGTATGCTCAACATACTAGTCATTGGGGAAATACAAATTGCCTTACAATGAGATACCACTTCACACCCATTAGGATGATGTGGAAAAAATAGAACCTTGATACATTGCTGGAAGGAATGTAAAATAATGCAGCCACTTTGGAAAACAGTTGGGCAGTTTCTCAAAAGGCAGTTACCATATGACCCAGTAATTCCATTCCTAGGTACATACCCAAGAGAAATAATAACATATCTCAACATACATGCTCAAAGCAGCACTATTCAAAACAGCTGAAAGGTGCTAACAACCCAAACGTTCATCAGCTGATGGATGGGTAAACAAAATGTGGTATATCCATATAATGGAATATTATTCAGCTATAAAAGGGAATGAAGTACTGATAATGTGCTACAACATGGGTGAACCTTAAAAACATTTTGCTAAGTGAAGGAAGATAGACGTAAAATGTCAATATTGTATGACTCCATTTATATGAAATATCCAGGATAGGCAAATCCATAGAGACGGATAATGGAGGTCAGGGCGAGGGAAGAGGGATGAGGAGTGACTACTTGTGGGTATGCTGTTTCTTTTTGGGGTGGTGAAAATATTCTGGAATTAGATAGTGGAGATGGCTTCACAACCTCATAAATGCATTAAAAACTACCGAATTGGGCCAAGCGTGGTGGCTCACACCTGTAATCCCAGGGCTTTGGGAGGCCGAGGTGGGTGGATTATTTGAGGTCAGGAGTTTGAGACCAGCCTGGCCAATGTGGTGAAACGCTGTCTCTACTAAAAATCAAAAAAAATCAGCTGAGCATGGTGGTGCACACGTGTAGTCCCAGCTACTCAGGAGGCTGAGGCAGGAGAATTGCTTGAACTTGGGAGGCAGAGGTTGCAGTGAACTAAGATCACACCATTTCACTCCAGCCTGGTGACAGAGTGAAACTGCCTCAAAGAAAAAAGTTACTGAATTATATGCCTTTAAAAAGTGGATTTTATGGTAGGAAAATTATATATTAATTTTTTAAAAACTCACTATTTGGAACTTGAAACCCACTAGGATGGTTAAAAGAAAAAAGTAGTAAGAAAAATAAAATAAAAATAAGTAAATAAAACAACAGGTGTTGGTGAGGATGTAGAGAAATTGGAAATCTCATTTATTATTAATACAATTGTAAAATGGTACAGCCACTTTGGAAAGCAGTTTGGGAGTTCCTCAGATGTTAATTACGATTATCATATAATTCAGCAATTTTACTCCTAGATGTTTGCCCAAGAGAAATGAAAGTAGACAAATACTTGTGAATGAAAGTTCATAGCAGCTTCATTTGTAATAACCAAAAGCTGGAAACAATAGAATACTACACAGCAATAAAAAAGGAACTGCTAGGCCAGGCACGGTGGCGTGTGCCTTTAGTCCCAACTACTCAGAGGCCAAGGTGAGAGCCCAGGAGTTCTTGACTGCAGTGAGCTGTGATCATGCCACTACATCCTGTATACCAGCCTGGGTGACAGAGCAAGATCTTATCTCAAAAAAAAAAAAAAAAAGGAACTACTAGTTCATGGAAAAACATGAATTAACCCCAAAAACATTATGCTAAGTGGAAGCCAGAAACCAAAGACTTTGTGTTTATAGGAAGTTTCTAGAAAAGGCAGAACTATAGACAGAAAGCAGATGCATGGCTGCCTGAGGTTGGGGGTGGGAGTGGCAACTGGTGACAAACTTGCATGAGGGAATTTTTTGCGGTGATGGAAAATATTCTAAAACTGGACTGTGATGATTGGTTGCACAACTGTTTACATTTACTAAGACTCATTGAATTGTGCACTTAAAACGGGTGGATTTATGATATGTAAATTATATGTCAAAAATCTGTTTTTTAAAAATCAGTCAGTCTAGAACTCTGGGTATATTTGGATCAGAAAAAAAAACTTTCTCCCCACTTCCCCACTTTAGACTCGTCCTCCCACTGACTTGAGCTTTAACTTTGATGCCAACAAACAACAAAGACAGCTTATTGCAGAACTGGAAAACAAAAACAGGTAAGAGCGCGGAGGCTGAGCCCACTTCCAAAGTCCAGGATTATCTGATTATCATTTTCCTTGGATGGCTTTTGACCGCCCAGAAAGACCTTGCCGTGGTGAACCTAGGCTAGCCGAAGTCCAGGGAATGCCCTGGGCACTGATTTGTGTCTGTCTGCTCTGGTAGTCCACAGCTCTGCTCACCTGCCCTCGGGGGATTCCTTTTAACAGGGCCTTCTCCCACCCATGCGTGTGACCCCCTCTCACAATTGCATTTTTCACTCTGCTTCCCAGCAGCATTTTGCTGTATCTAGTCATCTTGTCCTGACCCATTATGCTATGTAGGACTGTCTGGTCTCTCCTTAAAAAAAAAAAAAAAAAAAAAAAAGAAAAACCATTTAAAGGCACAGAGAGCAGACAGCACACCATTATGTACTGAAAGGTAGAAGCCAGGTCGAGGAGACCTGACCTAAGGTAACAGGCGTAGGTAGAGGCAACACAGCTGTCCACTGGGGCATCGGGGACAGGGGGAAGGAAGGGGCAGGTAAGGATTAAGGGAAGTCAGCACAGGACCTGCATTAGGAGATTGCAAGGAGTTCCCTTTTCCTCCTCCCTGAGTGGAACAGAGTAAATAAAGTATTCTGGCTGTAATTTTCCTTTCATGGAGATTTTTCAGGTCCTTGAGAAGAGTATTTTTATGACTTTTTCCACCACAAAGGATTGCTTTGTTGAGGAAATGTCAGGTGAAGCAGTATTGAGAAGGTGTCCATTTCACCTCTTGGCCATTTGGAAGCAATCAGAACAAGATTGGTAGAGGAGGCGCTGCTAGAGTTGAACACTTGTAATAGGGAAAGAGGGAGCGTGAGTGAGAAGCACTGTGCAGCCCCTTTCCATTCACACGTCCTCTCCAGAGAGATCCTGCAGGAGATTCAGCGTCTCCGCCTGGAACACGAGCAGGCCTCCCAGCCCACCCCTGAGAAGGCACAGCAGAACCCCACGCTGCTGGCAGAGCTGCGGCTGCTGAGGTGAGTAGGGACACTCTGCCACTTCCCACATGTAATCTGCTATGGATGGAACTTGTCTGAGGAAACCAAAGGAGTGGGGAAGAATCTGTTGTTCAGTATAAACAATCCTGTGAGAGCAAACCACTGCAGAGTTCACCCATTCTGTTACTGCTTCAGATGTCTGGGTTCCATTAGAAATCACTCTACGAATGTCAGCCATTATCACAGAACTTAGTAAATACCAGTCTCCCAGCTCCGGGACCAGCGGGGCACTGTTTATACTTCTGTGATTGCTTTAAGAAGACCACTGTGCTGCAGTCCCTCTTCTTATCTTGCTAATTTGTCTGACTTTGGAGACAGTTGGCGGGAAGAATGCTTTGCTTTTCCTGTGAGTATATTTTCCTGGCTCTTTACAGTCAGTGCAGGGCTCTGCCAAAGGAGAAGGATGCTTCCTGTGCACGTCTCTGAGACATGAAACCCTTGCACCATGGCTTCTAAATGAAGTGTCTCAAGAATCAGGAAACTAAGGACATAGAATGAGAATGGGATTAGAGAGCAGTGTTACCACCATGTGTGACGCTGTTTTGGAGGGAATGGGGAAGTCTTCACAGAAATGATCTGATTATTAGGGTCTTATTGCCTATGAGCCTTAGGGGAAGGGGTGTGTGTGTGTGTGTGTGTGTGTGTGTGTGTGCGCACGCGCATGCGTACACACTCTTCTGTAAGTTAAGACATTATGGAAACTACATTTAGTGACTTGATTCTCACCAGATCTCTAGATTTTCAAATAATGGGTTCTTTCTGTTTAGGTTGATTTTTAATTTGCTATTATCTGGGATTCTGTGTAGCCTCTTGTTTCTTTTCCCAGAGAATGGAGATTATTGTTTTCTGTAGATAGTTTAGATTTAGATCATCAATAAAAGTTGTCATAGTAGAGTCATAAAGAATTTAAACTGGTGCAGGCGAAAAAAATCATTAGATGTATAGAGATTTTCATTCTTCTAAAAATTTATTTTAGTTTCTTCATGTAGTTAGGCTGAGATTTGGGTGGCTCTGTGGTTCACTGCTGCACGTCTGGGGTGTTAGTACAGCTGGTGTCGTACTAGGGAGGATGGGAGCACAAATGTTGCTGACTTGGGCAGACTGTAAGTCTAGGCTGTTGGCATAAGATGCACCTGTTGTCTAGTGCCTGATTTTATATCTAGAAAAGCAAAAAGGCCTGTCATCCTGAGTCTAACTGTTGCTGAAACTGGGATTGCTGAAAATGCTCAGTTAAGCTGGAAGGATCTAAAAATTATCTTAGATGTCGTAGCAGGGCTAAGTCCAGGAATGTCACATAGGATAGCAAGAAGCAGGAATGTAATCTGAGACCAACGAGCATCTGAAGGTGGAGAAATCAGAAAGTTTTTAACCTCAAAAGGAGTTCCTATATCACTGAAGAAAGGAGGGACTATTTTAAAGTGTGCTGGGACAGTTGTTTATGCCTATGTACAAAACATGTTGGTCTTCTACCCCACACTAATTACAAAAACCGACACCAGATGGATTCGACATGAATACAGAACTTTAAAACTTCTAAAAGACTCGGGAGGCTGAGGCAGGAGAATTGCTTGAACCTGGGAGGCGGAGGTTGTGGTGAGCTGAGATTGTGCCATTGCACTCCAGCCTGGGCAACAAGAGCGAAACTCTGTCTCAAAAAAAAAAAAAAAAAATTCTAGAAGAAAAGTAGGAGAATGTCTTCAGGATTTTGGAATAGAAAGTAATATCTTAGAATTACCATGAAAGAAGAAGTTGGTAAATCCACTTATATTAATATTAAGAACTTTTGCTTATCAAAAGACACATAAAGGGCTGGATTCACTTGTAGGTATCTGACATCCGTCTGCTTTTGATCAGTGTGTATGAGGCCTGGGACTGCCAGTACCCAGTTAGTATAATAAAACAAGGTGGACAACTTCACCCATAGGGTGAGTGGCTATGAGCCTTGCACCAGGGTTGCCTTTTCTTCCTTTATTATTATTTTTAATGGTATGTTGCTTACAATAAAATGTATGACAAATGTGCGTGTGACAAACGTTTATGAAGCATAATAGTCAAATGAATACTTATGAACCCACATCCTATTTGAGAACTCATATATGACTAAAACAATGTCATCCATAGAAGTACCTCTCCCTTACCCCATTTCCTTGCCTTCACCTTCCGCACTGGGTGAACCCCTATCCAGAATTTGGTTTATCATTACCTTGTGTTTAAAACAGTATTATCGCATTATCACTATCCTATGTAATAAACTGTTTAGTTTTGCCTTTTGTTTTCTGATCTTAATAGAAATATTGTACTAATATGGTGGGGATAGTCCCAGAGGACTTCCCTGTATACCCCCTACCCCTACCATATTAGCCTTTAGGATCATTCCATGTGGTTGGATGTAGCTGTAGCTCATTCATTTTCACCTTATACCATAATTGTTTGGTCACACACGGTACAGATAAAGAATATAACATCCAGGCTCAGGAGTTCAGGGAAGGAAATCTTCCTAGAACATTGAATGAGTAGGTCCTTCTTCTGGAGAGTCTACTGCACTGGAAGTTTAGGGAGTATGAAGACTAGAAGACAATGAGTCCTTCCTAAAAACTTATAATCTGATTTGGGAACAAAACAGAAAATAATTTGGTAGTCAGTTAAATAGTATTGTGCAATGTCAATAAACAGTATGGATAAGAAATCTGTGCAGAGAAATATATATATATATAATATAAAGTATATATACATGAGATATTTTACATATATAATACCTATATAATATAGTTATTATATCTATATTCATTCTCTACCACCTTTGTGTGTCTAATTTTCCTCTGGAAGCATTCGGACCCATGGAGGTGGTAGAAGTTGAGCTAGACCATGAAAAGTAGATAATGATTTGGATGGAGTGTAGGACAAAACATTTCAGATTGGAAGTGTGCTTGGGGTTCAGTATGATTCCCCCAAATAATTATGGCACATTTCAGAAAAGGGAAAGAGTCTTGGAACTAAAAATTTCTTTTCAATCATGCATTACATCAATCTTTAGAGTGCCAGTGATAGGAGATACAATTTGCCAGGCAATTGAGATCAGATTCTAGAAAGTCTTAATTGTTAGGTCATTGGAAACCCTTGGAGAGTTCCAAATCATGATTTTGGTAAGTTCGGTAGATGTTAATTAGGCGATACTGGATGCCTGATATTTTCTTCATCCTTC
Organism: Macaca nemestrina; assembly: GCF_043159975.1. NCBI lineage: Eukaryota > Metazoa > Chordata > Mammalia > Primates > Cercopithecidae > Macaca > Macaca nemestrina. Next base: position 25,410,147 of record NC_092137.1, on the reverse strand, counting down.
AATACATGCAGAGATGAGTAAGGCCCATCCCTGACCTCAAGGATTTTGCATCATTGTAGGAATGGCAGTGAGTAAAGTAAATTAAGTACCACCGAGGAGCACTAATTACTGTAGTGCTTAATCAAGCAGTCCCTGCTGCAGTGATCAGGAGCAGCTTCCTGACAGTGATGTTGGGTCAGACATTAAGGAATGAATAAGATTTGGAAGGTGAGTTATGTAATTATGGAGCCCACTTAGGAAAAGTGAACCATAAGCTGGAGGTCCAGACACAAAGGGCATAAAATAGGAGGTGAGGTGCTAAGGATAGGAATGTAGATGGGATCTAGAGCCGCACTCTCCGATAGAAATGCAGGCCACATATGTAATTAAAAATTTTCTAACAGTCTCATTGAAAAACCAAAAAGTAATAGGTGGCATTAATTTTAATACTATATTTTACTTAACCTGATATTTTCAAAATATTATCCTTTCAACGTGTAATCAGTATTAAAACATGATCAAGATAGTGTGCTTTTTTCTGCACTAAGTCTTTACAATTGCTGAGCATCTCAATTCAGACTAGCTGTGTTTCAGGGGCTCAGTAGTCAGGCATGGCTAGTGGCTACTGTGATAGACAGCATAGGTCTAGATTGTGCAGGCAAGGGTCAGTGATGCTAGAAATTCTGTTGCGATCATTATGGGACGATGAACATAGCTTTGCTTTGAGCAGCAGTTTAAAGTTCATAGAACATCCTCATGTTTATTACCTTATATGATCCTCAGAATATTGTTGCTGTTACTAGTCCCCTTTTAGAGGAGAGAAAACTGAGGCTAAGTGACTTGTCTAAGGTTGCATATTTGCTAAATACTGGGACTGATACTCAACTTTGAGGCTGTTGACTTCTATTCTACTGCTTTTTCCTCACCATAAAAGATGAAAGAGCCAGTTGCGGTGGCTCACACCTGTAATCCCAGCACTTTGGGAGGCTGAGGCGGGTGAATCACTTGAGGTCAGGAGTTCGAGACCAGCCTTGCCAACATGGTGAAACTCCATCTCTACTAAAAATACAAAATTAGATGGGCATGGTGGTGATGCCTGTAATCCCAGCTATTTAGGAGGCCTGAGGCAGGAAAATCGCTTGAACCGGGGAGGCGAAGGTTACAGTGAGCCAAGATCGCACCATTGCACTCCAGCCTGGGCGACAGAGTGAGACTCCATCACAAAAAAAAAAAAAAAGCAGGATTAATCACACAAGGAGACTGCTTGATGTTTGAGGAAAGGAGTGCTTAGATAAAGCAAACGAAATGGGAATAGAAAGATAGGCATATAAATTTTCCAAGAAAGAATGATCTGAATTGAGTTATTGATTGAATATGGGATATAAAGAAGAAAGTAACAAAGAGGACTGAGTTTTTCAGCCATGACACCTGGAAGGAAAAATAGCAGAGACAGAAAAGAGACAGAGACAAGAAAAAAAAGAGACAGAGACAAGAAAACCATTTAGGGAGAAAAATCGTAAGTCTGGTTTTGGACATACTGAGCTAGAGTAGATGGTGTAAAATGTATCCTCAAGGAAAAGTGACTGTTCTTGGACACAGGGAGCCATCTTGATCTGTCACCCTTCTTGAATCTGTCTAGTGTCAGAAGTACTTGCTACTGAACCCTGTTTTCTCTGAGCAGTTTAATATGGTTTATCTACTATTAATCTAAATTTGGGCTGATTTTATATATTTTTCGAAAAGCATTGACTTTCTAAAGAGTTTTTTGATCATTAATTCACTCTGGTAATATGAATAATATCTTTATATGGTCATGTAAACTTTCCAAAGCACTTTTACCTATGATTCTCAAAACAGTCCAGGAAAGTAGGCAAAACAGACATTATCACCATTTTATGAGGTATTGGAAGCTAAATGACTTGCTCAGCGTCTCATAACTGGTAAGTAGCAGGATCAGGTCTGAAATCCGTTTCACCTGGCCTTAGATCCATCTTTGAGGGTCCCTTTATCTGATGGGCTTCTCCTCTTGGACAGGCAAAGGAAGGATGAACTGGAGCAGAGGATGTCGGCCCTGCAAGAGAGCAGGCGGGAACTGATGGTCCAGCTAGAAGAGTTGATGAAGTTGCTGAAGGTAAGAGCCCACGGCCCACGCTCAGTTCTTGTCATTCTCCCACCACAGCCTCAGCTGCTACCTCCCTGTGATGTCAGAATAGGATGAGGCTAAAGGCTTGACTTTAGCCTAGAATCAGTTTTCAGATAAATTTCCATAAATTTAGCCTAATTGGGTATAAAAGTCATGTAAATTAGTGCAAAGCCAGATTATTAAAAAACTTGTAACTGGAAGTAGGATAACGTGTTGAGCAGTTGCTTTTATGAATACATAAGAATGTTTATAAATAGGATATTAGCTATGTACCAATGAATAATGTTTCTCAACTACTTAAAGTGGTGTTTGTTTGTTTGTTTGTTTTGAGATGGAGTCTTACTCTGTCGCCCAGGCTGGAGTTCAGTGGTGCCATCTTGGCTCACTGGAACCTCCGCCTCCCAGGTTCAAGTGATTCTCCTGCCTCAGCCTCCCGAGTAGCTGGGATTACAGATGCCCACCACCACGCCTGGCTAATTTTTTTTTGTATTTTTGGTAGAGATGGAGTTTCGCCATGTTGGCCAGGCTGGTCTCAAACTCCTGACCTCAGGTGATCCACCCACTTCAGCCTCCCAAAGTGTTGGAATTACAGGCGTGAGCCATTGCTCCTGGCCTTAAAGTTTCTGTTAAGACAAGTTTTCAAATATTCCACTTAAATACTTAACAAATATTAAGTGTCCTATTTCAATAAGTAGTACAGAGACAACCTGTATTAGGGTTCTGTAGAAAAATTGGACCAGTAGAATATATATAAAGATATCTAAGAGGGGATTTATTATGGGAATTGGCTTACAGTCATGGAGGTAAAGAAGTCTCATGTTAATGCCATCTGCATCCTGGAGACTGAGAAAGCTGGTGGTGTAATTCAGTCTGTCTCTGAAGGGCTGAGAGCCAGGGGAACTGATGGTGTGACTCCCAATCTGGGAGGTGGCTTGGGAGATGGGCGGTGTTGTGTTACTGGTTTAAGTCCCAGAGTCCAAAAGCCCAAGAACTTGGGGAGCTCACATGTCTGAGGGCATAGAAGATGATGTTCTAGCACAATAGCCCTTCCTCTGCCTTTTTCTTCTATCCAAGTCCTCAGTGGATTGGATGATGCTGCCCATGTTGGTGAAGACAGATCTTTATTCAGTCTAATGATTCAAATGCCAATCTCTTTTGGAAACACCCTCACAGACACACCCAGAAATTATGTTTTACCAGCTAACTATCCTTTAGTCTGGTAAAGTTGACACATAAAAATAACCATCACAAAAACCAACCTAATTAAACCATTCTAGTCAGTAACTTTACTATATTAGGAGTAAGATAGCGTATTAGCTCTAGGTTTGGGATACTGGGGAACTGAATACATGCGTAATAAGTCAGGTCTATCTTGTGGTGTGATCATAGCTCACTGTAACCTTGCTTGAGCTGGGTTCTAGGGATCTGCCTGCCTCAGCCTCCTGAGTGGCTAAGACTACAGGCACACGAGGTCTGTCTATTCTTGTTGAAAGCTGTATTACAACCCCTTTACCCCTGAGCAAAGAAAGGCATGCTTGGCATTTGAATGCCCTACCCTGGACAATTTTATTGGAATTGAACAGAAATATCTACCTGGTTACTTAGCAGCAATACCAGGATACTTCCTCTGCTGAGAACCTGCTGCATTTAGTAGTATGATACCGAGTTAACAGCCAGAGAAAATCACAAAGTGTGGAGTGCCCCCAAAGCCAGATGACAGGAGTGAATTTAATATTGTGGTAAAGGGGAGTCATTGGAGGTTTTAAAAATAAGTTTAGGAAAATACGCAGGACAAGTTAGAACAGGGAGAAACTAAAGGATAATAGGAGACTTAGTTCATCCTCCAGGCCCAAAGTGACAAGGATCTTAACCCCAGGAGTGGTAGCCCAGGAGAATATCAGTTTAGAGACTTTTCTCCAACTTGTGCATCCTAAGTCAGTCTCTTAGTAATGAAGCTAGTGGGCATTAGCAACTTGGATAAATGTAGAATTTGTGTTTTAAACTGAATTTTGACTTGCGCAAGACAGTTACTGTTTTGTCATGAGTTGAGTTGTTGTTGGTGGTGGTGGTGGTGGTGGTTGTTTTCCTCCTAGCTTTGGCCGTATTTGGGTTGTTTTGCATAGATATGTTTCTACATTAACCCTGTTAGCAGGATTTTTCCTCAGAAATATTTTGTGTCTAAATGGGTCTTGTTTAAAAAAGATCTTATGTAAAAATTTGGCCCAAATCCCTATAATAGTTGTCAGATATCCAGCTAAGCAACCTAGCCCCTCACTCTAAACAGCAGGAATGTACTTAAACATACATGGCCTGTGTAACATCTGAAGCCTCATGGGACTTTAAAAGCCCGGCTGCCATGGAGTTAGTACACCTGTGGGATGGGAGATATCTAGTCGGTATCCAGTCGGGTACAGTGGCTAACGCCTGTAATACCAGCACTTTGGGAGGCCAAGGCGGATGGATCACTTGAGGCCAGGAATTCAGCCTGGCTGACATGGCAAAACCCTGTCTCTACTAAAAATACAAAAATTAACCAGGTGTGGTGGCACGTGCCTGTGATCCCAGCTACTCAGGAGGCTGAGGCAGGAAAATCGCTTGAACCCAGAAGGCGGAGGCTGCAGTGAGCGGAGATTGCACCACTGTACTCAAGCCTGGGTCACAGAGTGAGACTCAGTCTCAAAAAAAAAAAAAAAACTAGGGGATCCACTCACCTCTTCCGTGTGTCATATCTCCCTTTTCAGAAAGATGTTCTCAAATATTACCCAAGCATAGATGGGAAAGTCCCAGTGCCCCAATGTGGTTTTTGTAAAAGGCAAAAGGCGTATGTAAACTGAAGGGAAACCAGAGTGCATCTCCCCTAAATAACCTTGTACCATCGCCTTTCAGTTGGATTGTCTTAGCGATCCCCAGAACTACTGACTCCAAGCCCCATGCATGCCACTGTGGCCTTCTAGTATACCACTGATGCTTGTATTCAAGGGCTAAGCAGAATGAGCTAATGCCCGCAACTCTACTCCCAAACCTCGAGTTTCTTTATATTTGCAGCTGTAATCAGTAAAATAAGCAGGACACTGCTGCCCCTGTAGGATGCCCTGCCAGGTTCTTACCCATCTGACAGGCTAAGACTATTCAGACTGGGAGGAAGAATTTGCAAACACAAATCCGGGAATGTTGTCTTTCTATCCATTGGCTAGAATTCACAGTCGAAAATCTCATGCCTTTAGTGTCTAGCTTCCTAAAAGAATTACCACATAATCTTAATTTGTGTATTATATGCATACCTAAAAGTTCACACACAGGAATTACTGACTTCTATTAAAATTTCAGTGTTCTCCTACTATTAAAAATATATATTCATCAACCCATAAAAGTACCCTTTAGAATCCTAATTTTAGGCCAGGTGCAGTGGCTCACACCTGCAATCCCAGCACTTTGGAAGGCTGAGGTGGGTGGATCACATGAGGTCAGGAGTTTGAGACCAGCCTGGCCAACATGGTGAAACCCCATCTCTACCAAAAATACAAAAATTACCCGAGCATGGTGGCATGCGCCTATAATCCCAGCAGGATTTATCCTCAGAAATACTTTGTGTCTAAATGGGTTTTGTTTAAAAAAAATCTTATGTAAAAATTTGACCCAAATCCCTATAATAGTTGTCAAATATCCAGCTAAGCAACCTAGCCCCTCACTCTAAACAGCACGGATGTACTTAAACATACATGGCCTGTGTGACATCTGCAGCCTCATGGGACTTTAAAAGCCTGGCTGCCATGGAGTTAGTACACCTGTGGGATGTGAGGAACACAGGAGGTAGAGGTTGCAGTGAGTCGAGATCGCACCACTGCACCCCAGCCTGGGCGACAAAGCAAGACCCTGTCTCAAAAAAAAAAAAAAAAAAGAAGAAGAGAGAGAGAGAGAGAGAGAGAAAATCCTGATTTTAATTTAAAAGGGTTGCCTGCTTTTATTGATGTTCAGTATGCTAGCATTTAATTCTCTCATAAAATAGCTGTAAGCAGTTAGTCAAATGGACAATCAAGCCACATGGTCTGGGATACTCATAAATTAAAATACATCACACAATAATTTTCATGCCACAGGGAGTTCTTTCATTCTACTGCTTCAGGAAACTATTAGGTACTTTATCTTCTGTCTGAAATGATAATTTAAAGAAGCATACATAAGAAGTGACATCATTGTTAATTCATTCAACAAAAATATTAATCCTTTTTTGGAATAAGGCAGGGTTAAAATTAATTTTTTTGTTTATTTAATAAAAATCTGTTGAGTTCCTAAGTGTCATATTAGGTATTTGGCATATCGTGGTGACTAGACCCAATCCCTGTCACCAAGGAGTACCAAGGTCCCTCCTTCTTTGTTTTTTGGTTTTTGTCTGAGGTGGAGTCTCACTATGTTGCCCAGGCTGGGGTGCAGTGGCACAATCTTTGCTCACAGCAACCTCCGCCTCCCAGACTCAAGTGAGTCTCCTGCCTCCTGCTTCAGCTTCCTGAGTAGTTGGGATTGCAGGCACCCACCACCACAACTGGCTAATTTTTCCATTTTTAGTAGACAGGCTTGGCCTCCCAAAGTGCTGGGATTACAGGCACGAGCCACCCTTTATTCTTTTTAATGACGTGATGTAGACTGACACTTAGGCATTCATATTTCTGTACATATCTTTCCTTTATACCTTTTTACCTGATTAATGAGTATTAATTAATTACTAGCCTCAAAAAAAAACTTCCTGTTTAATCTAGAAGTGTTTATATGTTGGTGTTTCTAATCCATGTTCTACTTCGTTTTCCATTTGTCTAATACTGCTTTTGAAACTCATTTACCAGGCCAGGTGCAGTGGCTCATGCCTGTAATCCCAACACTTTGGGAGGCCGAGGCAGGTGGATCACCTGAGGTCAAGACCAGCATGGCCAACATGATGAAACCCCACCTCTACTAAAAATACAAAAATTAGCCAGATGTGGTGGTGCACACCTATAATCCTAGGTACTCGGGAGGCTGAGGCAGGGGAATCACTTGAACCCAGGAGGCAGAGGTCACGGTGAACCAAGATAACACCATTGTACTCCAACCTGGGTGACACAGTGAGACTCCATCTCAAAAAAAAAAAAAAAAAGAAGAAAAAAGAAACTCATTTATCAGATGAGTTCTGCAGTTTTGAATTTCAACCTCATTTGCAAATGTTTATCTAGTTTGAGTGTAAATTTTTTTTTTTTTTGAGATAGAGTCTCGCTCTGTCACCCAGGCTGGAGTGCAGTGGCATGATCTCGGCTCACTGCAAGCTCCGCCTCCTGGGTTCACGCCATTCTCCTGCCTCGGCCTCCCGAGTAGCTGGTACCACAGGCACCCGCCACCATGCCCGGCTAATTTTTTTGTATTTTTAGTAGAGATGGAGTTTCACCGTGTTAGCCAGGGTGGTCTCGATCTCCTGACCTCATGATCTGCCCACCTCGGCCTCCCACAGTGCTGGGATTACAGGTGTGAGACACCGTGCCCGGCCGAGTGTAAGTTTTTATATAAATGACTATAGTGGCTATGCCATTGCTTTGGCCACCTTGCCAGACCTTGTTCATGTGGAAGAGACTCACATGTTATTAGGTGACATAAGCAGTTCTAAGTTTACACTTTATAATTAAGGTATTATTACCCCCTTTTAAATCAACGTTGGCTCTATCCCTTGTCATCAGTCAATATTTAGTGATCCCAGCTGACTGGTTGATAACACAGAGGTTCTCAGACCTGGGATCTGACCTGCTTACTGTGTTGACAGAGCCTTAAAGGCTTTATCTGAATAAATTTTGTGAGTTTAAATTATACAACACTATCCTAAATAACACTTTGCCAAAGTCCACTCTCTCCCCAATACCAGGCCACATGGAAGGCCTATAAGTCCTGGAAGCACTGCCCTGCCCACTGTCCCCAGCCTAACCTGATATATGTCTACTGCAAATTATGATTTCTCTTCTGACAAACTTAAATTGCAATCACCAGATGTCCAAGTATGAAACATTGCTTTCTGAAATTTCCCTATTCTGTTTAGTCACTGCAGTGTTCTCTTTAATACCAAACCTGGAGAAAACTGTGAAAGTAGAGAGATGTCTTAGAAACAGTTCTAAGAAATTACATACTAGTCTTCTGACCTTGGATACAATTTCAGCCTGTTAGGATTGCCCCATCCTTCCCCAACCGTCGCACTTTCCACTTCAACACAGTGCCAGCAATGAAAACACATTTTATAATTGTTTAATAACTGTCCTATGACTGTTTGCCTTGCCTCATGAATATAAGAAAAGTGTCCTGCCCGAAAGGGAAGTCTGGCAAGGAAGAGAGCTTGCTTCCTAACTGTGAAACAGGTGCAAAAACAGAAGCGCTCTACCTCCTTCACACTGCCAGAGCCGGTGCTGAGCACTCTGAGCCTGGGCTCCTGTGAGTTTGGCTTTGGTCAGGCATCCAGCATCTGGCTTTGATTGTGAAGAGCACCTTCCTGTGCTGAGGTGGGAGTCTCCTTAAGAGATTTCTCAGTGCCCATTTATTTCTAGTCCCTGTCTCTCCTTTGCAGTAATAAAAATTATGTTCTCCAAGTGTTCACTCACCCTCTCCCTTTCGTAATTCCTCTGCTTTACTGAGGTCTTTCTCACCATTGCACCCAGGTCTGTAGACTGTGTGGGAGCAGGAGCACTTACCCATTCCTGAGACTTCCTAGGCACATACATGTTCAGTAAAGACTGGCTGCATGAATTGGTCCAATTTAAATAGAGCCATTGCACAGCTTTTAGATTTACTAGGCCAAAGAGCTGAGGCTCCCTGACCACAGTGACCCATGGTGAGGCACAGAAAGAGGAGGTGGAAGAGACCCATTAAAAGACAGAGTAGATGAGTAGCAAAGAACTGAAGAAAGAGAAACTTGAAAGTATTCTCTTTATCCTTTTTCCTACAGTGTCTGATAGTGCGTTCATTTGGGCAGTCAGCTGATAGCCAGCAAGTGCCTGCTCTATGTTCCATCACTATACGGTTCTAAAAGACAGAGACCGGCCAGGTGCGGTGGCTCACGCCTGTAATCCCAACACTTTGGGAGGTCAAGGTAGGGGGATCACTTGAGGTCAGGAGTTTGAGACCAGCCTGACCAACCTGGTGAACCCCATCTCTACTAAAAATAAAAAATTAGCTGGGCTTCGTGGCACATGCCTGTAATCCCAGCTACTCAGGAGGCTGAGTCAGGAGAATTGTTTGAACCCAGAGGTGGAGGTTGCAGTGAACCCATATCGCACCATTGCACTCCATCCTGGGCAACAAGAGTGAAACTCTGTCTCAGAGAGAGAGAGAGAGAGAGATTGATTTAGATGACAGAGACCATTTCTTTATGTTTCCAGTGCTTTCTGCACAAGAAGTACTAAATAAACCTGTACTGAATTAACGAAAAACTGAGATCAAGAATTCTTTTTTGAATGACCTTTCAGGGTCTCCAAACAGTTTCTGGTTTATTGGGGGAAGTGGGTATGTATGGGACTCACTGGAAAAACAAACAAACAAAAAAAAAGTGTTCCTGAAAGCAGGTAGATGGGGCTACAGTTCCAACATGTTTAGTGTGGAGAGGGAGAAAATGAGAAAAGAACCTGTCGTGGGCAGACTGCTAGTTGGGAAGTGATGAGAGCAGTGGGTCTCAGACTTGTATGCACCAGAATCAGACAAGGTTGAATGCAATGCCGTGCCCTACCCCTAGAGCTTCGGTTTGGTGGGGATAGGGTGAGGCACAAAGTTTACATCTCTGACAAGTTCCCAGGTGATGCCAATGCTGCTGGTCTGTGTTCCATGCATCGAAAACCACTTGCCTGGATAAATGTACCTAAACACATGTGAATATCATGAATGATGAAATAGAATTACTATTAGAATTTCTTTTTTTTTTTTGAGATGGAGTCTCGCTCTGTCACCCAGGCTGGAGTGCAGTGGCGCGATCTCGGCTCACTGCAAGCTCCGCCTCCCGGGTTCACGCCATTCTCCTGCCTCAGCCTCCCGAGTAGCTGGGACTACAGGCGCCCACAACCGCGCCCGGCTAATTTTTTGTATTTTTAGTAGAGACGGGGTTTCACCGTGGTCTCGATCTCCTGACCTTGTGATCTGCCCGCCTCGGCCTCCCAAAGTGCTGGGATTACAGGCGTGAGCCACCGCGCCCGGCCTAGAATTTCAAGTCATGGTTGCACTTCCTCTTTCAGATTCCCCTAAACAGCTATGTGAACTGTAGGCAGGTCAGGCCCTCTAGGCCTGTTTCATCTACAGTAAGAATGTTGGCAAGGTGGTTTCTAAGGTTCTTTCCTTCTAGCTCTAGGAGTTAGCATTGAATTACTCGCCGGGCCGCGGTCTGCTGCTTGCTTCGTCCTCTGATGCTTCTGTGGGGGATGGGGCCTTTGATCTCAGCACCCATGGGCCTGGCCTGGTTTGTCTGATTTTTCTATCATTTCTTCCCAATGTTTGTGGTGATGGGCATTAATTTCTCTCCTTTTTTCCTCTGCCTTTTTTTTCATCTTCAACACTCCAGGAGGAAGAGCAAAAGCAGGCAGTAAGTGAACTTCAGAATTTCCCGCTGGACTCTCGCTCTTGTTGCACGTTCTTTCTTTACTCATGTAAATGTTTCTCCTCTTCTCCCAGCACATCATCTCTGAAGAGGGTTTTACATGTAAAACTCCCAGTGGGTCTCCCCATGGTGTTGTAAAATGTTCTAAAAGTTCAAAGCATGTTTACCCGGTAGAGCATGTTCTTACTTAAAACCAGAGCTTGTAAGTACCCATCTGTTGTGAGCATTGAAGTGTGCATGATTAGCCAGGCTACCATTGCATTTTCCTGCCTTTCATTCTCTGTTGTTTTGTGTCTGGAGTGATTTTAATTCCTTGAAACAACTTTCGGGGTGCTGGGGTGACCTCATGTCATGAATGAATGTGCATGAAAATGAGGACTTATTTTGCTAACTACAGATGTCGTGCAGTCTTGACTAGGCTTCTGGATGCTGGGGCTTTGCCAGCCTTCTTAACAAAATTACTGACAACGACTGAGGCACTGACTCCACTTGCAGTGATTTCCTGTTCAGAACCTACTCCAGAGGGAGCTCAGGTTTTTCTGAGCTGTGTGGCTGCTGCATGGTGTTTGGGGGAGGTTTATATTTGTTTTTGTTTTTCCCGATAGCCACTGACCCACACAAGAAAGTCAATTGCAGACTTATCTACAATATTAGCACCATATGTTTATATAACATAGTAAGGTTTCAAAGCATACATTTTTTAAACTGAAGCTGAGTTTTTGTTTACCTTGGAGCTTTTTGTCCTTCGGGAGAGAAACATAAAACGTTTAATTTTAAAAATTTGCCTTTTTTTTGAGACGGAGCCTTGCTCCGTCGCCCAGGCCAGAGTGCAGTGGCATGATCTCGGCTCACTGTACCATCTGCCTCCCCGATTCAAGTGATTCTCTCGCCTCAGCCTCCTGAGTAGCTGGGACTGTAGGCGCGCACCACCACACCCAGCTAATGTTTGTATTTTTAGTAGAGACGGGGTTTCACCATATTGGCCAGGCTGGTCTCAAACTTCTGACCTCATGATCCACCCGCCTTGGCCTCCCAAAGTGCTGGGATTACAGGCATGAGCCACTACGCCCGGCCTACCCGTTTTTTAAAAAAAACACAAATGAATACATGTTTTAGGTTAGGAATATAAAACATTATACTTATAATTTCTAGCTAGGAGAGCAATGGGACCATAGAGTAAAGAGAAAGGAAAGAAGAGATAGGTAGTTAGGGGAGGAGGCGAGAAGAGGGTACAGAGGAGGCAGACTGTCAGAAAGGGAGAAAGAAGATGGTGCATGGCATCAGGAGTGGCCAACAGCCCAGAAATCTGATGGCTTTCATGGAACCAAAGTGCACTTGTTTAGGTTTTTGCTAGTTTTGGTTCTTTTTTCTTCATTCACACAGAGTTTATTGCTTCCATCTCTGGCACTTCTGCATCAGTAGGTACATTTACATGGGCAAAGCAGAACAGGATGGAAATCAAGCCCAGCCATTACATGCTGCTTCCAGGAAGTGACACACATCACTTCCTCTCCATTTCATTGGCCAGAGCAAGTCACATGACCACACTTCACCTCAAGGGGGCTGGGAAGTCTAATCCTCCAGTTTGTCCAGAAGTCCCAGAGAAGCAGATGTTGGAAATACCTCCCCCAAGTAGACGAATGAGTGAGACTGTTGGAGGAAGAGAAAGGAGACTACTTATCCTCCCAGCTCCTGATAGTCTCATCCCCTTGTTATGAAGTATTCCCTTCCTAGTGATCCAGGGTGTCACTTCACCCGTTGTTGCTGATCACTAGTGTCCCCTCCTTCTCTTCAGCCCTCCATACCCCAGAGATGCACTTTGCAGCTGCAGCTACTTGCTGCAAATCTACTTCCAACAGTCTGCCAGACTAGCACAGCATCTCCTGATCTCTCTCTGCGTGCACCTGCTCCAAGTGAGCACAGACTGGAAACACCCTACACCTCACCTGAAAACTCTTTCAGAAGAGGGCAGGCATTGTGGATATTGATCTTAGTGGTAGCAGTAGAGCTTCCAGTAGACATTTCATTTAAAAAATGTTTAATCCAAGAAGCAGGAATTACCACTGCTGTGATATTAGTTCTCAGGTCAATTTAAAGCTAGTCTTCACTATAAATATTTGCTGAATGATAACCAGTATTAACCAATTTTATAAGATTTTGACTTATAGTCTGTATGAATTAATAATTGTATTAATTATAAGGGACATAACTAGTTCACATACCTATAGCAGTTATTTTGCTCAAGGCACTCCCAGATAGATCCATTCAGGAGACTAAATTATAGCTCAGAAATATCCTTTATAAAAAGGAATCTGAGCCGGGCGCGGTGGCTGACACCTGTAATCCAACACTTTGGGAGGCCGAGGCAGGTGGATCATGAGGTCAAGAGATCGAGACCATGTAGCTAATGTGGTGAAACCCTGTCTTTACTAAAAATAGAAAAAATTAGCTGGACGTGGTGGTGCACCTGTAGTCCCAACTACTCAGGAGGCTGAGGCAGGAGAATGGCGTGAACCTGGGAGGCGGAGGTTGCAGTGAGCTGAGATTGCGCCACTGCACTCCAGCCAGGGCGACAGAGCGAGACTCCGTGTCAAAAAAAAAAAAAAAAAAGGAATCCGATTTCCCAAGAAAGCAAATAATAAAAATAATTTTTTAAAAAAGGAATCTGAAAAAATTTTGTATTACTGAAAAAAAACCCAAGCTGATTAGTATTATTATTAATATTGTTATTTCTGTCTAAAGAAAATACACTGATACATAGCATAAAAATCACCTTATCTTTTAAAGATAATAATCTATAAAATGCAGGATATCTATAGTTATTTGCATCATTTGAAAATATTTTGAACATTTCTCAGTAAAAGTCCAGTGCTTACAGTCAGAAATATGGTTGTAGGATTCATCAGCATGTTACAGAGGGGACACTAGGGTCACCACAGACTGATTAGGTCCCTACTGGCAATGGTGTTTATGACCATTGGTGCACTTGAGCTATGGGCCACTCCGGTCTCGATCAAACAATATCCCAGTCCTAGTCTGGAAAGAGTTCAGATGTACAAGTTCACTCTAGGAACATTTTAGGGTTCCATTTTTCCTAGCGACTCAGTGCACCATAAAATTTCACTGCTGGATCTCTAACACCACATTCACTGAGCTATCCAAGGAAATGGGTTCTGTTTATTCATGAAGGATGTGTTTTCTGCAACATTTGTCTGATCTCTCCTATTAGAAGTTAATTATCTAATAATGATCATCTGGCCTAAAGACTGTAACTTTATATACATTTTATAGAACATTTTATATAATGATCATCAGACTTAAAGACTGTAACTTTAGACAGTGAAAGTTATGTAAGGATAGGAAGCTCCTTCAGGGTGGCCTTGGCCCAGCTTAGGTAGTGGGGCAGCGGTCCAAAGGGTAATATACCTGGCACTCTGAAAATAATGTAATTAGTGGAATATTGGGGAATTGGCTAAGAGAACATTGCCACTCTTGGGACCTTTCCTTTTTCTTCAGTGAGTTTGGCTATCACGTGGGATCTTGCCATCATGTCCTGTCTGATTTCCAAGACCCAGACAAATATCCAGCTACAGCTGTACCAAAGAGAGCAGGTTTGGCCTGGCTCCAGGAAGCCCCCATTTCTGATCACAGCTCTACCAAATATGCCTCAAAGGAAGGGCACTCAATGTTTAGTTAGCAATGGTCGACCCACAAGGGCTCACATGAACCTCATGAATATTAACTTTGTAAGTTTAAGAGAAAGTACTTTCAAAAAAACAAACCTATGCGACAAGAAAAAGAAACCTCCTCTTTGTCCATTAAAGAAATTGTTGGTGAACCCCTTGATGTCAGCATGCCTCATGGGTCACGTTCCCATCTTAGCCTTTGGATACAGTCTCACTGGGAAGCGATTCAGATTCACATGCTTCTGCAGTCTTCTGGGCTCCCTGGCTCTTAATCCTCTGAAATAGAAGCCTGAGTCTACTTCCCGAAAGGCAAAGGATTGCCATTCATTTATTTATTTAGCAGTGTTTTACTATATATGTTCAAGGCAGTGATCCTGGCCTTTTGGAGGTTAAAAAGAGAAATCGTACTCAAATACCACCATCAAATAGTCTGAAAGTTATTTCATGGTTGACATGATACCCTAAATGCAGAAACACAAGCCGGGTCAGTGGTATCCTGGGCCTCAGGCACCACTGTGGCCCTCCTAAGTTGGCAAACTATACAGACGTCTGTTGGTAAGTGAGGATTGCTGTGCTATACATAGGACTCTCCCACAAACCTTTAGCCTGGTCGCAGTCCCAGGATAGGTGCATAGGCTGTCTGCCAGTGTTAGCTCCCTCCCACACATGGCCTCGCAAGAGTCGGCAGGATGTATTCATCCATCGGCCTTGGCACCTGTACTCACCGTAGGGACCTGGCAGTTTGTTGTTATTTTTTTTCCAAAAAGAGGAAATATCACTACAATATTAAAAATAGGTTTGGCTTTTCTTTTTTTCTTTTCTTTTTTTTTTTTTTTGAGACAGAGTTTCGCTCTTGTTGCCTAGTCTGGAGTACAATGGCATGATCTCAACTCACTGCAACCTCCGCCTCCTGGGTTCAAGTGATTCTTCTGCGTCAGCCTACCTAGTAGCTGGGACTACAGGTGCACGCCACCACGCCCGGCTAATCTTTGTATTTTTAGTAGAGATGGGGTTTCGCCATGTTGGCCAGGCTGGTCTCAAACTCCTGACCTCAGGTGATCTGCCTGCCTCGGCCTCCCAAAGTGCTGGGATTACAGCCATGAGCCACTGCATCCAGCCATAGTTTTTCTTTATGATTAAGTATAAGTTTATTTGAGCCCAAAGCTTGAGGATGGCCCCCCCAGGAGCAAAGATTCAAATATACATTCTGATTAGCAGCAGTTATAGTGAGTTTAAAAAAAAAAAATGAAAAGGCAGTTCCTAAGTTGTTTACCAAGAACTTACATTAAAGTAACATAAGCAGGGCACGTGTTCTCAGAATCTCCTGAGGTTGTGTCACAGGCCAGATAAGGTTTTTAAAAATAATAACATAAGCTATTGATTATGTATACTTTGTTCTTTTTATCACAGATTCCAGGAACATGAAGCTAATGAGTGAAGCAGCTAGTCAGGAACAAAATGCCTTTAAACCATTGCCCCTCCGACTTGGCAGGTGGCGTGTCTGAAGCCCCATAGCTGTGTCTCTCAGGACCTGATCAATTTTGAATACCTCATATAATTCAGACTTCCTGGAGTTATTTTTGTTCTCATTTCCCCTCTTTTCATCAAGGTCTTTCTAGGAAAGCATCATAGATGAACAAAAATGGTTTTGGTTCCTTTTATGTTCAGCAACTTAGTCTTGTGTAGCCAGAAGGCTCATTCCTGGATGGTCCTGTCTTGCATGGTGGGAATGGGGGATGGGTGTTTGTATTTCACTCCCCCAAAACTCCCTGAGTACCAAACAAGAGTCTGAGGATACAAGGGAAAAGTAGCTTTGGGATGTATGCCACAGCCCCCCAATATTTTTAATCACTCTCATCAATGTCAGGCTGAGAGATTTCCTTACCTACTTCTTGAATTTCCCTCCTGTACTGTATTTCTGTCTTTTCCTCTCCTGACCAGAATGCACACAGCATATGAAAACCATCCTTCAGGGCCTCCAAGAAAATGATCTCCTCAGCCAACTGGAGAAATTCTTCCACTGGAAGAATATTGAATTCCTAGGACACACTGCCTCCCCCAGAACACTACAGGCTGAATCTCAACAAAGCATTAACAGAAAAGGATGAAGAAAAATGACTTGTAGGCTTGGAGCCTAAGAAGAATCTGGGGAAATGATGGGTGTCATTTCCTGAACAAGTGAAAATAGAGACATGATCTGGGTTAGGAGGGGATTTTGATCTGATTTTGAACATACTATTATGTCCTATAGCCAGGCAGTCAAGCAGAAAGATCTGCTAGGTATTGGACGTGTGCAACTGAAATTTCAATGGGAAAACAGGGCTAGCAATGTAGACCTGGAACCCTTCAACACAAAATGAGGATTGAAACCATAAACGTGAGCCTTAGGGAAAACGCATAGTAGACAAAAAGAAGAAAGAGGAGGCAGGAGAAGGACCGTCGGGTCTCTTGGAAGCCCAGATAATTGCAAGAAGGAGGAATTTAGTAAGACAGTAAGACAAGAAAGCCCGTGAATCTGACAATAAGGAAGTTACCAGCAACTTGGGAAAGAAAATGTTCAGTAGAGTAGTAAAATGCACCCAGCTCTCAAAAGTGGGCTTTGTCCTGTCCGAACCCCTCAACACCACCTCCTGTCAAATAATGTCACCCCACTGAACGGAGATGTAAATCTTAAATCTGTGAATTACACGTGAATGGACTGCCCTTCCCACTAATCGAGTCTTGTTGGCTAAATCCCATTTCTTTTTCATCTAAACAAGCACGTAACCTTTACAAACCTCATTTTCCTCGTCAGTAAACTTTCAGCTCCACAATTCTTGGATCCTTTCATCATTGTACCAACTGGTACTCTGGAGAAAGGCTATAAACCTAAAAGAGTCTCCAGAGATCTTTTTGGGTCCTGGCCTATAGAGGAATGAATGAATGAATGAATGAATGAATGAATGAAATCCAGTTGGGTTTATTTCACTGAATTCTCCTTTCCTGACTTTGAAATCCTGTGGCCCTTACTTCATTGTCTGGGTTTTCTTTCAATAACTTCTTCCCCAGGGTTTATTCATGCCAGCCTCCCACCTGCCACTTTTCCAGATACAAGAAAGTATCCTAAGAAAACATCAGCTGCATCCCTGATGCCCTTCTCCTGTGGCTCACCTGCGTGATTCTTGGCCATGTCTCCAGCAGGACAGGTTTCTCTGGCATTCTTCCTCTGTGCTGTGCCTCACCCCAGCCTCTTCTCTCAGCATGGGATTGTCTCCATAACCCTTCACTCTGAGAGCATCTGGAGGCATTTCGTCAAATCATGAAGCTGTACCAGTCTCTAGGGTAACAGGTTTTATAGCTGACCCTCAGGTTGGTTCTGATGTTCCATAGTAATGGTAATGCTAAGGTTTGAAGCGTCCTTTACGGAAAAGAACGTCTGCTTAGTTTCAGCTGAAAGATGCATGTTATAACAAGTACTGTAGACTCTTTACACTTTTCTCCATTTACTCTTAATCATGGTTTGGCAGTATGCATTTGGAGCTGCAATATAGATGCCCTGATGTTTAAAAAAAGAAAAGTAGAAAGCTGTTTTATAAAATTACAGGCAATGCAGTTAACTGTAGCTGAAGTGGTACTGTTTTTTTTTGTTTGTTTGTTTGTTTGAGGCAGAGTCTCGCTCTTGTTGCCCAGGCTGGAGTGCAATGGCATGATCTCCACTCACTGCAGCCTCCACCTCCCAGGTTCAAGTGATTCTCCTGCCTCAGCCTCCCAAGTAGCTGGAATTATAGGCATGCACCACCACACCCGGATAATTTTTTTGTATTTTTAGTAGAGACAGGGTTTCTCCATGTTGGTCAAACTGGTCTTGAACTTCTGACCTCAGGTAATCTGCCCGCCTCTGCCTCCCAAAGTGCTGGGATTGCAGGTGTGAGCCACTGCGCCCGGCCGGTCTCAAACTCTTGACTTCAAGTGATCCACCTGCCTCAGCCTCCCAAAGTATTGCTACTGTGCCCGGCCAAGTGGTACTTTGTTAATTTTTTTTTTTTAATTTCAATAGCTTTTGGGGTACAAGTGGTTTTTGGTTACATGGATGAGTTATTTAGTGGTGAATTCTGAGATTTTGGTGCACCCGTCACCCAACTAGTGTACATTGCACCCAATACGTAGTTTTTTATCCTTCACCACGCTCCCAACCTCTCCCTTCTGAGTCTCCATAGTCCATTATATCACTCTGTGTTTTTGCATACTCATAGCTTAGCTCCCACTTATAAGTGAGAGCATACAGCATCTGGTTTTCCATTCCTGAGCTACCGCACTTAGAACTGTAGCCTCCAGGTCCATTCAGGTTGCTGCAAAAGATATTCCATTACTTTTTATGGCTGAGTAGTATTCCATGGTGTTTATATACCACGTTTTCTTTATCCACTCATTGGTCGATGGGCCCTTAGGTTGGTTCTGAATCTTTGCAATTGTAAATTGGGCTGCAATAAACATATGTGTGCATGTGTCTTTTTCATATAATGACTTCTTTTCCTTTGGGTAGATACCCAGTAGTGGGATTGCTGGATCAAATGGTAGGTCTACTTTTAGTTCCTCAAAAAATCTCCATCCTGTTTTCCATGGTAGTTGTGCTAATTTACATTCCCACCAGCAGTGTATGAGCATCCCCTTTTCACCACATCCATGCCAACATACACTGTTTTTGGACATTTCGATAATGACCATTCTTGCAGGAGTAAGGTAGTAATCTCATTGGGGTTTTGATTTGCATTTCCCTCAGGTTAGTGATGTTGAGCATTTTTTCATATGTTCGTTGGCCATTTGTATATCTTCTTTTGAGAAATGTCATGTCATTTGCTGAAGTGGTACTTTTATTATAGTAAGGATCCATGCCAGCTCACCACTGCTCTGCACAGATGGCTAACCATAAACCCTTCAGTTATTTTATTATTATGTATTATTAATTTAAGTGTATATACAATTCTCTGTTAATTGCTTTCACAGTGCAAATTTCAACTCCAATTTTTAACCTGCTCAGACCTCAGAAAATCACGAGAGATTCTAGGAGACTCTCAGATCTGTAGCCACCCCAGGATATCCCAATGTGCAGAAGCCACGGCAGTCTATTCTTGGGTCCCTTAAAGGTCTAACGAACCTGAGGCTGCTGGCTGCCTGCCCTTCTTTCCACAGCAGCTCACCACCCAGGAAAATAGCCCTGGGCAGACCATTCTCTGTAGGACCTCATGACTAAGTCGCCCTCAGCCATCCTTCTCATTCTCAGCACTAGTGACATTTGGGGCCAGATAACTCTGTTTTTGCAAGTAGTTGTCATATGTGTTGTAGAAAAACATATGTGTTTTTTTTGGTAGAGATAGGATTTCATTATGTTGGCCAATGTTGGCCAAGCTAGTCTTGGAGTCTTGAACTCTTTTTTTTTTTTTTTTTTTTTTGAGACAAAGTTTCACTCCTGTTGCCCAGACTGGAGTGCAATGGCATCATCTCGGCTCACCACAACCTCCACCTCCCAGGTTCAACCAATTCTCCTGCCTCAGCCTCCCAAGCAGCTGGAATTACAGACATGCTCCACCACACCTGGCTAATTTTTTTTTTTTTTTTTTTGTATTTTTAGTAGAGACAGGGTTTCTCCATGTTGGTCAGGCTGTTAAGGATGTTTAGCAGCATCCTTAACTTTACCCACTAAGCGCCAGTAGTAGCCTCTACTCTCAGGCCCCTATCAAGTAAAATTGCCCCCTTGTTAATTGGAAGCCCTGCTCTGAGTCCAGAGAACCTTTCTCTGTGATACCAGTATGAGCCTCCCTGGTATTCTCAGAACCCCTTATTCTGAAGTTTGGCTATGGGAAGGGTGGGACCCTACAGATCCCTCTTCTGCACATATTTCCTGCTTCTGTTGATGCTGTTATCAGCACCGCCGTATCCCTGCCAGCCATCGCCAGCCTCCTGCTCTTCCCTCTCAGTTGCCAACTTCTAGTCCATTTTTTCTCCCAAAAGTTGCTCTCCCTCTTTCTATTCCTGTACCTCATTCCAGCCTCCATTATCTGTCAACTAGTTTTGGAAAAGCCTCTTTATTGATAGAACCCTGTCTCCAGTCTCTCGTTTCTCAGTTCCTCCCTGCCATTGCCCAGAGCTCAATTCCTGAGCACAGACTAGACTGGCCACATCCCTCCCCTCCTTAGAAACCTTCACCGGCTTCTTTTGCCTTTGCCTGTAGCAGGAGTCAGCAGGCATTTTCTTAAAAGATTAGATAGTAAATATTTCAGGCTTTCCAGGCCAAACCAGATATTATGTAGGTACTATATAACCATTTAAAATATAACCATTAAAAAATGTAAAAATCATTCTTGGCTCATGGTCTGTTAAAAAAAAAAAGACAACAACAACGAAACAAAAAGCAAAAAGCAAAACTGGTGGTGAAAAAAAGTAGAACATTTTATTTATTTATTTATTTATTTATTTGAGATGGTATCTTCCTCTGTCGCCCAGGCTGGAGTACCGTGACGCAATCTTGGCTCTCTGCAACCTCCGCTTTCCAGTTCAAGTGATTCTCTTGCCTCAGCCTCCCGAGTAACTGGGATTACAGGCGCCCACAGCCACACCCAGCTAATTTTTGTATTTTTAGTAGAGATGGGGTTTCACTGTGTTGGTCAGGCTGGTCTTGAACTCCTGACCTCAAGTGATCTGCCTGCCTTAGCCTCCCAAAGTGCCGGGATTACAGGTGTGAGCCACTGCACCCAAGCCAGAACATTTTATTTTGAATGGTGGTTAGTTGGGCCAAGCATGGTAGCTCATGCCTGAAATCCCAGCACTTTGAGAAGCCGAAGCAGATGGATCACTTGAGCCCAGGCATTTGAAATCAGCCTGGGCAACATGGCAAAATTTCATCTCTCCAAAAATACAGTAATTAGCCAGGCATGGTGTCACCTACTCGGGAGGCTGAGTTAGGAGGATCACTTGAGCCCAGGAGGTCGAGGCTGTGGTGAGCCACGATCTTGCCACTGCACTCCAGCCTGAGTGCACTCCAGACAGAGCAAAACTCTGTGTCAAAAAATAACAAATAAAAAAAAAATAATGGTGGCAAGTTGGATTTTCCACGGGTTGTATAGTTTTCCTATCTGTGGCCTATTATTTTTTAGTTTTTGGGAGAGTTTCACTCTTGTCACCCAGGCTGGAGTGCAATGGCACGATCTCGACTCGCTGCATGCAACCTCTGCCTCCTGGGTTCTAGCAGTTCTCCTACCTCAGCCTCCCAAGTAGCTGGGATTACAGTCACGTGCCACCATGCCTGGCTAATTTTTGTATTTTTAGTAAAGACGGGCTTTCACCATGCTGGCCAGGCTGGTCTTGAACTCCTGACCTCAGGTGATCCACCCACCTCAGACCCTCAAAGTGTTGGGATTACAGGTGTGACGCACCGTGCCCAGCCCTTATCTGTTGTCTGTTAAATAAGCTGCTCATTACGGCTCTGGCTGCTCACCGTCGCCACTTCTCCTTTACTTCTCCTCTCCTGCTACAGGTCTTCCCTGTTCCTCACACTCCAGCCTCATCTCTCCAGCCCAGTACCCTCGGTCATGTACTGTCCCCTGCCTGGTTTGCCCTTTCCAAGCCTCTTCTGCCCATTGCAGTTGTACCCCTCGAGATACTCTCAGCTGCCACCTCTTCTACCAAACTTAACCCTGTTCCATAACATCAGGCCAGGCTGCTTTTCCTCTGTTCCTCTGCTGTGGCCCCTATTTCATCCTGTTTGGTGTGCTGGTTGCATACGTACCTGACTCCCTCGGGATAGGTCTGCTGAGAGTGGAGACATTGCCTCAGCTGCATAGCCCCCTACCCCTAGTACCTTTCAAAGTAGAACAACAACAGGTATCACTCTATGGACCAAGTGTGTGGAGTGTTTCATGTTCATCCTCACCAACCTGAGAGGGTAGATATTGTTATTCCCACTGTACATATGAAGAACCGTAGGTGCAGACAGGTTAGGTAATTGCTCAAGATCACACAGCTAGTAAACGGCAGCCGGAATCCAAACTAGGTTCATCGAGGCTGGGCACAGCAGCACACGCCTGTAATCCCAGCTATGAGGGAGGCTGAGGTGGGAGGATCACTTGAAGCCAGGAGTTTAAGACCAACCTGGGCAACATAGCAAGACCCCATCTCAAAAAGAAAAACAAAAACTAGGTTTATCCAATTGCGAAGCCTGGACTCTAACCACTATATTATATATAACAGGAACTTAACAAAGTGCAGCGTGTCCTTGTTGAATAAAGGTGCCGTACCTCACCACACAAGTTTGGCTTACCTATAAGTAACATTTACATTAAGCTCATTGAATTTTAAAACCCACTGATAGGTCCCAGCTGCCTTCCTGCTAATAGATTTAGCTGTCTGAATAAGGACCGCATCCTCTTGAGAACCTAGCCTAGCCTAGTTTCTGTTTCTAGTATGCAATCTGAGTGTTTGGCATTCATTGTATAGGTATTTTTCTCTTGATTGGTGAGGTCTCTCATCATTTTGAAGAGAACTTGCTTTGAAATCTTGCAGTGAAGACTAGTGGTATACAGGTCAGGCGCAGTGGCTCACCCCTGTAATCCCAACACTTTAGGAGGCCAAGGGAGGTGGATCACTTGAGGTCAGGAGTTCGAGACCACCCTTGCCAACATGGTGAAACCCCATCTCTACTAAAAATACAAAAATGAGCTGGGTGTAGTGGCGGGCGCCCATAATCCCAGCTATTCGGGAGGGTGAGGCACAAGAATTGCATGAACCCAGGAGGCAGAGGTTGCAGTGAGCCGAGATCACGCCATTGCACTGCAGCCTGGGTGACAGAGTGAGACTCTGTCTTGAAAAGAAAAAAAAAAAAGACTAGTGGGATACCATTTTCAAATAGGGCTAGGCAAACTGGGAGAAACAGAAAGGAGGTAATTCTAGGCTTGGAATTTATGAGTTTCTCTATCT
This sequence comes from Macaca nemestrina, assembly GCF_043159975.1. Classification (NCBI taxonomy): domain Eukaryota; kingdom Metazoa; phylum Chordata; class Mammalia; order Primates; family Cercopithecidae; genus Macaca; species Macaca nemestrina. Next base: position 25,386,806 of record NC_092137.1, on the reverse strand, counting down.
AAAAGTTTACATTCCAACTTTCTTTTTATCTATAGGTTTATCTTGAGTTTTAATAGGTTGTTCTTTGTCCCAGAAATTTAATACACCTTCTTCCTTCTACCAAGAAAGATAATTGTACACCTTCCCCTCACTCTTTAATTCTTAGCATAAGCTTTGTCTTCTATATAATTTAGTGTAACTTGAATAGGGACAGAATCATGAAGATTGAGAACCGTAACCTTCTGCCGGTGGCAACACCGTGATCACAAATCATCCAGCAGTCCTAGAATAGCTGCTTCCTGTCTTCTCGCAGCTTGCCTCACCAGCCATCACAGTGAGGGACAGGTTATGCGTGAGCCCTGAGGTTCCTGACATGATGTGGTAACAAACAGGCGTCACCCCTCTGCAGAGAGACCCCATGGCAGACTTTCTGGTGGCCTCATCCTTCCAACAGACACATGATAGGTAAATGTGTTAACGGTGGTAAGAGAGACTTTATAGAACTCTTTAGCCCCTCTCTCCAGTGTCTAGAAGCCAAGTTCATCTTTAAAAGACTCCACTTCCATGCTGACCAGGGCCGTTGAAAGAAATAGAAAATAAAAATAAATAAAAGGCTCCACAGCACTTAAACTTGCAGGTGGGCGCCTCTGCTAAGCAGGGAAGGTGTCCAGGCACATTCACTCCCTGCTTCTTTGCTCATGGCCATTTGGTTGCGTCTCTCCTTCACCCTCATTCTCCATTCTCTGAGCGCTTTCATTGCCAGTCCTAACTCCCGATAGTCTTAACTCTTGTCATGTGAGGCAATTATTTCCAACTCTCACAGCAGGACAGACAGTGCAGCATCAGATAGCCCCATCACCTCTCCCTCATTTCACTTCCGCTTTGATGAGACATCTGCATCTTCCTAGCACAGTCTTCACCAGCACCAGCTCAGAATAGTTATGTGGGGTTTTTAACTTTTTCTTGAAGAAAAAAAATGTACAAAGGCTATTCTCTACATATCCCAGTTCTCTATACATTCACGGTTGCCTAAATTTCAGACTTGCAGCAACTCTCTCCCATCATTGTTTTTTGTTTCTCTGAGAGGGCCTCTGCAAATCGGCAGCAAAGAGGCCACTTTGTTTAATTTAAATACACTGCAGCAAAATGAAGGTAATTGTCCACACAGGCCATCTGCTACCTGGCAGGTGTCCATGAGTCAGGGAGATAGAAATGGAGACTAAAGTGTCTTCCATTCTGTTACCATGATAACAACTTAGCTCCAAGTTTTAGTTGCGTGTGCGTGTGGAGGGGGATGCCGTTATGAATGCTCTGCAGAGGGCATTAACTCTTAAAGTCAGGCTTTTTGCCACAAGGCTCTCTGGCCTTGTTTACCTGACTATAATGTGTACCAGGAGGATTAAAAATTCTTCCCTGTTCCATGAGGAAAAAGAAAGAAGGGAAGTCCTATTTTTGGAGCCCCTACTATGTGCCAGGCATCCTGCTGGGGCCACCCAAGCATGGCCAAGAACAGTGCAGTATCATTTTCCTACTAAAGACAGCGCTTTTCTCTCTGTGCAGCTGGTCTCCTGGCCAGTTCTCTCTGCCACAGCATGTGAGTCCCTGCCTCTGTGCTCAGATGCAGAGCTGGTGAAGGATCCCCGTGTCCTCAGGGCACCTTCTCTGGCATTTTCTGTACCTGTTTTGTCTCCAATATGAGATTGGTTTTATAGATAAGAGATTTTCATAATCCCTGTATTCTCCATTCTCACATTTCCTTGCTGGGAATGAAATCGACTATCCCCTGGAAAATCATGGTTAGGGTCAATTGTCAGAAGTCTTGACTGATCCGTGTTCCTTTTAGTGTCAGAAACATTGTGCTGTGATCCTAATATGCTTACTTGCTTACTTTTCTCCTAGCAGTTTGAGGCAATTAGCAGACCCAGGGACCAGTCCTAGCCTATCTACTGATTTTGTGGTGACCTTGTGACCGCTCTTGACCTCAGCCTCCTGAAATGAAAAATGAGTGTTGGACTAAAACAAGCTAGTTTGCTGGGGTCATGAACCCTCTGAATTTGTAATTTCTGAACACTTTTCTTGGAACATGACGCAGAGCTTTCTCGGGTTCTCAGGGTCTTTGCTGATTTGAAAATGAAGAGCCAGCAGTCTAGAGAGCTTATCAGATTGTAATGTTTCACTGGCTCTACATTTGCAACAGAATTGTTTCCAACTGTTATACAAGGGACCTCTTTATTGAGAGAACCTGAGTCACAGGGCATTTATTGTGTTTAGTTATTGGTTAGACACATGATTGGCCTGCACTGGACTCAAGCCTTTGTTACAGCTTGTACTACAACAAGATTCCACTGTCCTTGTATCAGGAAACCTTAAAACACTGAGTAGCACATTGCAGAGCTTCCCTTGCTTCTCCAGGTGAATTGCCCTCTCCTGGCAGCTGAAACCCAAAGGCACAAGAGTCTTTTGTTCCCATCATTGGACAGCACATCCCCATCCTTCGAGCCACCTGACTAGTTCCTCTACCTTTGCAGATTTCTAGGTGTTTCTCAGGTTTCCTGTAATCTCAGGGTGCCAACTGTGATGCCCCCCCCCAAGTCTCCCACTGTGCCACGTATTCTAGACTGGTTCACACTGAGCGAGTGTTCAGCAGTCTCCATGGAGAAGAGCCTGCCTCTCTGAACATAAAGCCCATCTGTGCTTTTGAGACGAGGTGCATTTGCACAGTGCAGTGCTCCATCTTGATTTTTAGTGTGTTCTGTCTGGCCTGTGCCTATCAAGTAAACAGAATGAACAAACTCCAGCCAGATTCAGAGGTGATTGTCAGCACGTCAGGAATGTTGCTGTGCACAGAAGGCTTCTCAGACTGCATGTGCGCCACACACTCTAGTTTGTGCTTATTTAGTTAGAAGGACCTTATTTCAAACTCGTTCCTGAGATAGTTCCATCTTCTACAGAGTAGCCTTCTCCCTACACCTCCTCATCAGCATCATCTGCACAAGGCCTCAGTGGCCAGCAGCTATGGTACTGACTCCACTCGTGAGAAGGAAAATTAAAAGCAGAATATGCCATGACGTGACCAAGATGCTGCTGGGACCCCAGAAGAGCATTCCTCACGGCCAGAATGGTCAGAACTGAAGCAGAGTGTTGGTTCTTGCCATGTCTGAGATGAGGTTAACTTAGCGAAGATCAGAGGTCACAGAATTTTATATCTGAAAAATACAGTTTTTATCCAGTTGAGTTCCCTCAGTTTACAAATAAGACTGAGCCCCAGAAAACTTAAAATGCATGTGCTACAGAATCAAAAGAAGAGCCCAAATCTCCCAAAATCTCACTCTGTGCCCTTTTCACTGAAGCACGCTGCCTCCTCAGTGCCCACCTGGGATGTGGTAAGAGCCAGAGAGCCTGCAGCTTTCCCTGTTCTTCAGGGTCAATGAGTTTGCAGCTGAGAAATGCCTCTAGGCCCCGGTCGTGACTGACAAAGTGAAGAGGTGAGTCTTCTGGTGTCAGAACAGGCTGATGTACTCAGGGCCCTCTGCACATTCCCAAATCAGAGAAGTTTTTTTCTCGATTGTATATCCCTGCCTCCCGTCTCATCTGGAGGCCTCTTTCCTGGGCTCTTTGGCTTGTTCCTCTGAGGGCCTCTGGTTCTGGTCTCGCATATGTCAGAATTCATCCACCCGCTCTCTTTCATCAGATGTCATCATATGGGATTGATCTAATAATGTATTTTTAAAATTTAACCTTAGCATATGAGTTAGCTGTTGCTATACAACAACGCACCCCAAAATGTAGCTGCTTGGGAGAACACGTGTTTACTAATAAATAACAAGTATGGATTACCTCACAGCAACCCAGCTGCCGTCTTCCCGGACCCCTCAGTTCAGTGTCTCGCACAAGGCTGCCATCAAGGCGTTGTCACCTCAAGGCCCAGCAGCACGTGGCTCTTGACAGGACTCAGCTCCTCATGGTTCCTTGGACTCAGGGCCTCAGTTTGGTGCTGGCTGATGGCTGAAAGCCACCATTGGTCCTGCCACAGGGCCCATTCCCAGGGCAGCTCACAGAATGGCAGCTGCCGTCACCAGGACAAGGAAGCAGGAGAGAGTGAGAGCAAGGAAGAGAGAGTCTTCTATAACCTCTCCTTGGAAGTGATATCCCACTTGTCTGATTCATTAGCAGCGAGTCAGTAGGCCCAGCCCACATCGAGGGGGAGGAGACTACACCCGAATATGAGTGCAGGGGAGGGTCACTTGGGGCCATCTTAGAGGTCTGGTGACCACATTTGCTTATCTAGTTAAAGTATCTCACATAAAGACTCACTGGTTAGCTGGGCCCAGCACTCCTGTAATCCCAGCACTTTGGGAGGCTGAGGTGGGCAGATCACATAAGGACAGGAGTTTAAGACCAGCCTGGCCAACATGGCAAAACTCTGTCTCTACTAAAAATACAAAAAATTAGCCAGATGTGGTGGTTTACGTCTGTAATCCCAGCTACTCAGGAGGCTGAGGCACGAGAATTGCTTGAACCCAGGAGGCGGAGGTTGCAGTGAGCCGAGATCACACCACTGCACTCCAGTGTGGGAGACAGAGCAAGATCCTGTCTCAAAAAAAAAAAAAAAGTCAGGCTCAGTGGCTCACACCTGTAATCTCAGCACTTTGAGAGGCCAAGGCAGGTAGATCATGAGGCCAAGAGATTGAGACCATACTGGCCAACATGGTGAAACCCCATCTCTACTAAAAATATAAAAATTAGCTGGGCGTGGTGGCACACGCCTGTAGTCCCAGCTACTCAAGAGACTGAGGTAGGAGAATCATCTGAACCTGGGAGGTGGAGGTTGCAGTGAGCCAAGATCATGCCACCACACTCCAGCCTGGTGACAGAGTGAGACTCCGTCTCAAAAAAGAAAAGATTCACTGACGACTGATAGATGTATTACTCCCTGGAGATTACTACCTGCTCTAGCCCTTTTCCTGTTCTTTTCCACTTTTCATGACAGAAGAAAAAGGGCCAAAAATGTGATGCCCTTCATTGTCATTTAACAAGTGTTTATTAAGAATTTACCAGTGCTAAGCACAGGGATTCAGAGGATGGAATTTAAGAAGCGAGATAGTGCTGTGATAGAGACACACAAGGTTCCGTGGGAGCATCTCAGAAAGACATTGTCTCATCCCAGAGGAGATGGCAGTGAGATTGATGCCCAGGGGACCAGCAGGAGCCAGTCAGACAGCATGGGGGAGAGTAGCACTCCCAGCAGAGAGAATGGCAAGAGAGAGCACGGTCCCATCAACAGAGTCGAGTGTGGACAGGCCCACACTTTTGCTTTCTTGTCAAAACCACCAAGGAACAGAGTTGGTTGACATCCCTTGCATGATGTATACCTCATCCAAGATCAGCTCCAGTCTCCGGGCTTCCTGAACCCTCAGCCTCAGGCCTGGCAAAAGCTGGTGCATACTGGTGGGCTATCACTTCTGCCTCTGACCCACCCAGGATTGCAAACTGGTATTACCCTACCCACACCAGAATTCACGGAGGGCCCTGACAGCTCTTTCCTGGCTTCATTTTCATCCAGTATGATCCTAATGCCAAGGGCTGGGGCATAAGACCCATGGAGAAATAACACCTGCCCAGAAGTTGTAGCTTTTCTCTTTCAACTGCTCTGGACAAACACAACTTCTAGAATCTGGTTTTTATCTTCCTCAGAAGGCATGTCCTGGGCGATGATCCCAGGAAGAAGGTCTGATTATTTCCAGGCTGATGGTGGGCAGGAGGTTTCACTTCCAGATGCTAGAGCTTTAGACACATGTGGCTGGCTACCCTGCCTACCCCTTTTGTCTCATCCCCCATCATCATTTCAATATCAAAGTATTTGCAAAGGTTCAGTGTCATTCTGTTACGAAGCAGCCTGGATGTTAACCTGGGTCCTGTGACTCTGAAGTGCGGTCCTCAGGCCATGGTGCCGGGCCCAGATCATACAGAGGGAGATTCCTGAGTTATTGCCATATGTTTAATGCTGGCTTGGCCATCTGTCTTACAGTGAAGTGTGTTAGCATTTCAGAGGTCATACTTTTTTTTTTTTTTTTTTTTTTTTTTTTTTTGAGATAGAGTCTCACTCTGTCGCCCAGGCTAGAGGGCAGCGGCAGCATTTCGGCTCACTGCAAACTCCACCTCCTGGGTTCAAGTGATTCTCCTGCATCAGCCTCCCGAGTAGCTGGGATTACAGGCATGCGCCACCACGCCCAGCTAATTTTTGTATTTTTAGTAGAGACAGGGTTTCGCCATGTTGGCCAGGCTGGTCTCGAACTCCTGACCTCAGGTGATGCACCCACATTGGCCTTCCAAAGTGCTAGGATTACAGGCATGAGCCACTGGGCCCGGCCCATTCTTTTTCTTTAAGTGGATTTAATTTCTATCTTGAGTTCCCACTCTGTCTGAACTGGTCACTTAATCTAGGCTTTTCCAGGCAAACTCTGAAACCAGCCCTCAGAGATTCTTATCCCACTTCCTGTGCCCTGAGATTTGCCTATTCTGGACATTTTATATAAATAGAATCATACAATATGTGGTCTTCTGTGACTGGCTTCTTGCATGTAGCATAATGTTTTCTTTTTTTTTTTTTTTTTTTTTGAGACGGAGTGGAGTGTCTTTCTGTCGCCCAGGCTGGAGTGCAGTGGTGTAATCTCAGCTCACTGCAACCTCTGCCTCCCAGATTCAAGCAATTCTCCCTTGGCCTCCCGAATTAATGGACATTTGAGTGGTTTTGACTTTTTGGCTATGTCGAATAACGCTGCTATGAACATTTGGGTTCAGATTTTTGTGTGGACATGTTTTCATGTCTCATGGCTATATACCTATGAATGGAATTGCTGCCAGTCTGTCCAAAGCAGCTGTACTGTTTTACTTTGTGGGGGTGGGGAGGGGCTGGGGGGGTGACATTTGATCTTTATTCCATAGATGGCTTAAAGAAATTAAGTTATCTAAAATCTCAAGACAAATTTATCCCTTTTAACTTATATTCAATTCAGAAATTGTTGAGATTTTCCTAGAATCGCAGTCTACAAATACATGACAGTGAAGGATTGGAAGGTGGTAATAGGAAAAGTAGTGAGGGAGACAAAACAGTGCTCAGATTGAGGTTTTAATGTTAGGAAAAAAGAACATTAACGATACTGCAGAATGGTCACAAGAGCTATCCCTAGCACCAGTCTTTTTTTTTTTTTAAGTTCCTTTTTTTAAATTTCAGTAGGTTTTGGGGGAACACAGGGGCGGGGTTTGGTTACATGGATAAGTTCTCTAGTGATTTCTGAGATTTTGGTACACTCATCACCCAAGCAGTGTATACTGTACCCAATGTGTAGTCTTTTATCCCTCACCCCCCTCCCGCCCTTTCCCTCAAGTCCCAAAAGTCCAGTGTATCATTCTTTTTTTTTTTTTTTTTTCCTGAGACAGGGTCTTGCTTTGTCACCTAGACTGGAGTGCAGTGACACAATCTCAGCTCCCTGCAACCTCCACCTCCTGGGTTCAAGTGATTCTCCTGCCTCAGCCTTGCAAGTAGCTGGGATTACAGACATGAACCACCACATCTGGCTAATTTTTGTATTTTTAGTAGAGATGAGGGTTCACCATGTTGGCCAGGCTGGTCTCGAACTCCTGTCCTCAAGTGATCCATGCATCTTGGCCTCCCAAAGTGCTGGGATTGCAGACCAGTGTATCATTCGTACGCCTTTGCATTCTCATAGCTTAGCTCCCACTTGTGGATAAGAACATACAGTGTTTGGTTTTCCACTCCTGAGTCGCTTCACTTAGAATAATGGTCTCCAGTTCCATCCAGGTTGCTATGAATGCCATTGTTTTGTTCCTTTTTATGACTGAGTAGTATTCCATGGTATGCATTTACCACATTTTCTTTATCCACGCATTGATTGATGGGCATTTGGGCTGTATTTTTGCAATTATGAACCATCCTAGCACCAGTCTTCAAGAAGGAGGGAGGGAATATTTAATTAGGGCTTCTTATATATAATTCTGGGCTACATTTTTTAAACTTACACTGTCTATTAATCCTTTTATAATATTCCATATTATGTAAGAGAAAACTAAGATTCAGTAGGATTAATTTATTTACTCAAAGAAAATGCTGAAATAAGAATGCAAATTCCATCTGTAGTGCTTTCTTCACAACATAAATTTTTATCTAGCTTCTTTGCTCACTGGAAGTACCTTTATCAATTATGTGAGAAATACCTACAAATCAGTTGCAATGATTTATTCATGTATTAATTTGTTTAATCATGATTTTGTCACATAGATTTTGAATATTTGCTATTGCTAGAAACTCTGATGCTGATGTGGTTAGAGAGACCTATATAAATATTTAAATATACATAAATACAGATTTATGTATATTTATATTTATGTATATATCGTGATTTATATATTTATGTACACAAATATACATGTATATTATGATTGATATATTTATGTGTATATATTTGTAAATATGTATAATGTGATTTATATATGTATACATATTATGTGATACATAAACTTTTTAAAATTTTTAAGTTTTTTTATTTCAATAGGTTTTTGGGGAACAGGTAGTATTTGGTTACATGCATAAGTTTGTTAGTGGTGATTTCTGAGATTTTGGTGCACCCATCATCCAAGCAGTGTACATCGTACCCAGTGTGTAGTCTTTTATCCCTTGCCACACCCCACCCTTTCCCCGAGTCCCCAAAGTCCAATGTATCATTCTTAGGCCTTTGTGTCCTCATAGCTTAGCTCCCACATATGAGTGAGAATGTACAATGTTTGATTTTCTATTCCTGAGTTACTTCACTTAGAAAAATAGTCTCCAGTTCCATCCAGGTTGTTGTGAATGCCATTATTTCATTCCTTTTTATGGCTAACTAGTATTCCATGGTGTATATATCCCATTTTCTTTACCCACTCATTGATTGATGGGCATTTGGGCTGGTTCCGTATTTTTGCAATTGCAATTGCAAATTGTGCTGCTATAAACATGTGTATGCAAGTATCTTTTTTGTATAATGACTTACTTCCCTGTGGGTAGATACCTAGTAATGGGATTGCTGGATCAAACAGTAGATCTACTTTTAGTTCTTTAAGGAATCACCACACTGTTTTTCATAGTAGTTGTACTAGTTTACATTCCCACCAACAGTATGAAAGTGTTCCTTTTTCACTGCATCCACACCAACATCTATTATTTTTTGAGTTTTTTATTGCCATTGTTGTAAGAGTGAGGTGGTATTGCATTGTAATTTTGATTTGCATTTCCCTGATAATTAGTAACTGGAGCATTTTCCCATATACCTGTTGACCATTTGTATATCATCTTTTGAGAATTTTCTATTCATGTCCTTTAGCCCACTTTTCTATAGAATTGTTTTTTTCTTGCTGATTTGTTTTCTTTGTAGATTCTGGATATTAGTCCTGTGTCAGATGTATAGTTTGTGAAGATTTTTTCCCACTCTGTGGGTTGTTTGTTAACTCTGCTGATTATTTCTTTTGCTGTGCAGAAGCTATTTAGTTTAGTTAAGTCCCATCTATTTATCTTGGTCGCATTTGCTTTTGTGTTCTTGGTCATGAAGTCTTTGCCTAAGCCATTGTCTAGAAGGGTTTTTCCGATGTTATCTTCTAGTATCTTTATGTTTTCAGGTCTTAGATTTAAGTCTTTGATCCATCCTGAGTTGATTTTTGTATAAGGTAAGAGATGAGGATCCAGTTTCATTCTTCTACATGTCTTACCAATTATCTCAGCATCATTTGTTAAGTAGGGTGTCATTTCCCCATTTTTTGTTTTTGTTTGCTTTGTCAAAGATCAGTTGGGTGTATTTGGCTTTATTTCTGGGTTCCCTGTTGTGTTCCATTGGATGTGCCTATTTTTATACCAGTACCATGCTGTTCTGGTGACTGAGGCCTTATAGTATAGTTTGAAGTTAAGTAATGTGATGCCTCCAGATTTATTCTTTTTGCTTAGTCTTGTTGTGGCTATGTGGGTTCTTTTTTGGTTCCATATGAATTTAAGGATTGTTTTTTCTAGTTATGTGAGGAATGACAGTGGTATTTTGATTGGAATTGCATTGAATTTGTAGATTGCTTTTGGCAGTATGATTATTTTCACAATATTGACTCTACCCATCCATGAGCATGGGATGTGTTTCCATTTGTTTGTCTCATCCGTGATTTATTTCAGCAGGTTTGATAGTTTTCCTTACAGAGGTCTTTCATGTCCTTGGTTAAGTGTATTCCTAAGTATTTTATTTTACTTTATTTTATTGTATTTTTATTTTATTTTGCAGGTATTCTGAAAGGGGTTGAGTTCTTGATTTGATTCTCAGCTTGGTCGCTGTTGATATATAGCAGAGCTACTGATTTGTGTATAATAATTTTGTATCCTGAAACTTTGCTGAATTCATTTGCCAGTTCTAGGGGCTTTTTGGATGAGTCTTTAGAATTTTCTAGGTATACAATCATATAATCAGCAAACAGTGACAGTTTGACTTCCTCTTTACCGATTTGGATGCCCTTTGTTTCTTTCCCTTGTCTGATTGCTCTGGCTAGGACTTCCAGTACTATGTTGAATAGAAGTGGTGAAAGTGGGCATCCTTGTCTTGTTCCAGTTCTCAGGGGGAATGCTCTCAACTTTCCCCTGTTCTGTATAATATTGGCTGTGGGTTTGTCATAGATGGCTTTTATTACATTAAGGTATGTCCCTTCTATGCCAGCTTTGCTGAGGGTTTTAATCATAAAGGGATGTTGGATTTTGTCGAATGCTTTTTCTGCATTTATTGAAGCGATCATGTGATTTTTGTTTTTGATTCTGTTTATGTGGTATATCACATTCATTGACTTACATATGTTAAACCATCCCTGCATCCCTGGTATGGAACCCACTTGATCATGGTGGATTATCTTTTTGATATGCTGTTGGATTTGGTTCACTAGTATTTTGTCGAGGATTTGTGCATCAGGGATATTGGTCTGTAGCTTTCTTGTTTTATGTCCTTCCCTGGTTTTGGTATTAGGGTGATACTGGCTTCACAGAATGATTTACGCAGGATTCCCTCTTTTTCTATCTTTTGGAATAGTGTCAATAGGATTGGTACCAATTCTTCTTTGAGTGTCTGAAAGAGTTCAGCTGTGAATCCATCTGGTCCTGGACTGTGTTTTGTTGGCAATTTTTTTATTACCATTTCAATCTCGCTGCTTGTTATTGGTCTATTCAGAGATTCTGTATCTTCCTGGTTTAATCTAGGAGAGTTGTATATTTTCAGGAATTTATCCATCTCCTCTAGGTTTTCTAGTTTATGCATGTAAAAGTGTTCATAGTAGCTTTAAATGTGTTGCATTTCTGTGGTATCAGTAGTAGTATCTCTTGTTTCATTTCTAATTTAGCTTATTTGGATCTACTCTCTTCTTTTCTTGGTTAATCTTGCTAATGGTCTACCAATTTTGTTTATCTTTTCAAAGAACCAGCTTTTGGTTTCATTCACTCATTCGTTCGTTCATTTTTGAGACGGAGTCTCGCTTTGTTGCCCAGCCTGGTGTGCAGTGGTGTGATCTCAGCTCACTGCAGCCTCCACCTCCTGGGTTCAAGAGATTCTCCTGCCTCAGCCTCCCGAGTAGCTGGGATTACAGGCGTGCACCACCATACCCTGCTAATTTTTGTTTTTTCAGTAGAGATGGGGTTTCACCATGTTACCCACACTGGTCTCGAACTCCTGACCCCAAGTGATCCACCCACCTTGGCCTCCCAAAGTGCTGGGATTACAGGCGTGAGCCACCGTGCCTGGCTTGTTTCATTTATCTTTTGTATTGTTTTGTATGTGTGTGTTTCAGTTTCATTTAGTTCTGCTCTTCTGCTGGGTTTGTTATTTCTCTTCTGCTGGGTTTTGGCTTGAATTGTTCTTGTTTCTCCAGTTCTGTGAGGTGTGACCTTAGATTGTCTGTGCTCTTTCAGACTTTTTGATGCAGGCATTTAATGCTGTGAACTTTCCTCTTAGCACTGCTTTTTCCATATCCCAGAGGTTTTGATAGATTCTGTCACTATTATTCAGTTCAAATAATTTTTAAATTTCCATCTTGATTTCATTGTTGATCCAACCATCATTCAGGAGCAGATTATTTAATTTCCATGTATTTGCATGGTTTTGAGGGTTCCTTTTGGAGTTGATTTCCAATTTTATTCTAATGTGGTCTGATAGAGTACTTGATATAATTTTGGTTTTCTTAAATTTACTGAGACTTGTTTTGTGGCCTATCCTATGGCCATTTTACATTTCTATCAGCAGTGTATTAGGGTTCTAATTTCTTCACATCCTTGCCAACACTTGTTACTACCTGTCTTTTTTATTATAGCCATCCTTGTGGGTGTGCAGTGGTGTCTCATTGTAGTTTTGATTTGCATTTCCCTAATAATGTTGAGCATCTTTCCATGTACTTATTGGACATTTATATATCTTTGGAGGAATGTCTCTGCAGATCCTTTGCCCATTTTACAATATTATTTATCCTTTTATTATTGAGTTGTAAGAGGAGTTCTTTATATATTTTATATATAGATCATGTATCATATATAATTTGCAAACATTTTCTCCCTTTCTGGGGGTTGACTTTCACTTTCTTGATGGTATTCTTCAAAGCACAAAAGTTTTACTTTTGATAATATTCAGTGTATCTAGTTTTTCTTTCATAGCTTGGGCTTTTGATGTCATATCTAAAAAGTCATTGCCTAGGCTGGGTGCAGTGGCTCACGCCTGTAATCCCAGCACTTTGGGAGGTCGAGGCAGGCGGATCACGAGGTCAGGAGATCGAGACCATCCTGGCTAACCTGGTGAAACCCCATCTCTACGAAAAATACAAAAAATTAGCCAGGCGTGGTGGCGGGCACCTGTAGTGCCAGCTACTCGGGAGGCTGAGGCAGGCGAATGGCATGAACCCGGGAGGCAGAGCTTGCAGTGAACCGAGGTAGCGCCACTGCACTCCAGCCTGGGTGACAGAGCGAGAATCCATCTCAAAAAAAAAAAAAAGAGTCATTGCCTAATCTAAGATTATAAATCCTTCCCCCTATGTTTTCTTCTAAGAATGTTATAATTTCAGCTCCTATGTTTAAGTTATTGATTCATTCTGAATTGATTTGTCCATATGTTGTTTAATGATGTCTTTTGAAAAGCAGAGGTTTGGCCGGGCTCAGTGGCTCACACCTGTAATGCTAGCACTTTGGGAGGCCGAGGCAGGTGGATCACCTGAGGTCAGGAGTTCGAGGCCAGCCTGGCCAAGATGGTGAAACCCTGTCTCTACTAAAAATACAAGAATAGCCAGGCATGGTGGCATGCACGCACCTGTAATCCCAGCTACTCTGGAGGCTGAGGCAGGAGAATCGGTTGACCCCAGGGGACGGAGGTTGCAGTGAGCCAAAATCGTGCCACTTCACTCCAGCCTGGGTGAAAAAGTGAAACTCCATCTCAAAAAAAAGAAAAAGAAAAAGTTTAAAATTTCAAAAGCCAGTTTATCTGTTTTGTTTTGTTTTTACATATCATGGTTTGGGTGTTTTCTTAGAGAAGTTTTATAATTTTAGCCCTTATAGTTACTATGATCCATTTTAGTTTTAGCTCTTATAGTTACTATGATCCATTTTGATTTAGTTCATGTTTATTTATATCATGGAAAGATCTCAGAAAGCATGCTAAGTGATTAAAGCAAATTGCAAAGTGATATGAGCAGTACAATACCATTCATGCAAAATTTAAAAGCATGAAATACCATTTATTATTCATAGCTATATATGCACATATAGGTTAAAAGTTTCACACCAAAATCTTTGATAATGGTTGCCTCTGAAGGGAGGAGAGGAAAGAACTGGAACAGGAAAGAACTGGTGGTCAAAGCAGTCTTCAGATTTATCTGCAATATTTTTAGGTTGAAATACATTTGACACGATATGAAGTTACCAATTTGGGGTGGTTAATTATGTTGTACTTTTTAGTTTTCTGTATTTTTTTAACTTCTTGAAATACACACACATACACACACACACACACACACACACACACACACATACACACACAAATGATTCAAAGTAAGAACCACAGAAAACAATCCATTTCTGTTGAGTTTGGTGGCCACACGGTTGAAGCACTGCAGTAGGGTATGGTGTGTCCAGCCTGTCCACCTGTTCAGGGCCAATTCTGTTTGTATGTGGGGTTTCTGAGCTAGCTCCCCAGAAGGATAACTATCTTCATTTGAACTCACTCTCACACTTTGGCTTATATTTTTTCCAGTTTTGCTTCCACAGAAAACCCTAGTCCACCTGTCACACTCAGTTCATGTTGTGCTGAAGAGCTCCAGAGCCCACATCTCAGTGAGCAGCCCTTGATTCGTTTTCTCCTTTTATTTATTTTATCCCATTGCTCCAAACTTTCTCCACAACTGTACCAGGGCCTCCCAAGGAAAGCTCAGTTTCTGTTTACTACGTGTCCTTTTCACCTCGTCCCTGCGGGATGGCCCCAGACAGCCTCGCTGTGTGTGTGCAGTGCGTGTGGCGTGACTGGCCCGATGGCCCCGCTTGCAGCCTGCAGCCAAGCTCCCCACATGCTCAGAGCATGCCCTGGGGGAGTGGGGGCGCAGCCTGCAGAGTGCACACTGCCACTCTTGGAGTCAAGGGGTTCTTCCCGTGCCTCCCACTGGCAAGCTGTGTTGCCTGACACAATGCTTTCTTTTCCTTCTATAAAATGGATATAAAAATATACACCCTGACTAGGTGTGGTGGCTCACACCTGTAATCCTAGCACTTTGGGAGGCCAAGGCAAGCAGATTGCCTGAACTCAGGAGTTAAAGACCAACCTGGGCAACATGTTGAAACTCAGTGTCTACTAAAAATACAAAAAATTAGCCCAGCATGGTGGTGCACGCTTGTAGTCCCAGCTACTCAGGAGGCTGAAGCAGGAGAATCTCTTGAACCTGGGAGGCGGAGGTTACAGTGAGCTGAGATTGCACCACTGCACTCCACCTGGGCAACAAAGCAAGACTCTGTCTCCAAAAAAGAAGCATATACATATATAAATATATACATACACACACACTCACACACACGTATGTCCTTTCCACTCACAGGTTGCCGGGGGTGGGTGGGGTGGTCCAAATGAGAACGTGTGCATGAATGTGTTTGCAAACAAAATGAAAGCTGTTTGCATGTTACTTCCTGCCCCGCTAGCCAAGCCCTTCTAGAGCCCTGGCCCAGCTATATGCTCACCCTGTCTTCCTGAGAGTCCTCCACCACTCTGTGCCAGCCTCTTCTTTCCCTCCCATTCTTGGTCTCTTCCTATGATGTTCTTTCTTCCTGCCCTGCACGACCCCTTCCTTTTTTCCTTTTCTTCCTCTCTCCAGTCTTGGAAGCAGCCTGACTCCTTCCTTTCAAGTATGATCTTGTACCACTGAACTGAGGCCCGCTGGCTGGCTCCGGTTGACAGAGAAAAAGTACTTTCTTTCTTCCTCAAAGAGGTCAGGTACTTGAGATAACATATTTTCTCTCTTTGAATCTCCAGGCTCAGGCCACAGGGTCACCACATACATCGCCCACCCATGGAGGCGGCCGGCCGATGCCCATGCCAGTGCGCTCCACGTCTGCCGGCTCCACCCCCACCCACTGTCCGCAGGACTCACTGAGCGGAGTTGGGGGAGACGTGCAGGAGGCCTTTGCACAAGGTGAGTTTCTGGAGCAGAGTTCAGCAGGGAGCTGAAGGGATCTGCAAACATGGACAAGATTCCTGCTGAGGTTTTTCCATTTCTCTTTTGTGCTCTTGGCTTGAATGATCAGATTTTGACAGACAGTGTAAATAAGTCAGGTGCTGGCCCCTTCTCATGAGACTGGCTGGTCTCCAGCAGGAGAGCTGCAGGCTTCCGATGTGTGCCAAGAACGGGCCTCCTGGGGTTCTCTGCCCTTTTTTCTGGATTATGGGAAGTGCTTTGTCCTTTGAGCTTCGTCTCCTCCAGAGGAATTGGATGGAATAATTCCCTGGCCTAGAAGGGACTGTAACAGGCACTGTAACTGGGACCGTGCTGACAGCATAGTGTGCACGCCATTGCCACAGTCATCGGAGGAGCTGGTGACCAGCAGTATTAAGTAGTTGGGTGGGGATTCAGAGGGAAGTCCTGCTGGGGCTGGAGGTGAGAAGGGGAGGTGGTGGTGGTGGTTGTGGAGAGTAGAGCCCCGCCCCCACAAGGCTGAGGAAGACCTCGGTGGAATGCTTATTCTGGAACCCAGCTCTGGATTGTGTGGTGATGGCAAAGCGTGGAATTGACAGGATGCTGCTCCCTAGGTAGAGAGGGCAGAGGGAGAGGGACCAGTGGGCTGGTGCCTCCTGCCCCCGGTGTGGCTGGGAGTGGGTGGAGCTGCTGCAGCCCCATCTCCCCTTAGGTATTCCACACCTGTGTCCTCCGGCCTGGCAGAATGGAGGCGTTTGCTCAGCCGTCTCTTCTCCATGCTCACCCCCCCTGGCATCCCCATCTGCTCTGCCTCTCCTCAGGTACGAGGAGAAACCTCCGCAATGACCTGCTGGTGGCAGCTGACTCCATCACCAACACCATGTCATCCCTGGTGAAGGAGCTCCATTCAGGTGAAACCCAGAGCTCCCACCTGGCTTCCCGGCCTCCCCTGCCTCGCCCACGCCCTTCTCACTTCCTCGCCAGCTCTGGCAGAACCTCACCACCCAGCTTGCACCACCCCATTTCACCACCCAACTTTGCCTTCTAGGAACACATTGGATGTCTCCGCCCAGAGAGCCTCTGTCACACAGGATTGCATAGGGGCGGTTTCACATTCAGGCTATCTCAGGAGTGCATCTTGTGGAGCAAGCTGAACTTGGAGAAATTCAGACCTTTCAGTGCAGGCAGGCCCCCTTCCTACTTACCCTGTCTTCTATCTGTGCTTTGTCCACAGCCGCTCTCTCCCTAGGCCTGACCGACCGCCTCATTCTGAAGCTTCCCTGGAAGTCTGGAGCCGAATCAGCCAGGAAAGCTCTGGACCTTCCCCTGCTGCCTTTCTGCTCTCTCCTGTTTGATTTGGTTTTGAAGCCTATTCCCTCCTTTTGTCCATGACCAGGCTCTGATTTCACCTGAAGTTCATGACCTGAGTCTGTCGCCTCTTCCACTCCTCGTGCTCAGCTCATCTGTGACTTCTTTCTCAGTCTCTCCATCACCTCGCCACATCAGTGACTTCCCAAAGACCTTTACCTTACATAAAACCCAGGAAAGAGAGAGAAAATTAAAGGCCATTCACATATCATCCTATCTCCAGGAATCCCCATGACTCTGCCAGTTACGTAGGGGCCAGAGAGTCACTAACGATTTCACAGCAGTGGGGTTTCCGTGTTTTCTGTTAAACTAATGGTTTCCCTTCCTAAGTGCTGTAGGTCACTCACACTGATGGTTCTCTTTTGTTTCTTTCCACCTAATGTAGTGCTTTTAAATACCTTGAAGTAGCTTAACAGGGCTATTAAATAAAAAGATAAAGCAGTTTTTCCACGGGCCATTCAAACACATAGATTTATTCAAACACTCTTAGGGAAGGCAAGCCTTGGGTATTTTTCAGCCCTTCGTAGGAGAAAGCTCACATGTTTCGGGTTGTCATGGGACTGGACAGAGCCCCCAGCTCTGCTCTCAAGTCTGCCTATTTTCATACAGACCAAAGTGAGTGTGTGGCCCAGGCTACTCTTTCCAGCCAGTGAAGGTCAGACGCTGCTTCTCTGGTTTGATGGCACCACCCTCTCCATTCTAGCACTTTCTCAACCCCCGTCAGAAGCATGGCCCCCCTCTGTACCCATGAACAGAAGAGGTGACAGCCTTTGGGATGACCTCACAGGTGATTAGAAGGCACTTTCCCTAATACAGCTCCCCACAGATGCCAGAAATCCCACTTTTAGAGGAAATTTCTTAGGGAATTTCGGGCCATGGAAATTAACTACACTTGTACTTCATGGCCACTTATTAGAGTTTATGCAAAATAAGTGGCTTCTGCGTTCATCGTGCTGGGGTGAGAGGTCATTAAATACCATTAAGCATAAAGCACATAGAGACCAAATAGCTTCACAAAAATTTAAAGGTTATAGGAATACTCAGCAGTGTCTCATAGTAGGAAAGAATGGTTTCAACAAAATTATGTAGTGTAATTTGGAAGGTGCCTTAGAGAGCACATTGTCCAGTCCCTTACTTTAGAAATGTTGCATATGCTTATCAGAAAAGTCTGCCTAAGGTCGTGCAGCTTGAAGGGGGAAAGCTGGTCCTAGAACTTGGGTCTTCAGAGCATTAAGCCAGAGATCTTACTCCCCTCCAGGACAAGACATCAAACCCAGAGTCCCAGAGGCCCCTTTCCCTGATGTTCTTTCAGTCACTGAAGCCTGCAGGTAGATGTGGACCAAAGCCACACATGGCATGGTATCCCTCTAACATGCAGACATAAACTCCCTTTACATGTGAGGGTACCAATTTCTCAATGAATAGAACAGCTTCGCCCAACACCAACACGTTTTTACTATCTCCTTGACAGTGACTTGACAGGTTTTTGTTCCAATGAGAGGACATACTTGGATTATCTTTACATATAGTCTATACAGTATATGCATACTGTATGTACATAGCTTGTACTCCTCATCTTTATAAAGTTTTTTCACAGATAATGGAATCCTAGAATTGGAAAGGATCGAGGCCAGGCACAGTGGCTCACACCTGTAATTTTAGCACTTTGGTAGGCTGAGGCAGATGGATCACCTGAGGTCAGGAGTTCAAGACCAGCCTGACCAACAGGGTGAAACCCCATCTCTACTGAAAATACAAAATTAACCGGATGTGGTGGTGCATGCCTGTAATCCCAGCTACTCGGGAGGCTGAGGCAGGAAAATCACTTGAACCTGGGATGCAGAGGTTGCATGAGCCGAGATTGCGCCGCTGCACTCCAGCCTGGGCAACAAGAGCAAAACTCCATCTCAAAAAAAAAGAAAAAGAAGAAAATTGGAAAGGATGTTAGAAGTCATTTAATCTAACTTGCCACCCAATAAAACAGTCCTCTGAATATTTCCAGTGAGCTCATTCATGATCAACTCTAATCACTGGAAAGTTCTTCCTCAGTGGGGAGCCAAAATCTGCCTTTCTGTAATTGACTTATCCCTGTCCTCCAAAGCCACCCAGGACAAGCTCAGTCCCTCCTCTGCAGACTCACCTGTCACGGGTTGGATGGCAGATGATAACCCTTCCTAGTGTTCTCTGTAGACTGCTACACCCAATTCCTTCAGCCTTTCCAAGCGTGACATGGTTTTCTCTTACCAGCCTGCTTGACCACACCAGGATGTGGCCATTTTCCAAGGCTCCTATTCAAAGTGCACGCCCAGGGCTGGGCCCCTGCTGTCCATCACAGGGGATCTTGTCCCTGCAGAGCACAAGGCATCTGTGACCCTCTTGAGTGGCCCCTGGAAAAGCACCTTAGACAGCATTAGCGCTTCCCACATAGCCACTTTGCGCTGTGCGGTCATTTTAAGTTTATCATCAGCTAAAACATCCGGATTTTTTTTTTTTTTTTTTTTACAGAACCCCATATTAATCTAGGTATTCCCCCACCATATATTGTATGGTCACTTTCTTAAACCTGAATGCAAGACATTAGATGTCTCCCTGGTCATCACCAGCTGAGGGCAGACAGGCACAGAACGGAGGCACGCAACCCCACACCGCACGCCCCCCACCCCGGTCAGGAAAGTGAGTGATGTGACTGCACTGCTCCTTGTGGCTCTGGGCTCACGGGCTCCTATTCAACAGTGCTGGGGCGTGGGCCACACAAGTGCAGACTGGTGAGCTGAAGCACCCTCGGAGGCCTGCAGCCAGGAGCTGTTAGCTAGAGTTTCCTCCCAAGCCTCAGCAGTTGCTTTGTTCACCCTCCTTCTGAACTTGTCCTGTGCTGAAGGGTCACTGGCCTCCCTGGACTTGTTTTCACAGCAGAGGAAGGTGCAGAGGAAGAAGAAGAGAAGATGCACAATGGGAAAGACAGAGGTAAAGGCAGCTCAACAGGACTCCTAGTTTAAATGGGGAGCCAGAGCTCATGGATGAACTGCCCCCCACTTTGTTTCTGCCTTCCTCCCTGCCACCACCTTTCCCAGAGCTTTCGGACCCGAGTTCCCTGTACCTACTTTTCCCATCTGACAGTCAGGTTTTACCTTCCAGGAGCCAATGTCAGTCAATCACCAAGAGCTTCATTTCCTGATCCTGGGATAGGTGGTTGGGATACAGGAAGTAGATACAAGTAGAACACAAAAGATGACCCTTTGACTGGAGAAGTTTATGATCTAGTTAAGAAAGCAAGACCAGGCCGGAACGCGGTGGCTCATGCCTGTAATCCCAGCACTTTGGGAGACTGAGCCGGGTAGATCATGAGGTTAGGAGTTCAAGACCAGCAGCCTGGCCAACATAGTGAAACCTCATCTCTACTAAAAATACAAAAAATTAGCCAGGTGTGGTGGCAGGCGCCTGTAGTCTCAGCTACTTGGGGAGGATGAGGCAGGAGAATTGCTTGAATCCAGGAGATGGAGATTGCAGTGAGCCAAGATCGCGCCACTGCACTCCAGCCTGGGCAACAAGAGTAAAACTCCATCTCCAAAAAAAAAAAAAAAAAAAGCAAGACCAAAAATGCAAAATAAACAGGAGATCAAATGAAGTGACAGAAAAAGCTAATCATAAAACTTTCAACATATAAGTATAATAAGGGTTTCTGAAAAGGAAGATATTATTGTGGGCCAGAATAGCCAAATGGTTTTGTGGCTTCGTGGAAGAATAAAAGCAAGAAGGGAAGGTGTCAGCAAAGGACAGTAGTGCCTTCCTAGTTGTTCATTATATATCAAACCTGCTTAACACATGACATCTGGGAAGAGCTGCACGGAATGATTTTCACATATGATGATCTCATCTAATCCTTAACAACACTGTGAGACAAATTCGAATATCCCTGTTTTACCCATGAGGAAATAGGCTCAGAGAGCTGTTATTCATGTAGCTGTTGAATGGCAGAGATTAGGCCGGGTGTGGTGGCTCACTCCTATAATCCCAGCACTTGGGGAGGCCGAGGTGGGTAGATCACTTGAGGCCAGGAATTCGAGACCAGCCTGGCCAACGTGGTGAAACCCTGTCTCTACTAAAAATAAAAAAATTAGCCAGGTGTGGTGGTGCATGCCTGTAATCGAAGCTACTTGGGAGGCTGAGACAGGAGAATCCCTTGAACTCAGGAGGCAGAGGTTGCAGTGAGCCAAGATCATGGAACAGCACTCCAGCCTGGGCGACAAAGAGAGACTTTGTCTCAAAAAAAAAAAAAAAAAAAGCAGAGAACTGGGTCTTTGACTCCAAACTTCATGCTCTTAATCTTCATCCTTCTATGTTATACTGAACAGAAAACAAAATTTTCTTTGGATATTTGAGGGTGAGCTGTCCTTCTGTCGCACATTAATGTGTTAGTTGCTGGATTTCTCCTAAACATCAGCTCCCCAAGGCAGAGATTTTAGTCTGTTTTGTTCATGTTGTGTTCCAGTGCCTGGTGCTTAGTAGGAGGTCAATAAATGAGCAAATCAAAGGAAATAAATGGGGTGATGAGATAGAGAGTACCTTATCAGGGGAGAGAAATGCAGTGGCTGGTCACCCCAAGGAGGTGAAGGTAGGGAGAGCAGGAAGGATGCGGAGGAGCCAGCAGCAGCCCTCCCAGGGAGGAATTCTGAACAAGGCTCGGGGGAGTGAAAGAACCTGCAGGTGATAAATGGCACAGCCTGAGTTTAACTCTAATACCCATGCTTTAGTCTGAGCAGAACTGGTAGACTAAGGGAAGTGGAGTGGTCTTATTTAAGGAAGGATATAAGTCAAGTGGGAGCTACAGGTAAGGAAGCTGTGACAAGAAAGGGAAACCTATGGGACAGCAGGTCTGGGGTGTTCTTGGCCCATAGGGGCTGGTGTGGCTAAGAGAGAGAGGTCTTTGGAGTCTCAGGGGGCAAGGAATTTGTCAGCAAGGAACTGAAATTGCTGAGGAAGAAACTGGGAGAAGAGGAAGAACATTCTACAGATTCTGAAATCATCTAGTGAGTCTGAGCTAGTCCTGGGAGGAAGTGGACAGCAGCACCACTGAGTTGATGAGAATGACCTATGTGGCATGGACGCCAAAAGGTCAGACTAGGCTGGCCATGGTGGCTCACGCTTGTAATCCCAGCACTTTGGGAGGCTGAGGCAGGGGGGTCACTTGATCCCAGGAGTTCGAGACCAGCGTAGGCAACATAGCAAGACCCCATCTCTACAAAAAATAAAAGTAATTAGCCAGATGTGGTAGTGCACACCTGTAGTCCCAGCTGCTTGGGAGCCAGAGGCAGGATTGCTTCAGCCCAGGAGTCTCAGGCTGCAGTGAGCCATAGTCATGCCACTGCATTCCAGCCTGGGTGACAGAGCAAAGCCCTATCTCTAAAAAATAAAAATAAAAGGTCACATTAGAGAGAGTAGTGTTTCAGACATCTAGGAATGCTTCATAGAAATGTAGAAACAGTTGACTAACGCACACACATAAGAAAGAAGGCAGGAGGGCAAGAGGTGAAGAGAGAGAGAGAAATTTCCACTGGTGTAAACACATGCTCCAAACACATGCACACACACACGCACATGCCAACCAAATCCCAGCATTCATGTGGAATGTTCCTGGCTGAAGACGTAACAGCTGCATCTCTGGCCTCCCTTCACCTGCCCCTCCCTTCCCCAGTAGCTTTTTCCCATGGCCTCTCCTCAGTCCCTTTCACTCCCCCAAAGCAAACCTAGGACTCTGCCCCAGCCACTGAGGCCTTGCCCTGGCTACGAACTCCAGCCCTTATCCTGGTTCCATTCTGAGTGTGGGCCGTGCCTCACATGGGAATCAGACCGTGTTTCCCTTGCCCGGCGGCCCTCCAGGCCCCAGGGCGTTATCTTTGTACCTACACTGCCCTGTCCTCATCAGACTGGGTTTCCCTTGCCCGGCCCTCCAGGCCCCAGGGCATTATATTTGTACCTACACTGCCCTGTCCGCATCAGACTGGGTTTCCCTTGCCCAGCCCTCCAGGCCCCAGGGTGCTGTCTTTACACCTGCACTGCCCTATCCTCATCTCTTGTTT
This sequence comes from Macaca nemestrina, assembly GCF_043159975.1. Lineage (NCBI taxonomy): Eukaryota > Metazoa > Chordata > Mammalia > Primates > Cercopithecidae > Macaca > Macaca nemestrina. The sequence continues at coordinate 25,363,662 of NC_092137.1, read as the reverse complement.
CTGTGCCTCTTGCCCTTAGAGCTCCTTGTCTGTCTTTCAATGCATATACTAGAATGTCTGTATGTCTATGTGAAATCTTTTTGTGGGAATGCCTGAATTTTATGTGACTTTCTGGTGTCATCCCTAAGGCCAAGAGTGTTAATAGTTGGGGTGAGAGATGGTAGAGTTTTTATGTTTGGCTCTCCACATTATATAGGTCCTATGATATGTCCCTGAAACTACAATGTAGCTGATACATAGGCATTTTTCTAAGACTAAGTGTTTTTGTGGGTGGACCTCTTGATTCTCTGCCATGAGCTAGGCCTGAAATTTTACAGACCTAGAACTAACTGCAGTCACCTGGACACCAGAGATCTGTAACTGTCAACTGTAAAGAGAGAGAGAGAGTATATTTGCTTCTTTGGGGTTGAAACTATGCTGACGTAATATAAACAGAATTTGGTCAGCACTGTCAGGCAAACAGTCTGCTCGATAGGGAAACTCTTAGAGTCAAATGGGACTTTTGAAGAATCTGGACCAAGCTGAACTTCCCTGCCATATTCACCCCTACCTCACGCCTCTCCCTGTTCGCCCCTGGCTGGCTGGCTGGCTGCATCCTGGGGAACGCTTCTGCTCCATTGGGGTACCCTTCCTCCTATGCATCTTCTCAGAGAAGTGTAACCAAGACACATAGAAGAAGCACAGACTGACACCTTCCCCCATAGTATGTCTTCTCCACCCTCCAGAGCCTCATGTTACGCTCCTGTGTCCTTCAGAATCTCCCCTCCCAGACCCTGCCATCCTGGTGTGGGGGCTGTAAATCCAGTTTGCATCCATAAAGAGCCCTGGTGCAAGGCTGGACAGCAGTGGCCCTCAGAGAACAGAACAGGCTCGGGAGGGGCCAGGCAGTGCTGGAGCCCCGGGTGAGCAAGCGCATGGCTTTTCAAAGCAGACTATCTGCAGGAGGGGGACTGCCCTCACCCAAGGTGCAGTCCCTTGGGGAACTTTTAGAGCTGGGTAGGCTTTGCCCCCCCTCATGTAACTGCTCCCTGGATTTAAGGAGATTTGATTCCATTTTTAATGACTTTTCTTATCCTGGGAAGCCTCTGTCTCCATGGCTGCCTTGGGTTGGCTATGGTAGTAGAAAGTATGACTCTACCCTGCTGTCATACCTGGGTGGGAAAAGTCAACATACAAGTAACAGGGGAGAAGCAAGGAAGCCCCTGGCGTGGGTGGTTCAGGGAAGCATAGTCTGGGGCATGAGAAGACCTGGCCGTGACCTCAGCGTGTTGTTTCTGCCCGTGCTGCCACAGGTTAGCAGAGGAGCCGGACACAGAGGAAGCTCAGGTGAGTACAGAGAGTCCTCTGCCTCCCCACGGCCCCTCCCTCCTTCCTCAACATCTTCCCTTCCCCTTCCTTTCTGCAGTCACAGGTCCCAAGCCAGGACAGTCCTAACAGGTGAAGATGCAAGAGCCTGACTCCCTTCCCTTTGCCCACCCTGGCCATGTGCCCTCCTTGCCCTATTTCTAGGCCGTGTCCTGTCTTGCACGGCACTGTCTGCATGCCTGGTCCTTGGGCATGGCCTGGTGACCTCTGTGTTGGGATGACGTTGGCAGACCCAACACCGTTGGCTGAAACAGGGCGTGCTGAGCAAGGCCACCTCCCTGGGGAGCACTGCCTCCCATGCTCCTTTACCACAGCCACTGCCCACTTCCTTCCTGGGATCCAAACCACAGCCAGTGCGTCCCTGGATTCTGTCACCCAGCACTGCACCGAGTCACAGTCCCTAACCCACAGACATGTGATTCATGCAGGATCACACTACATACAGGGCTGACCAAGCCGCTACCCATGGTGCCCGGCCAAGCTGCACCTTCTCACTTCCCGAAGAAGCAGTGCAGAAAAGTACAGACTGCTCCAGTGGCAGATGCTCATTGCCTTTAGGAATTAGTCATTCCCATTTTCCATCTCAACACCTTAACTCCTTCTAGTCCCAGCGCCAAGATATCAGACTTCTCCATTTTAAAATCTTGTCTTCCCTCCCCCTTCCCCTACTTCTTATATTTAAAAATTAGGCATCTTCCTCAGGTGAAAAAGCCAGGGCCCTAGCCCCACAATCCAGAAAAGGAGTTTTTTCAGACTTTCCCAAGTCTTGTCATCCTGGAATAGCTTCTGGCCCTCTCAGCCCTCCCTGCCCAACTGCGCCAGGTCATTGAAGGGCTCTGCCCGTTCCCCTGGGGCCCCTGCAGCCTCAGCCTGCGCTGACTCTGGATTGTGCAAGCTGAGAGGTGGGCAGCACCTGGGCCACGCGCATTCTCTCGCTGCCCTGGAAATCACAGTGCCCCAGGGGCTTGGAGAGACGCTTCTCCCTAAACTCACTGTGCACATTCAGGCAAGGCCCTTTCCCAAGCAAGCCTAGGCCGTGGCAGCCGAGGAGGGAAATCAGGAACTGACTCGCCCTGCAGGAGCCTGCCAGAGCCCCTCTCTCCCCCGGGCGGAAGGAACTAGGGTGCAAGGAAACGTGGCAGAGCCATGTGCCCCCACCGCCTTGTTGCACATGGAGGAAAACAAAGCCCCACACCGGAAGCTGTATGCCAGAAGCAGAATTGGAGCCGGTTTTTCTGCCTCCTAATGGTGCCCTCTCTGACCCACATCAGGGGTGATGAGAAACACCAACAGTCGGGAGTTAAACTATAAGCATTAAACTTGGGCGCTGCGGTTCCATGGATGCCCGGGCCTGCGCTCTGATGGCCTGGGGCTGAGGCTTCCTCCCTTTCCTCTTAGTATTCATCGGCACACCTCAGTCCTCCCTGCCCTTCTCCTGGGCCACAGTTCTCCCCAAGAAAGCACCCCATTCCAAACCTTGCATTGTGAACCCAGTTCTCCACGGAAACACTTCCTGACTCTTAGGAATGGTAGTAGAGGACCCTAGGTACCACCCTTCAGCTCAGCGCTTGAAAGGCGCCCAGCATCCTAGCAGCCCCTCCCCGCAGGGCCTCCTGTTCACAGTAGATGTTAGCAGCTTTTGTCCTGAACCCTCAGCAGTGCCCGTGACTAACGGTGAGTGTGTCTTGCGCAGGCACAGAGGACGAGGAGCAAGCTGGCGCCGACATGGCGAAGGCAAGGTCTTCCCCCAGAGGCACATTCCTCTCCATCTTTCCACCGCACACCTGGACCAGGCTTGCAGGCTGCCAGACGTCACTCCACCCGCCAGGGAGAGGGGAGCCAGAGCCGGTGGGAAGCGGGGAGGGGCTGCGTGACACAGCTGGTGGGCCTCCCCCTGCACAGCCCTGCATGTACTAGCACCTTCATCACTCCCCTCAGGGCATGGTCTCATCTCCGCATCAGGAATTTACCTGGAGGTTGAAAAGAGAAAAGAAAAAGCACCAAGCTCTTGTGTGTTTGTGACCTGATGGAACTCTGCCTGGCGTCTGGCCAGCACGTGGGGTGTTCCCAAACGTGGGGGCACAAGTTTCCTTATCTTTGACCTTTAAGAACCAACAGGTTTCTTCTAGCGTGCAAAGAAAGCGTCAGGCCTTGCTCGGCTCTGTAGACATTCACACCCTGGCCACGGTGCTAAAAATAGCCTCACACTGGTTAGGCTTCCGCCCGCCCTGTGTGATGCCGCCGCCTGCAACCCGGGAGGGAGGGGCGGAGATCGCGCCGCGCGCCGCGCGCCGCAGCCCGGCTGGCCGCCTGGCCGCCTGGCAGAGGGCGGGAGGGACGCTCTGCGCCGCGGACTCCGTGGCCGCCAGGGGGCGCGCCGCCGGGGGCGCTGCACGCAGCCTTTCGCCTTAGGGGTCCATTGGGCTCGGGTACACGTGATCAAGTCCCGTTCCCGGTGATTTTCATTTATTTTTTTTCCTCCTCCCTGGGCTCCAGGATGTTATTTTTAGCAGAAGAACTGCTATAAATATTTATAAAGGGCAGTGACTGTAATGAAGCGAGAAGCCCCACAGCTGGCTCCCTGGCATCCCCCACCCACCTCTGCAGACCCCTGACCTTGGCTTTGAGGAGGTCTGTGCAGAGCCGGTGGGATCAACTCCTGGCCGCGCACGGATGGAGTCCCAGGGAAGCCTGCCAAGGCCCAGTCAGGGTAAAATAGAAGGGGTGGGTATTCACTCCTTCCATCCTTTTCTGTCTCTTCTCCCCCATAGCTCATCTTCCCATTGGTTGGCACTGTGTCCCCCCGAACTTTCCACGGGGTTCCGCTCACCGTGGCCCCTCTCTGGCCTTCCAGGCAAGGAGGGATCCCTGTTTCCAAGGGCATGGGGCCCTCTCCTCTGCCCAAGCCCCTGCTGACTGTGTCCTCAGCTCTGAGGCCAGCACTCAGGTACTGGGTGCACTCTGGTGATGCTGGTTCTTGCTAAGGTTGATGTCTTGTAGAGCTAGAATATCCGCCATTACCTAAGCCCCGAGCTCCCTCATGACTGTTGGCATCTGCTTTAGGACCCACATCCCTGTCAGACGTTTGGAACTGGGTCCCTTTCCTCAACCCTGGCGAGGAACACAGATGGTCATCACAGAAGGAAGATGGGCACTTCCATCTTAATTGCTCTGGGACCACTGAGCAGCCTAATTTAACCTAGGTAGATGGTCTTTTGAGAGACTGCGGCATCACTGATTCCTGGGTGAGCCAGGCTGCCATGCAGCACCATAGCCTGGGCTGGCGCTGTTTTTCTGTGCCAGAGGACCCCTGGAGGACTACCTAATACATCGTGGGTCTTGAGGAAGCAACAGCTCCACCGAGTTCTTGTCCATAAGTCCCAGCCATCCTGAGCCTCCTCTTCCCTTCGTGGCCGCTCTCATCTGCTGGTGAGGCTTCATCCATTGGCAGACGCGCCCCTCTTCGCTCTGCTTACTGTGCTCCTGCAGCCCATAAGCGCTTCGGAGGGGTGCAGTTGCTATGGCAATGCCTACAGCCATCTGAATTCCTGCTGCACCTTCTGGAAGAAAAGAGCTCATGAAGAGGCATTCGGTGGATTCCCAGTCTGGCCTCTGGCCTCTGCACTGCCAGGGCTCAGCTGATGGGTTACATGCGGGACATGTGGGAGGTCAGTAGCCCGCCTTCCTTGGGAAGACACCGTAGCCGCAAGCCTCATGCGCCTGGACGGGTTCTCCTCGTGTGGATCAGAAAACTAAATGAAGTGTCCTTCTCAGGGCTCCTAGGTAATATACTGCACCAGTGGTTCGCAGACTTCAGCATGTCCGTGAATCCCCTGGAGGGCTTGTTAAAATACGGATAGAGTCTCTGATTCAGCAGGTCTTGGGTAGAACCAGAGAATTTGCACTTAACAAGCTTGCAGGTGATGGTGGTGCTGTTGGTCCAAAGACCACACTGTGAGATTCACGGGACGACACTTAGATGAAGAAGAAAACAAAGCAGTGCGGAAAGACATTGCCTGTCAGTGAAGAAAGGCCAGAGTCAGCCACCTATTTTAAAGGAAGAAAGGGCCCTGGGGATGTGTGCTGGAACTAGGATCCCTAGTCTAAGTTGGTTTTGGTCCCCAGCAATCAATAAAGACTCTCCCAGACATGAAGGGGGGCAGCATTGAGGCAAGGCCTGTAAGTTACAGAAGACCAGCATCGTGGAGGCCCAGTGACTGAGGGGGTTACTTCTCAGTCTAGAGTCTCCCTGGTAGGGGTGCTGAAGGCCTGCCTGGCTCAGGAGGGATGTCAGGGGAGAGGGGGTGCTGCAGGCACCTAACCCCCACAGCCAGAGCCTCGACACCAAGATGCTTTCTCCAGGATGCAAATACCATCTTCCACATGAAACAACATCCAGGCCCAGATGGGCTGCTTCAGCCTCCCCGAAGCTCTGTCTCCCATGGGCGTTATTCTTTTCAGAGGGAAAATGATTACTAGAGAACCTAGTAATTCGATGTTACAGGCCTCCCCAGTTAAAGTAGCAAATCCCAGGGACTCTGACGCCTTCTCTGCAGTTAACCTCGCTTGGGAAGCCAGAACTCTGTAGGTAGCGAGCTTGGAGTCTCTCCTGCCTCCTGCACAGGCATGTCTGCAAACAGGTGGAGGACACTGCCTCCATCTTCCCTCTGCCTCCTACTTCCAAGGGTGGACAGCTGGAGTAGGACCATGGCATAAAAGAAACGGGCATCAAATCCTTTTACCAGTTCCAGAAAGCAAGATGAGTCTACTAGTTCTATGACAGTTTGAATGGATTGTGAGTGCTTTCATGTGGAAAATTTAAAATATCTAAGGGAGGGCCGGGCGCGGTGGCTCAAGCCTGTAATCCCAGCACTTTGGGAGGCCGAGACGGGCGGATCACGAGGTCAGGAGATCGAGACCATCCTGGCTAACATGGTGAAACCCCGTCTCTACTAAAAAATACCAAAAAAAACTAGCCGGGCGAGGTGGCGGGCGCCTGTAGTCCCAGCTACTCGGGAGGCTGAGGCAGGAGAATAGCGTAAACCCGGGAGGCGGAGCTTGCAGTGAGCTGAGATCCGGCCACTGCACTCCAGCCTGGGAGACAGAGTGAAACTCCGCCTCAAAAAAAAAAAAAAAAAAAAAAAAAAAATCTAAGGGAGGTCATGAGAACTAGAACTTGCTGGGAATGGAGGTGGGAGGCAGGTGTTGAAGACACAAACACCAGGTAGCCATCCTTGTATTTCTGAACAAATGGAGCCTGTCATTGATAAAGGTGAAGATTCAGAAGGGACTCATAGGCTAGAGGTGAAATGGTTTATTCAGGAAGATTCTTCACGGGCATCAACTGTGTGCTGGGCACGAAGCCCCTTCCTCAGGCCTTCAGGCCTCACTGGTTCCAGGGTCTTAGAGCTTAAGGTTGGAATCTGGTCTCGGTTCACAACTGTACAGTGAAGGGTGGGATTGGAGGAACCGGCTGCCCTATGAACACACCAGACTCAGGACAGTGGGTGCAAAGTGAGGCCACCCAGGGGAGGAAAAGGCTGTGGTCCCTACTCAGAATCTGTTCTAGGTGCTGAGAAGGATGGGTCCTTGGGCTCATGGGTGGGAGGAGAGACTGGGAAGAGTGGGACCTGAGGAACCCAGGGCTGTGTCCTTGAATTCAGGAGTCACGGCGAACATATAGAGACCTCACAGCCCCCTGTGACCCAGCTCACTGCTGGCTCGGAAAGAGTCCGTTACCACGCAGTCAGTGATGGCCTGGGTCAGCCCCAGCAAGTCCTCAACCAGGTGGCAGAAACACCTGTCCGAAGCTTGGCCTACAGCAATGGGCCACACTCCCAGGCAGAGTTCATAGGCCTGAAGCCAGGGGTAGTGGCACAAGCAGATAATCTCACCCCATCTTGGTGAGGGGCACAGAGAGTCCTCAGAGCACAAGCGTGGCCATGGGCACACCCTGGTGGGGCCCCTGGCTTGGACGGTGCAGGCCGCAGGTGCTGCTGTTCTCCCCAGGAGAGCAGCCTGTGCTGGAGCCCTGGAAAGCAAGGCCTTTGGCTCAGCGCCTGACTCAGGACTGGGGCAGCTGGCCGCCCTGCCCCCCGCCTTCCGGCCTGAAGGGCACCTGTACCCATCAGGCTTTTTGTTCAGGCCTCAGCGTGAGCCACGCTGTCTCCACCACCGTGGTATGTCCCAAACCTTAGTCACTTTGTCTCTTTGCCTCCCTGCCTGGAAACGCCTCCTGTGCCAGGCATCCATGGCCCTCACTGAGGAGGTTCAGCCTGGGCCTCACGTCTGAAGCCTCTGGAAGTCCTCCCCACAGCTTCTCCCAATCCCAAGCCTCTTCCTTTCCTTTCCATCAGAGAAGGCCCCATGGTTCCTCCTTCCTCCTCCACAAAACCTATTGGCCATGGGTGCCGACAAGAAGCAGCATGTCCTCTGCTTCCCAGCCAGAAACAGCAGGGAGCTGCCCTGGTGAGGACCCTGCCCTCCTTGGCCTTGCTCGTGTGCCCTCTTAGGGCTGCCCTGATGGGCTGGTCTTTTGGAAGAAGGAATATGCCCTGGGCCTGCTGAGAAAGAGGCCACGCAGCGAGGAGGCAGGCCGCCCAGGAATCGCTCTGGCCCAAAGGCCTTGCGCAAATGTCGGCTGTGAGGGAGCCAGGCGGGAGCTCCTGCAGAGACGCTCAAGCTTCCTTCTGGACCAGCTTCTGGGGATGAGCCAGGATGGGGACAGTGGGGCTGAGGGTTAGCAAGGAGGTCTCCAGGCTAGGCTGGGCTGGGACGCAGTCCCCTCCCTCCATGGGCTTCCCTTTTCTCCTGATTGCTGGTTGGTGTTTGTCCTACTTTCCTCATTGCCTAGGCAACCATTCCGGGTTCACCCTTTGCCACCCAGCCTACCCCGGGAGCCCAGAGCCTAGCTCTTCCCACTCCCGGAGGAGGAGAACAAAGAAACGAGGCATACCGAGAACAGCAGGGTGACGCCAGGGACACGTGGGCTGAAGAACCAGGGGCAAGGAGAGGGAAAGAGAACGAAAGGGATGGGAAGAGAGGCAGAGCTGGAGCTGAGGGGGAGCCATGGACACTGGGACACGGTGGCCGCACGGCAGGTCTGAGGCCAAGGAAGGCGGAGGAAGGAAGCCAGGAAGGGCCCTGGGGTAGAAAAGCTGGGAAGGAGGCCGAGTTGAGGTGGACTCTCCGAGTCGCATCCTGAGCTTGTGGGAATCGTTCCTTTGTCCCGTTGTTTCCACAGCTCATTAGCCCTGGATTTTACCCTAATTAGATCCCCACTTGCTTTCCACCAGGATATCCCATTAGCCAGGGCCAGGGCTGCAGATGGCCTTCTGCTGGGATCCTGCCCCCTAGCCCGGCCCCTGCCCCAGCGCAGTCCCTGGCCTCACTGGCTGCCTCCTCCACCCCGGAAGGCTCTTATCTCCCCAGCCCCGCCCTTCTCCCCACATCCCACCCTTACCCCAGCCTGGCCTACAGTGCTCAAGGCGGGTGATGGAATTTCCCTGGGGGGTGTCGGCTTCAAGGAGTCCAGCTTATCTTCCTGCCTTCCGCCATCACTGTTGAGTCGAGAGGAATGAGATTGGGGTCACTGGGAGGCCTCTGGAGCTGAACTACAAACCGTGGGGTTTAAAGCCAGGGTGGAGCTGGGAGAGGCCCTTGTTCAACACTGTTTACTGAGGCCCCTACCCTGACGGCCCACGCCCCCTCGCCTAACTGCTCTTTACCTGCCCCCATTTTATGATAGAGCCTGGGTCTTTATTCCTCTGCGTGCTGTGTCAAAGGGAGACAGCTCCCTGGACTAGGTCACTCCCTCGCTGTGTTGTGCACACACAGTTCCCCGCAAAAAAAAAAAAAAAAAAAAAAAAAATGCCTTTCGACTCAGCACACCCAGGCACACCCAAGGCAGGAGGAACTCGCTTCCAGCAGGGGTCTGGGGGATCTTCGAAGCTCAGAAATCACAGCCAGCCCCAGCCCCCAGGGCCTAGAGAGCACCATCCAGGCACTGTGGAGCGGTACCGAGAAAATGGAGCTCTGCTTGCGGAAACCAGAGAGCAGAGCTGCTTAAAGACACCTAGGAGGGAGTGAATAAAGGAAAACACTAGAACCGAAAGTATAGCGAGATCGTGACACACAGGATAGCGTGTGGCGGTTATGTAAGGTGCATGCACGTTGGGCTTCTGAGTCACTGGTGACCAGATCCAGGTGGGTTTCTTCAAGAGGTCTTGGCTCTAAAGGGTAGGGAACAAGTGCATGTGAAGTACCTACTGTGTGCCAGGTGTGCTCACCTATGTGATCTTAGTGACATCTGCTCAGCAAAACTGTGACGTGATGTTATCGGTTCCCAGGTGAACAGGGCCTGGAGAGGTCGGGCGTCCTCACGTAGTTAGAAAGGAGAAACCCCGTCTGTCTGTTGGGCTCTGATGCTCCATCACTTCCCACTGTCGACGAAAAGAGTCAAGCTCTGTAAAATATTTGAAGATTCTGAGCGAAATATGAGTGACTATGACCCATGACACAGCCTCAGGAAGTCCTGAGAACATGTACCCGAGGTGGTCGGGACGCAGCTTGGTTTTATACATTTTAGAGAGGCATGAGACATCAATCAAATACATTTAAGAAATTCGCTGGTTTGGTCCAGAAAGGCGGGACAACTCAAAAGGTGGCGGGTGGGAGGGGCGGTGGTTCCAGGCTATAGGTGAATTTAAACATTTTCTGGTTGACAATTGGTTGAGTTTGTCTAAACAACTGGGATTCATAGAAAGGGAATGTTCAGGTTAAGGTAAAGATTGTGGAAAAAGTTCTTTTGAAGTCTAATAGTGGCTGCCCTTAGAGACAATAGATGACAAAAGTTTCCTATTCAGATCTTAGTTAATCTCTTTAGGATTGGGAGGGTCAGGAAGAAAAAGATCTAGCTACTATAACAGAGATTCTTTACAGATGCAGATTTTTCCCCCACAAAAAAACAGCTTTGTGCAGCGCCATTTCAAAATATGGCAAAGAAACATGTTTTGGGGTAAATATTTTTATTTTCTTCCTTGTCTCATAATGTTATGCCAGCCAGAGTCAAGCTGGAAAGTAAGTCACAATATACAGGGTTAAATAAAACCCATCTGATGAGAATTTATGATTTGTAGGGCATGACTCCACAGACCCCTTAGATAGCAATTTGCGCAAGATTAAAAAAATCAGAGTTTAGTCATCACCACGGTGTCAACTTGGTAATGTGATGAAATGGCAGCAAGATTTCAAAGATTTTGAGGGAGAGAGCAGGGAGTGGCTCAGGGAAAGAAGTGGAGTGTTGAGTCAGTTGGCTTAATGGGAACCTGGTTTGCCCATTTTGAAAACCACAATGGAGAAATAATCACCCAGATCTGCCATTTTTTCACCTTAAAACATCCTGGGGCCCGTCATCTTGCACCCTGGCTCTCCAGAGCAGGACTGGAAGGTCTTTGGGGGCCCCGCTCCTCTGAAGGATCATTCACCCCACCTGTCACATTCCTCCCTGGCCAGGCCTCACACTAAAGAGACTCACCTGGCTCCACCAACACCCACCCCAGACTCTGTACAGGGGAATCAACAGAAATGGAATCTTTAGCCCCACAAAGAGGCTGTGACATTCCCACTGCCACTTAAGGGTTCAGGCTAGTCAGAGAGTCATAGAACATTCAAGTGTGAAGGAACCATCAGGACAGCTCAAGAAGCCGAAGCCAGGCAAATCAGATGGCCCAGGGCCACACGGGGAGGGAGTGGCGGGGTCCCTGCAGGCTGTGTTGCCCCTTCCAGGCCTCCTCTGTCACCAGAGGAACTGCTCCTACTGCTTAGAATCATATTAAACCTTTGAATGGGGTGTGTAAGGACACTTTCCCCTGGAAAAATGCTACATCACTCACTTCATACCCTGGCCTTAGGCCAACTGAGCCCTCACCCCACCCTCCCTGCCTAAGTCACCTCACCAAGCATCCTCTGGCACTGACGACGATGCTTTTGGCCTGGTAACCAAGGTTTCCTGACCACCTGACGGTAGGGCCCCTCCACATGGGATATTCGTCCTCCCAGAAGCAGGTCTTCCAGTGACGGATCTGCACTAATGTGACCAAACAGAGGGCGTCCTCCTCCTATCTCTGCTTCTTGTAAGTTCCTTGCAAAATTAGTGGGACAAATAAGTACAAGTTGCATGAAAATGAGAAACAGTTCTTCATTTGCCATCCACACCAGGAGCACGAGGCCCTGGAGCCCAGCTGTGCGTTAGATGTTGTCTCTGCAGCCCAAGGTGGGAGGCTACAGAACTGCACAAAGCAATTGTTCATCACCAAATATAGGGGACAGAAGAGTGCTAAGGGAAGAAGAGTCCATCCATAAATAAAATGGCAGCAAATTAGGAAATAACAGAAACCATACTGTCTCATGACGTCCATTCACTTGCTCATCACAGCCTATCCAAGGCTGCTTTCAGAGTTCCAGTGAGTTCTTCACTGTTCCCACTCTTGTAAGCTCTTAAATATGCCTGGTCAGCTCCTCTTGCTTCTTTGTTTTTTAAAAACATACTACAGGAACTATTTTTGCAGCAGAACCTTCCTCCTCGGATAAAACTTCGCTTCGTGGGCTCTGACTTTTGAAGCCAGGCTTTCCCTCCTCTGAGCCAGCGCGCCTCCTCTGAGGTCCGTTTCAGTCTGGAGGCCTGTGGTGATGTCAGTGTGCCTCAGCTGTTTTCAATTAAACCCCTCGAGCGGCGCTGAATAAATGGCTTCAGCAAGCTGATTTTCTAAAGGGTCCACCTTATTTTGAATCAACGTGTCAAAACAAAATCAACTCAACCTGAAACACATACAGTGCAAATAAATACATCTCTTCACAGATTTACCTTAAAAGTTACAAGGGCAGGCTGGGCACGGTGGCTCACGCCTGTAATCCCAGCACTTTGGGAGGCTGAGGTGGGTGGATCACCTGAGGTCAGGAGTTCGAGACCAACCTGGCCAACATGGCAAAACCCCATCTCTACTAAAAATACACAAATTAGCCAGGTGAGGTGACGAGCACCTGTAATCCCAGCTACTCGGGAGGCTGAGGCAGGAGAATCACTTGAACCCAGGAGGCAGAGGTTGTGGTGAGCCAAGATCGTGCCATTGCTCTCCAGCCTGGGCTACAGAGTGAGACGCCATCTCAAAAAAAAAAAAAAAAAAAAAGACAACTGAATTTCTGGGGAGCACAGGTTTGTGGGAAAATGTCCACACAATTATTCCATCCCCTTTTACCTCGTGGCTTCTGTGCAAAGCTACAGGGTTTTAGGACAGAACAGCCAGAGAGGGACCTCACTGCCGAGTCAGAGACGGTTCCCTAGGCCCGGCCATCTGCTTCCAATGTCTGCTGTCACTGTGCCTCTGCTCCCACCATCAAGGCCGGGGGAACTCCAGTAGCAAAAGCCCCACACCCCCAATCTACATGTGGGTTACATTATTTTGCTCATCACTGGTCAGTGCAAAATTTGCATAGGTAATTCTCAAGTGCTGTTATTCCTGGCAGACATGACCCTGGGCCGTCCCACCGTGATGGTGAGCCTGCCAATGCCTGTCCAGGATGGCCCAGGGCTATAAGTAGGAAAGGAGAAGTTTTAGAGAAGCAAGGAACTGAGGCAGAGTAGAGAGAAACCCCTTCAACAAGGGCAGAGTCATGAAATTAGCACCCACCCAGCCCAGTCACACAGGGCCTTGAACCCAAGAGTTTTTTTTTTTCTTTCTTTTTTTTTGAGACAGTGTCTTGCTCTGTCACCCAGGCTCAAGTGCAGTGCTGTGACCATGGGTCACTGCAGCCTTGACTTCCCGGACTCAAGCAATCTTCCCATCTCAGCCTCCCAAGTATTAATAACTGGGACTGTAAGCAAATGCTACCATGCCTGGCTAGCTTTTTGTTGTTGTTGTTTGTTTGTTTGTTTGTTTGTTTTTGAGATGGAGTCCAAAATCAGGATTCCAAGAGATGGATTTTATTTTTTGACATCCAGCCCAGGCTAGAGTGCAGTGGCACAATCTTGGCTGACTGCAACCCTGGCCTCCCGGGTTTTAGCGATTCTTCTGCCTCAGCCTCCCGAGTAGCTGGGACTGCAGGTGTCCGCCACCATGCCCAGCTAATTTTTATATTTTTAGTAGAGATGTGGTTTCACCATATTGGCCAGGCTGATCTTGAGCTCTTGACCTCATGATCTACCTGCCTTGGACTCCCAAAGTGCTAGGATTACAGGCCTGAGGGACCGCACCCAGCCTTTCTTTTTTTTTTTTTAAATAGGGACAGGGTTTTGCCATATTGCCCAGGCTGAGCTCAAGCAAGGGGCTTGTCTCAAACTCTTGGGCCCACCTTGGCCTCCCAAAGTGCTGGGATTACAGTTGAGCCTCCGCATCTGGCTCCTCTGCGCTTTTTAACATGCGCTTTTCTTATCTTCCTGAACCAACTGTAAGGTCCCTGAAGTCAGGGATAGTGACATACACCTTCAGGTCTCTCAAAATGTGTGGATACTATGTTCTCCAATATCCCTGGTGACTAAAATGAGTGCTTGTGGACAAATACCTAACACATAAATGATTTACTAAATATATAGAGAGATAATGCATGTAATTACATTTCTACCTGTTAATCAACACACATGAAATGCTAGGATAGTGTCCGAAAAAGTTTTAAAATAATAGTACTATTTTATTGCTTAAAAAAAATCCACCTGTCTTCCTGAATGACGCACCACCCACCCCACCCCAGCCCAAAGCTAAAGCATCCTGAACAAGTTCTTATGCAAAGAGGCGGGCCTGTCTCAGGCCTCTAGAAGAGTCGGCTCCTGCCTGGAGGCACTTCCTGGCTAGGTGGGAGACAGTCCAATCCCCATGGCCCACAGGAAGCAATATTTCACTCTGTGCCAGTTACCGCTGAGGGTATTCCCACTGGGAACACCCAAATGAGGTATAAACTTTCTCCCAAACACTTATAACTTGGAAGCTTCCCACCAACCTGAAACATGGGAGCAGAAGCTGGAAGACATGGTGCGGGGCACACGGTGGGTGCCAGTTCCGACCAACCTGACACATGGGAGCAGGAGCTAGAAGACAGGGTGGTGGGCACACGGTGGGTGCCAGTTCCTACCAGCCTGAAACCCGGGAGAAGGAGCTAAAAGACAGTTCTGGCACACAATGGGTGCCAATTCTGAATGGCAAATGACTAATGTATTGTGACCCGGAGGGTGTGCTGGCCTGAAAATGAAGCTTACGTTAGAACCTAATGATTGTGCAGACTGGCCCTGGGATGGGGAAACGACTGCTTTTTAGTGTGGTTAATATATACGTGTTTTAAGGCAATGCCGAGGGTGTCCATTTGTAGAGAAAACTCGGGGATGGAAAGCTTGCATAGTCACTAAGAGGGGAACTGAGGTGTGGGTCCGGACCCATGATCATCTGGTGTGCCCGCTGCCCACCCAGCTGCCTCAGACTGAGCACCTGTGCCCCAGCCTCTGGCCATTGTCTGAGGGCTCCCAACCCTGCTCCAACTCCCACGTCCTGCTTGTCTCCTGCTCAGCTCTGTCCGTGCTCCACCCTCAGCTCACCTGCCCATTGACGTGACCTGCCCAGCTCCTGGGAGCATTTACATGTGTGACTCCTGCCCTCTGCTCCAACCTTGGTCCCTAAATCATCCAGTCCTGCTGGGGTGCCTCCAGTTGCCCCAGGCTTCCTCCATGATCTCCCTAGACCTGGTCTAAATCTGTCACCTCCTGCCTCAGTTTGCCCTTTTGAATCTTCTCCCTTTCCTCTTCCCGCAAGTCTGCACCCTGCTGGCCCCTTGCTAAGTCTCCTCCTTCTGTCCCCATCTTTGCTCCCAAGGGTCCTCACCAGCGAGGGCTTTGCCTTCTTCTCTGCTTCTCAGGGAGGTCCCTGAGGGTTCCTGGGATCCCTGGGGACTCATGCCTTCCTGGGCAGCCATGGGGCTCAGTGGACAAGCATGGGTTCTGGAGGGCAGGCACACCTGCATTTGAATCCTGACGCTGCTCCTTTCTAGAGTGTGACCTCAGGTCACTGCCTTATTCTCTGCATCTATAAAATGAAGGTAATTCCAACCTATTTAGTTGTTCTAAGGATTATATTAAAACGTGTGAGACGCCCAGAGCAGGGCTGAGGACATAGTAAATGGTAATAATGGTTGCTTTCCTTTCTTCCTCTGGCGCTAGTGTCTGCACCACCCACTGGGCGCTGTGAGTCAAGCCACGCCGCGCCGCACTGGCCAGACCCTACCTGGACTCATAGGCGAGAGGATCTCCCCATGTCTGGCAAGGGTGCTCAGATTTGCCTCCCCTGCCCAGACAAGTAAAGGGCCACTTAAAGAGGTTGAGGAGTGGAGTCCAGAGCCCTGAGCCAAATCTCTGCCCAGACTGTAACCCTCAAGTCATGGGAAAATCTGCTTCTGGGGTGGAGGCTGGTCTTGGAATGGGAGGTAAGGACCAGGACAGGATGGGGAGGACCACCTCGCAGACCTCACTCTCACCACCAGGTATACACACAGTGGCAACTTGCTTGCCCCCTCAGTGGGTGGGCAGTTTTTTCAAGTCCTTGAAACACCAAGGTTTTGTCACAGTTTTCTCCCGGGGCAAAGGGGCTACTTTCTCCTACACTAAAGAGAGCCCTCTCCAATTTATCCTTTGCCAGAGATACTGGGCTCTGTGCAGGCTCTTAGACGGAGATTTCTCGACTGATCAAGAAGCATCTGCTTCCCTTATTCACTTAGCAAATATTTCTTTTCTTTTCTTTTTTTCTTTTTTTTCTTTTTCTTTTTTCTTTTTTTTTTTTTGCAACAGAGTCTCACTCTGTCGCCCAGGCTGGAGTGGAGTGGTGTGATCTCTGCTCACCACAACCTCTGCCTCCCGGATTCAAGCCATTCTCCTGCCTCAGCCTCCCGAGTAGCTGGGATTACAGGTGCCTGCCACCATGCCCGGCTAATTTTTATATTTTGAGTAGAGATGGGGTTTCACCATGTTGGCCAGGCTGGTCTTGAACTCCTGACCTTGTGATCCACCTGCCTCACCCTCCCAAAGTGCTAAAACTACAGTCGTGAGCCACCGCGCCTGGCCCCAGAGATGGCTTTCTATCCAGAGCAAGAGGGAAATATTCTGGAAGTTACACTCGCCCATGCTTTCCTCCCCACCAACCGGACAAAAGGCCAGGGGCCCACTCCAGCTGCCCTAGGGAATCCCCCAACATCTCACCTCTCCTTAGCTCCTCTGGGCTGCTGCAATGACATCAATGTGACTTCAGCACTGCGCTTTTTGAGCTAGAGGCTCTGCTTCGTTGCCCTCGGGCCCCACTTCCTCTAAATTCCCCGCTTATCTCCCTGTGGCTCCACTTCTCCTTCGGTGCCCATGGCAGAGTTCTTAAGTGTTCCCCGTGCACAGCCTGGATCCTGTCTGCCGCCTGTCCTACCTGTCCACGAGCTCCCCCTCTTTTTTTTCCCTCACTCTTGACTCAGAGAAACCCCACCCAATGCCTGCCAGATAGCGGAAGCTTAACAATCAGTTGTTAGATGTGCAAATAAAATACAGCCGCAGATAGTTATATTGGTAACACGCACACAACATTCAGAGGCCAAGAGAATGAAAAAGGGAGGTCTAGGAGGTCCTCACCTTCCTTCTTTTGTAAATAAACGATGTCTTTATTATCAACAGGTCCCACCAAGGATTTTTCCTGGTGTGTAAATTTATGAGGTGTCTTATAAAGGAACGGTAAATGGAAAACACAGTTAATTACACACTTAACAAATTGCCTTTATTAAAAAAGAAAAACCAGGAAATCAGGATTGTCCTTGAGGAGTGAACACATCCAGGGGCCATGCCACAAATGTTCTCCTTCTGTGTCAAGTGAGCCAACCCCGTCCCCTCTGTCCCCCTCCCACACACACGTTTCCTCTTGCGTAGCTCAGGCACCGGGACTGGGCCCCCTCCCTAGCCCTGCCAGGAAGGCGAAAAGAAAGCGAGATTGAACTCAGCCAATCAACAGTCAGCATTTCTGAAGTTCCGCCCCCTTATACAAATATGCGCTCCGCCCCCGCCAGCGCCACCTGGAGGTTGAGGAGCGAAATGCGACGCCTGCACTGGGTCGTCGCCGGTACCGAGCCGCCCACTCCGCCGGTTTTTGCAGCCGGTGGAGACCCTGCCTCCGCTCCGAAACCTGCCGACCGCGGTGGGGTTATTCGGAGCGGAGCCGCCGAGGGGCTGTCGAGCGCTTTTGAATCCGTTTACTCAAAACGACTTTCCCCACAACTTTCCCTGATTTCTATTCCCACTTGACCAAAAGAATGAGTTTGATGTGGAAAAGTGGCCAGAAAAGTGACAATAGTGTTAGATGCTCAATAGCATCTCTTTGGGCTCAACCCCCATTAATTAAAGTAGATGCCAGGGGTGGGGAGGTGGAACCCTTTTTCCGGTCCCCAGTCAGTGAGGCTGGGGCTTCGGGCACTGTCCCCACCTCCGCACTAGTGGCCCAGAGATCCTAGAAGGGACCCAGCCTTCCCGCGCTGCACCCAGACCTCTGGGGTGTGACCACCAAGCTGTCCTGGCTCCCCCGCTCAGTGGCCTGATGGGGGTCTCAGTCCTGCTCTCCCTCGTGGGGTCGGGGCACTAAAACAAATCATTTTTTTTCAGGCCGTCCTCCTTGCTCCTAATTGAAAAGGCGGCCTGGCCGGACACGGTGGCTCGTATCTGTAACTCCAGCACTTTGGGGGGCCGAGGCGGGCGGATCACCTGAGATAAAGAGTTTGAGACCAGCCTGGCCAACATGGTGAGACCCCGTCTCTACTTAAAATACAAAAATCACCCGGGTGTGGTGGCATGTGCCTGTAGTCCTAGCTACTCGGCAGGCTGAGGCAGGAGAATCGCTTGAACCCGGGAGGCGGAGGTTGCAGTAAGCCGAGATCAGCTACTGCACTCCTGCTTAGGCAACAAAGTGAGACTGTCTCAAAAACAAAACAAACAAACAGATAAACAAACAAAAAAAGCTGGCTATGATGGTGCAGTCTGTAATCCCAGATACTTGGGAGGCTGAGGCAGGAGAATCGCTTGAACCTGAACCTGGGAGGCAGAGGTTACAGTGAGCCGAGATCACACCATTGCACTCCAGCCTGGGTGACACAGCAAGACTCTGTCTCAAAAAAAAAAAAAAAAAAAAAAAAAGAGGCCTGGGAAGGATCCCCTCTGAGACACTGAAGACTTGCTTGGCTCAAGGTGGGTTTTTACCTTGAGTACCTCAGTAGCCCTCAGGACAGTCCCTCAGGTCCCACCTGCCCTCCCCTGCAGGAGGGCTTTGTTCTGGGAGGAGAAGCCCAGACACGCAGGGGTGGTGGGAGGGCAGGTGGGCATCTGCCCCCGACAGGCCTCTCTGCTTTGGGAAGCCCAAGTGCCCTCGGGACCCTTGAGAAAGGAAAGATGGTGGAGAGAGGAGGGCAGGATGAGTGTTCTTTTATTGACCACCTACTATATGCCATATGCTATTTAGATTTCTGACCACGACAGCGGCCTCCTCACGCAGGCCCAAGAAAGCTGGTTAAAATTACATTTACATACCCTTGAATATCATATATTAATTTTACACAAAGGAGAATATACCTTTAGGCTCTTTTCCTTTTTCTTTCTTGTTTATGGACCAAAAAAAAAAAAAAAAAAGTGGGAGGGGGGTTGGTGGGCTCAGGACAGAAAGGAAGAGGTATGCCACCAAAATCACCTGAGAAGAGACGGGGGCGGTGGTGGTGGGGGTCTAAGGGAAGGACAGACCCTGGCCTCTCCCAGTAGGCAAGGAAGAAACTTGCTCTAGCAACTTCAAGATGGTTTGCCTGGTCAAGGAGGGGAATGGACAGGGCGAGTCCATGGGCCCTGCTCAGGGCTGGCTGCTGGGAAAGGAGGGTCTGTGTCAGTCACGGAATCCAAGAAATCTGCCAAGTTAAGGCTCCAGGGGGATGGGGGAGCCACCTTCTCTAAGGCCACTATGGGTGGTCTTGGGGCCCTCAGAGGACTTGCTTCTTGGGGACGTGAGTTAGACCTGCCAGAACCAGCAGACACCCTAGGACCTAAGATGGGCCCTCCCTGCCACTCCCTGGGCAAGAGCCCCAAGCCCATATCTCCAGGGTCTGTTCGGAGGGCACTGCTGGGCCCCTGAGTAGTGCGGAAGGTCAGCCTTTCCGGCCCCGACTTAGCAACACACTCGGCCTCCATCTCCCCCGTTGTTCGCTGGTCCCCATGAACATGCTAGCCCCAGTTCTGCTCAGGAAAATCAGCCCCCACAGCCCAGGTTCTTGCACCCTCCTGTCCTGAGCTTCTTTGTCCCTGTCTACTCCTCTCCCCCACTGTTCACAGCCCCCAACCTCCCGGGGCCCACATTCGGCTCCTGGAATTCATTAAGTGTGGCAAGGAAAGGTCTCTACTCAAGAGATTTCAAGATGTCTGGGGACAGGCAGGTTTTCCAAATGCCCCTGGATGCCAGGTGCTTGGGACGCAGTGAGAGGGAGGGGACAGCAAGGGGAGGGCTGGGTTAGACCTGCTCAGGGCCAGAGCTGTGAGCCAGCACCCAGCCTGGCAGCAGGTGGGCTGGGTGACAAGCCCTCGGCCTCAGCCAGTCTCTAGCACAAGAGAGTCCCAGGTAGCCGGGCGCGGTGGCTCAAGCCTATAATCCCAGCACTTTGGGAGGCCGAGACGGGCGGATCACGAGGTCAGGAGATCGAGACCATCCTGGCTAACACGGTGAAACCCCGTCTCTACTAAAAATACAAAAAACTAGCCGGGCGAGGTGGCGGGCGCCTGTAGTCCCAGCTACTCAGGAGGCTGAGGCAGGAGAATGGCGCAAACCCGGGAGGCGGAGCTTGCAGTGAGCTGAGATCCGGCCACTGCACTCCAGCCCGGGCTACAGAGCAAGACTCCGTCTCAAAAAAATAAAAAATAAAAAATAGAGTCCCAGGCCCCCTGGGAAATTCTGTGTGGACAGAGGGTGAGGTGAGAGTCCAGGTCTGGCCCTGGCTCTGCCGCTGACTTGCTCAGAGACCCCCTTGGGACCTCAGCAGCCTCATCCTTAAAATGGACAAAACAAGGGCTGGGTCCCGGCGCCGTTGCTCACACCTGTAATCCCAGCACTTAGGAATGCTGAGGCCGGCGGATCACGAGGTCAGGAGATCAAAACCAGCCTGATCAACATGGTGAAACCCCGTCTCTACTAAAAATACAAAAGATCAGCAGGGCATGATGGCACGTGCCTGTAATCCCAGCTACTCGGGAGGCTGAGGCACGAGAATCGCTTGAATCTGGGAGGCGGAGGTTTTAGTGAGCCGAGATTGCGCTATTGCACTCCAGCCTGGGCGACAGCACCAGACTCTGTCTAAAAAAAAAAAAACAAGGGCTGGCCTGTCTGCCTCCGGGGTTTGTGATTAGGATCTCATGAGAGCTCTGACTGAAAGGGGAATTTCCCCTCTCTTCCGTGAAATGAGGGATGGAGAGAAGCAGGGAAGGCAGGCCATTCACCAGGGTCGTGTCAGCTAAGGCTGTGGAGGTAGAGTACTTGCTATGTGCAGGCTCAGTACTGAGGCTGTGGAGTACTCGCGATGTGCGGGCTCAGTACCGAGGCTGTGGAGTACTCGCCATGTGCGGGCTCAGTACCAGGCACTCAGCACCTTCTCATTTAATTCTCCCAACAACCCCGCAAGCCAGTCATGATCATCACTCCCAGTATTAACACGCTCAAGAGCACAACATCTGGTGAGTGAGCAAGCTGGCACGAGAATCCACAACTCCCAATGCGAAGCCCCTGCCCTTTACCCAGTGCCACTCTGGGACAGAAGTTCCCATGAAGGACACCCTCTGGGGTGGTGAAAATGCCCTCACTGGAAGCCTAGAAGTTTAGCGCTTGGCCCCAGCTGGCTGAGTGGACTTGGGGAAGGACCTAACGCCTCTGCCCTCCATGCTGTCTTTTGTCTAAGAGGAGGTTTACTCTCTGGGAGTCATTTTTTTGATCCCAGCCCTGATCCTTTGTTGGGTTAGAAAAGGAAGGAAAATGCAAACGGGCGTTAGACCTGGAGCCAGGGGCCAGGGCCCTGGCATGGGCCTCAGGACTATTGCCCTGCTTTTGAGCATCCCTACATGTGGCCTGGGCCCAGCCACCCCAGAAGAGAGGCAGGAGCGTGTTACAAGCCCATGTGTCAGAAAAGTAAGGTCAAGTGAAGAAACATGACTTCTCAGGGTCCAAGAGCAAATTAGAGGCAGAGCCAGGGTTGGAATCCAGGTCTTCCAGCTCTTAGCCCAGCTCCCCAGCTCAGGCCCCAGCTTGGAACAGAGGAGGAAGAACAGGAAAAGGGAGCTGCAACAAGGCTGTGGCCCTCTCTGAAAGCTCTAGGGGAGGACCAATGTCCTTGTCTTTGCCAGCTTCTAGAAGCACTCACATTCCTTGGCTTGTGGCTCTTGTGGCTCCCTCCTCCATCTTCAAAGCCAGACACAATGGGTTGAGACCTTCTCATGTTGCATTGCTCCAACACTGACTCTTCCATCTCCCTCTCCCACTTCTTTTTTTTTTTTTTTTTTTTTTTTTTTCTGAGATGGAGTCTTGCTCTATTGCCCAGGCTGGAGTGCAGTGGTGTGACCTCGGCTCACTGCAACCTCCACCTCCCTGGTTCAAACGATTCTCATGCCCCAACCTCCCGAGTAGCTGGGATTACAGGCGTGCACCACCATACCTGGCTAATTTTTGTATTTTTAGTAGAGACAGTGTTTCGCCATGTTGACCAGGCTGGTCTCAAACTTCTGACCTCATGTGATCCACCTGCCTCAGCCTCCAAAGTGCTGGGATTACAGGTGTGAGCCACCATGCCCAGCCCACCCTCTCCCGCTTCTAAGGATGCTTGTGATGACATTGGACACACCTTGATAATCCAGAATAATCCCCCCAACTCTAGGTCAGCTATTAGCAACCTTAATTCCATCTGCAACCTTAATTCTCCTTGCCATGTGACCTGACATATTCACAAATTCCAGCAATTTGGACATGGACATCTTTCAGGTGCCACTATTCTGTCTACCATATGCCCCTTGTCCCAAAAGGGATATATTAGGTTGTTCTGACATTGCTATAAAGAAATACTTGGCCAGGGCCGGGCACAGTGGCTCATGACTGTAATCCCAGCACTTTGGGAGGCCAAAGTGGGCAGATCACGAGGTCAGGAGATTGAGACCATCCTGGCTAAAACGGTGAAACCCCGTCTCTACTAAAAATACAAAAAATTAGCCGGGCATGGTGGCAGGCGCCTGTAGTCCCCGCTACTCAGAGAGGTTGAGGCAGGAGAATGGCACGAACCCGGGGGCAGAGCTTGCAGTGAGCGGAGATCACGCCACTGCACTCCAGCCTGGGCGACAGAGCAAGACTCCATCTCAAAAAAAAAAAAAAAAAGAAAGAAAGAAAGAAAGAAAGAAATACTTGGCCAGGCATGGCGGCTCATGCCTGTAATCCCAGCACTTTGGGAGGCTGAGGCAGGCAGATCACTTGAGGTGAGGAGTTTGAGACCAGCCTGGCCAACATGGTGAAACTCCATCTCTACTAAAAATACAAAAATTAGCCAGGCATGATGGCAGGTGCCTGTAATCCCAGCTACTCAGGAGGTTGAGGCAGGAGGATCGCTTGAAGCCAGGAGGCAGAGGTTGCAGTGAGCAGAGATCACGCCATTGCACTCCAGCCTGGGCAACAGAGTAAAACTCCGTCTCAAAAACAAAAACTTGAGACTGGGTAATTTCTAAAGAAAAGAGGTTTGATGGGCTCATGGTTCTGTAGGCTTTATAGGAAGCATGATGATGGCATCTGCTCGGCTTCCAGGGAGGCCTCAGGAAGCTTCCAGTCATGATGGAAGGCAAAGGAAGAGCAGGCACGTAGCAAAAGCAGGAACAAGAGAGTGAGAGTGTGCTCCCACACTTTGTGAGAGACGCTATGTGTCACTTTTAAATGACCAAATCTCACAAGAACTCACTATCACATGGACAGCACCAAGGGGATGGTGCTAAACCGTTTACAAGAAATCCACCCCTACGATCCAAGCACCTCCCGTACAAAGGATTACAGTTCAACATGAGATTTGGGCAGAGACAAATATCAGGGGACTTCTAAAAACTGACATCAGGGGACTTCTAAAAAGTTGCATGTCTTGTACCTGCCGCGGGTTGAGATTTTTACCTGCCACCCTCCTGTGCTCCTCCCTCAAGTCTCTGTCCAGCTGTAGCTTCAGTCTTTAAGGATTTCCCCTGCATCCCACTTCCTGTCTCTTGAGCATCCCCCGGAAGTGTTCCCTGGGGAGTGTCGGCTCTTGGTGGGAAGGCCCTGGTGCCCACCTTCCTGGTGCCTCCCTGTCTTTCTGTCCCTCCCACAAGGGGACCCATGGCCCTGCAGCTGCAGGGGGACAGGAGAACACGCCCAGGGTGCTGGCCAGGCTCAGAGCGGGAGGCCCTCGGGGAAAGGGGAGTCTCCTTCCCCAGATGGGTCAAGGGGCTGCTGGCTGCTGGCAGGGGCAGCTGAGAGGGGCCCAGAAATGTCTATGGAATTGCTTCCCCTCCTCCCACATCCTGAAGAGGTTCCTGTGTCTCGATGGCAGTGCCGGCTGGTGAGATGGGGAAGGTGAACCAGGCTGTGTACGTGGGCTGCTGGAGGGGCATTTTTGCTGCTGTGTTTATTATTTTATTCCCAGTGCTGCTGGGGGCGGTGGGAGTGAACCCAGGCAAATGACTGGGCCAGGCTCTTCTGGGAATGGCAGGAGGCCCTGAGTTGTGTCCATGTCTCCCTGTGGTGCTGGGACAGCTGGGATTTGGGCTGGGATTCTGCCCTCACACTCTCGGATGGTCTGCTCTGGGCTGCCTGGAGTAGTCTTAGGTCGAGTCCAGCCCCCTTGCCTTTGCTCCTGTGGTGGGCAGCTTCTAAAATGGCTTCCTGGTATCTGGATCCTTGTAATCCCCTCCACTGGAGTGTGGGCTGGTCCTAGTGACTGGCTATTAATGGAGAGAACAGCGGAGATTTGGTTATGAAAGTTCGTCTCTTTGCTTGCCACACACTCTCTCGCTCTCTTCTCCTTCCTCTCTGGTGAGGCCAGCTGCCATCTTGGGAGCTGTCCTGTGGAGAGGCCCACGTGGCAAGGAGCTGAGGGCAGCCTCTGGCCAACAGCCAGCACTGAATTGAAGCCCTCAGTCCACCAACCTGTGAGGAACTAAATTCTGTCAATAACAACCACGTGAGTGAGGCTGGAAGTGGATCCTTCCCCATCAAGCCTTGAGATGACAGCAGCCCGACACCTTGATTGCAGTCTGTGAGAGACCCTGAGCCTGAGGACCCCAGCAAGCCACTCACAGATTCCTGACCCACGGAAACAGAGAGACAGTATGTGTTGTTTCAGCCGCTAAGATATGGGCTAACTTGTTATGCGCTGTGGATAACAAATGCACTCCCTCCCTGACCTCTTGCCTCAGAAATACTAAGTCCCTTTGTCTTTGGCCTTCATTCATTCATCTGGTTCCCCTTGCCTCCCTGAGCCTCCTTCTCTCTCCTTTGTCAGCATCTCTTCCAGCCCCAGGTTGTAGCCTACTCCCGAACCTCTGGTCTCCACACTCCCCGGAGAGCCCATCCCTTCGTGGCTGTGGTGTGAGTAGTGTCACACCGATGGCGCTGTTCCTCAAGTTATTCCCCACTCCACCCACTCCTCTAAATTCAGTTACACTTCTCCTCTGGCCCCGGAATACACATTTGATCTGGATGCTCCTAGAACAATGCAAATCAGTTGCTACGTCCCTCCTCGCCTGTTTTCAGTCAGCAATAGATGTTCCCTTTGTGTGTGTGTGTGTGTGTTTGTTTTTTGTTTTTTTTTTTGAGACAAAGTCTTGCTCCGTCACCCAGACTGGAGTGCAGGGCGCAATCTTGGCTCACTGCAACCTCTGCCTCCCAGGTTCAAGCGATTCTCCTGTCTCAGCCTCCTGAGTAGCTGGGACTACAGGCGCCTGCCACCACACCAGGCTAATTTTTTTTTTTTTTTTTTTTGTATTTTTAGTGGAGATGGGGTTTCACCATGTTGGACAGGCTGGTCTCGAACTCCTGACTTCAGGTGATCCACCCACCTCGGCCTCCCAAAGTGCTGGGATTACAGGCATGAGCCACTGCACCCGACCAGGTGTTCCCTTTGAAAGGTGGCTTATAGCTTCCCCAAACCCATTGCCAGAGCTAGGTGCAAATCTCCTGGCCTCCCTCCAATTCAGACTCAGCTTCTTACACATGACTTTCAAGGCATCAGATTATCAATGACCTCAAGTCTCCATCTATCCCAATGAAGCTGCCTGGTCTGTTTCTCACCTGTCATCCCGTGTGACTCTGGCAAATGGACTGCAGGTGAAATGCCAACTGTGCCATATTATGCCTGTGTGCCCTGGTGCAGTTGCTTCACTCTCTGGCCTCAGTTTTCTAGGCTGTAGTTGGAAACTAGAAATCCCATGGATGTCCTTCAACAGGTGAATGGTTACACGCTGGCATAACCATACCATGAACTGTTACTCAGCAATACAGAGGGGTGAACTAGTGACACATGCAATGATCTAGATAAATCTCCAGAGGGTTATGCTTGGTGAAAAGAGACAGTTCCAAAAGGCTATATGCTGAATGAGTTTATTTCTTTTCTTTTTTTCTTTTTTTTCTTTTTTTTTTTTTTTTTGAGATGGAGTCTCACTCTGTTGCCCAGGCTAGAGTGCAATGGCACGATCTTGGCTCGCTGCGACCACCACCTCCGCTACAACCACTGCCTCCCAGGTTCAAGCAATTCTCCTGCCTCAGCCTCCTGAGTAGCTGGGATTATAGGCGCCTGCCGCCACGCCCGGCTAATGTTTTTAATTTTTAGTAGAGACAGGGCTTCACCATGTTGGCCAGGCTGGTCTCAAACTCCTCACCTCAAGTGATCCACCCACTCGGTCTCCCAAAGTGCAGGGATTCCAGGCATGAGGAACTGTGTCCGGCCTTGAATTAGTTCTTTTTTTTTTTTTTTTTGAGATGGAGTCTTGCTCTGTCGCCCAGGCTAGAGTGTAGTGACACGATCCTGGCTCACTGCAAGCTCCGCCTCCCGGGTTCATGCCATTCTCCTGCCTCGGCCCCCCAAGTAGCTGGGACTACAGGCGCCCACCACCACAGCTGTTTTTTGGGTGTTTTTTTTTTTTTTTGTATTTTTAGTAGAGACGGGGTTTCACCGTGTTAGCCAGGATGGTCTTGATCTCCTGACCTCGTGATCTGCCCACCTCGGCCTCCCAAAGTGCTGGGATTACAGGTGTGAGCCACCGCGCCCGGCCGAATGAGTTCATTTCTATAACACTATTGAAATGATGAAAGTATAGCAAAAGAGAATACATTCATCATTATTCAGGGTTAAGGGGCGGCCAGCTGGAGGGTGGCAGGAGGAATCCAGTGGTAATGGAAATGTTCACGTCACTGTCAGTATCTTGGTTGTGACAGCCCACTTCACTGTGAGATGGTATCATCAGGGGAAACTGAGTAAGGGTACACACGATATCTCTTTAGTGTTTCTCACAACTGCATGAGAATCTAAAATTATCTCCAGAAAATGTTTAACTTTAAAAATGACACCCCCTTTATTGAGTTATATGGAACTCAACTTATAAATTAGGAGGCACATTACCTAATAAAAAAATATGAATAAAAAAAAAAAACGCCACTGCTTTATACTCACTAAAACATTTGCATCTGAAAGCACATGACCACAGGTTTCTAATCTTTCATTTTGAAACTAACGCACCCCACGGAAAGCTGGGTGGATGGTGAGATGTCTGGCTATATTCCCTGAGACCATGCTCGGTGCAGATGAAGTGAGATCGGGTTCTGTAGACGGCAGCTCCTTCCCTCTTCCCTCTGGAGGAGCAGCATAAATGGGGGAGAACTTAGAGAGATGAAGAGAGGGTGCAGAGTTAGGGGTGTATACGTATAAAGAGGTCATAAAATGTATAAAGAGGTTATAAAAATCAAGAGGAGAAAGACCACAGCCTGATAGATTATCAAAAGAGATGAATGGAGAGTGCTCCACTGATACATGCTAATGGTCCTTAGACACGTGGAAAAATGCTCAGACCCCTCATAGTCAGAGAAATGCAAAAGTAAACATACAGCGAGAACCCAATGCTCACCTATTACACGGGCAAAAATCCAAGAGTTTGACAACGAACTCAATGAACAAGGCTCTCTCATATATATTTCTGGTGGGAAGGCAAAATGTTATCTTCCTGGGGGTAATTTTTAATTTTGAAACAATCTCAAACTTACAGAAAATTTGCCAATATGGTACAAAGTACTTATTTCAAGGGGGAACCATTTGTGAAAAAATTGTCAACAGGATACCCTGTTACCCCCTCCCCGACAACTTTAGTGTATATTTCTTTCTTTCTTCTTTTTTTTTTTTTTTTTGAGACAGCGTCTTGCTGTATCACTAGGCTGGAGAGTGCAGCGGCACAATCTCGGATTACTGCAAGCTCTGCCTCCCAGGATCAAGCGATTCCCCTGCCTCAGCCTCCTGAGTAGATGGGACTACAGGCACTTGCCACCATGCCTGAATAATTTTTTGTATTTTAGTAGAGATGGGGCTT
Source organism: Macaca nemestrina (assembly GCF_043159975.1). Classification (NCBI taxonomy): domain Eukaryota; kingdom Metazoa; phylum Chordata; class Mammalia; order Primates; family Cercopithecidae; genus Macaca; species Macaca nemestrina. Next base: position 25,335,650 of record NC_092137.1, on the reverse strand, counting down.
CATCATGTTGACCAGGATGGTCTCGATCTCCTAACCTTGTGATCCACCTGCCTTGGCCTCCCAAAGTGCTGGGATTACAGGTGTGAGCCACCGTGCCCGTCCTTTAGTATATATTTATAACAGATAAGGATGTCATTTTTCTTTTTTTTTTTTTTCTTTTTCGTTTTTGAGACAGCGTCTCACTCTGTTGCCCAGACTGGAGTGCAGTGGCATGATCCTGGCTCACTGCAACCTTTGTCTACCAGGTTCAAGCAATTCTCCTGCCTCAGCCTCCGGAGTACCTGGGATTACAGAAATGCGCCACCACGCCCAGCTAATTTTTGTATTTTTAGTAGAGATGGGATTTCACCATCGTGGCCAGGCTGGTCTCGAACTCCTGACCTCAGGTGATCCACCCGTCTCGACCTCCCAAAGTGCTGGGATTACAGGCATGAGCCACCAGGGCCAGCCTCAGGATGTTGGTTTTCATAACTACAATATAGAGACATCAAAATCAGGAAAGCAACATTGATACATTACTACTATCTAATCCTCAGACCCCATTCAGCTTTCTCCAGTTGTTCCAAAAATGTCCTTTATAGCAAATAAAATTCAGTTCAGAATTACACATTTAGTTTTCCTGTCTTTAGTTGCCATCAATATGTAACAGTTCCTCAGTCTTTCTTTGACTTCATGACCTTGACACTTTCGAAAACTGCAAGCCAGTTAATTTGTAAAACAGCCCTCATTTTGGGTTCATCTGGCGTCTCCTCAAGGTCAGATTCAGGCGTGCACCTTTGGCAGGAACATCACAGAAATGATGCTGTGTCCTTCTGACTGCATCCTGGTAAGCGGTGCACCATTTGGATTTACCCAATTACTGACAACATTAACTTTTCTTTCAATCACTTGATTAAAGTGATGTGTTCCAGCCTTTTCCATTGTAAAGTTACTCTTTGTCGCTTTGTAATTAATAAGTATCTTGTGGGGAGGTACTTTGAGACCATGTAAACATCCTACTCCTCACTAAACTTGCTATGTATTCCCTAGTTATTTCTGTCAGTGTGGGCTATGGGTTATAATCTATTAATAGCTGTCTTAGTCCATTTGCATTGCTAGAAAGGAATGCCTGAGACTAAGTAATTTATAAAGAAAAGAAGCTGATTTCGCTCACGGTTCTGCAGGCTATACAAGAAGCATGGCGACTGGGCACAGTGGCTCATGCCTATAATCCCAGCACTTTGGGAGGCTGAGGTGGGTGGATCACCAGAGGTCAGGAGTTCAAGACCAGCCTGGGCAACATGATGAAACCCTATCTCTACTAAAAATACAAAAACTAGCCAGGCATGGCCGAGCGCAGTGGCTCACGCCTGTAATCCCAGCACTTTGAGAGGCCTAGGCGGGCGGATCATGAGGTCAGGAGATCGAGACCATCCTGGGGAACACAGTGAAACCCCGTCTCTACTAAAAAAAAATACAAAAAAATTAGCCGGGCATGGTGGCGGGCACCTGTAGTCCCAGCTTCTCCGGAGGCTGAGCCAGGAGAATGGTGTGAACCCGGGAGATGACGGAGCTTGCAGTGAGCGGAGATCGTGCCACTGCACTCCAGTCTGGGAAACAGAGCGAGACTCCATCTCAAAAAAAAAAAAAAAAAAAAAAAGCCAGGCATAATGGCACACGCCTATAATCCCAGCTACTCAGGAGAATGAGGTGGGAGAATCGCTTGAACCCAGGAGGTGGAGGTTGCAGTGAGCTGAGATCACACCACTGCACCAACCTGGGCAACACAGAGAGACTCCATTAAAAAAAAAAGAAGTAGCAGCAGCATGGCACTGGCACCTGTTTCTGGTGAGGCCTTCAGGAAACTTCCACTCGTGGCGGAAGGGGAAGCAGGCATGTCACATGGTGAGACAGGAAGGAAGACAGAGAGGAGGAGGTGCCAGGCTCTCTTTAACAATCAGCTCTCAAGGGAAGTAACAGAGCACGAGCTCACTCATCACCTTGAGCAGGGCATCAAGCTGTTCAGGAGGGATCTGTCCTCATGACCCAAGCACCTCCCACTAGGCCCTACTGCCAACACTGGGGATCAGATCTCAACATGAGGTTGCGAGGGGAGAAATAGCCAAACTATATGAGTATCATTATTTATTTTGGTGCTCAAATGGTCCCATATTCCACCACTGGCAGCCCCTTTTGGGACAACGGACAAATCTGCTTGTCCATTGCTCGACCCAATTCTGGAATCTGCCATTTCTCCAGGCAGGTCCAGTGCCTTCCAATAAAGACCGGTATTTAGAAACCAAGATCTGGTCACTAGTTTTATTTATGGCTATTGAGGTTTTATTGTGTCTAGGTGCTCTCAGGTGACAGAACAAGTGAATGTATATATTTCTGAGGTGTCTCCTGGGGGAAGGGGTTGTTAGCATCTAGAAGTTGGAGGACGTTAGTGGAAGTTGCTGTGAGAAATCCGATAAGAGAGTAAACATAGTTTAATCAAATATGGTGAACTGGCACATACAAAACCATACAGAGTGAACTTGTATCTAGGACTTTCTCAGTGAATGAGGATAACGGCATTTTATGGGTTTACAAAGCACTTTTGTATCCACTCTGTTTTGATGCTCGCAATGTCTACGGGGCACATGCACAGTGATCTACTCAGCAGCTTTGGGTCTTTGGGGGGCTGGCTGCTCGTCCATGGCATTCCCAGGAAGTGAGCTGGCTGGCAGCTGCCTGAGGTTGTAAGGAAGTGACATTGCATTCCCTGAACCCAGGGATTGCCCAACCTCTGAAGGAATCCCCAGGCAGATGTGATCAGGCCAAGAGGAAGCTTATCCTCCCCAAAAGGCACTTCTTCCCCTCAGCCCTCAGGAGCAGCCACGGACCACAATGAACCAGGGATTCTCCCAGGGAGTCAGGCCAGGACCTGGGCAAGATGTGAGCCCTGGCTGGGTGTCATGTAGGCCACGGAAGGGTAGCCCCTGCATACTCTTTCCCTTCTAGCTCTTCTACAGCCAGTCTTCATTGGGGAGCATCTATTTTCCCCCCACTATTGGATATATGTGCTTTGGGGTGGTTGAGTTTACAATTTAACCACAGGGTACAGGATAAGAAGAAGCCACACTGAGACCTCATGGACAGGCATGCACATTACTCAGAGATCTTGATCTTAGAGCTGGCCGCGACTTGGATTATCTTTTTTGCAGAAAGAGAGTAAATGCATTTTTAGTTGTGGATGGGGTGGGTTCTTTATATGAGCAGGAGCACTTTTAACACTATATTTTCTATTGAGATGAAATTCATATAACATTAAATTAACCACTTTAAAGTGTACAATTCCGTGGCATTTAGTGCATTCACAGTGCTGTGCAGCCACCAGCTCTGTCAAGTGCAGGAGCACTTTTGAAAGTGCACCGATGGGCCGGGCGCAGGGGCTCACGCCTGTAATCCCAGCACTTTGGGAAGCCGAGGTGGGGAGATCACAAGGTCAAGAGATCGAGACCAGCCTGGCCAACATGGTGAAACCCCATCTCTACTAAAAATACAAAAATTAGCTGGGCGTGGTGGTGCATGTCTGTAGTTCCAGCTACTCAGGAGGCTGAGGCAGGAGAATCACTCGAACCCGGGAGGTGGAGGTTGCAGTGAGCTGAGATCAGGCCACTGCACTCTGGTCTGGTGACAGCGTGAGACTCCATCTCAAAAACAGGAAAAAAAAAAAAAAAAGAAAGAAAGAAAGTGCATCCATGGTGGGGAAAGGTACGCATGGATGCTGTGTGGCTATCGGGTGGCGTGTCATGTGTTTGCCCAGCACCCTTGCTTTGGTGAACAGCCTTGCCCTGCTTCACAGGGTGCTGGCAGGATCTGTTCATCCTATTGCCACCTCTTGAACCCACTTACAGATGTAGGCATGTAATCTGTGCTATCCCACTGGCCACAGAATCTGGTTCAGATTGGACTTGTGACCAACGCCAGAACAACTGAAGTAGTCCCTGGAACTTTTCCGCTAGGGATGGCCCCTTGAGAGAGGGTGACATTGAAGAAAAACAAAAACAGAAACAAAAACCAGGGAATTGCATATCTCAGACCTTGAGGATCAGGGTTGGGAGTGAGGGGTTGTTAAAAGACCTAGAGCTTTATGTTGTGGAGGCATTAGGGGACTTCCTAAAGTCCTCCTTCCTCTCTTAAAGGAAAAGAAAATTATATTCTTCCACTGCGATTCTAAGCTGGGAGCATGTGAGCCTGAGGCTGCTGGTCACCATCTTCCAAGGCTGTGTGGAGTTTGTTTAAAGTAGGAGGGAAAGATGCCAAAATAGTGGGAAGCAGTCGTGAGCAATGGAAACAGGGGAAGAAAGAGAGAACAGGGAGAGAGTGTACTCTGGAGCTGGCATTTGAACCCCTGGGTTTTCCTAGTCCTAAATCCCCAACTCTGGGCTTCCCAATTGTCTCAATTCTAAACAACAGACTCCCTGTGTTCAGGCTAATTCAGGCTGGCATTCTGTTACTGCAACACAGAGAATCTCGACTAATGTAACAGCCCTACCTGGAAGGTGGGTGGAAGGATCCCCATGTGTTACAGATGAAGAACCTACGGTGACGAGGTCCAGGACATAGTTCTCCTGGTAGGTGTCACATGGAGGGGATATTAAGATGACTGCAGTGGTGAGTCACTGTGGGGGTGGAAGTCGCCGAGCAGCTGGTAGGTGAGCCAGGTCTGGAAGTCAGGAAGGAGGATGGAAGGTCACCCACTGTGCTAAAGGCAGATGGGATGGTTTGAGAAGAGCATGGATGGAGGACACATCTCTGTCAGGATGCTGGGGGCAAGGGTAGACCTACCGCCACTTCTCTCTTTTGAGTCAGGAGTGTAGGAGCTAAGCCTTCAGCTGGAGACCCCGGGTAGAGGATGTTAGAGGGACATGTGACCTGTGAGGGAGCTGGGAAGGCCCCTGTGGTAGTCACTGGTGCTAACTCTATCTAGTTCTCGCCACTTTGAGGCCCATGGTAGCATTTACGTCCTGTTCCTTGTAGGCAAATGGAGCTGTGTGACTGCCTATAGTGACAAGTGCCTTTTGTCAATAGGACACCCTCTGGTACTCTGTTTGAGATAGTGGCTCTTCTGTCGACCGGGGTCCCTGAGTATTCAATGAGCAGAGCCCCCCTACCTCACCCCTCTGCAAACCTGCGATAGACATGTGACATGGGCAAGAGAAGGAACTTGGCGGTTCGTTGGTAATCTACTGAAGAAATGTAATGTACAGTTGAACTATGCTCTATTTTTTTTTATTGTGGTAAAAGAGACATAACGGCCGGGCGCGGTGGCTCAAGCCTGTAATCCTAGCACTTTGGGAGGCCGAGACGGGCGGATCACGAGGTCAGGAGATCGAGACCATCCTGGTTAACACGGTGAAACCCCGTCTCTACTAAAAAATACAAAAAACTAGCTGGGCGAGGTGGCGGGCGCCTGTATTCCCAGCTACTCGGGAGGCTGAGGCAGGAGAATGGCGTGAACCCGGGAGGCGGAGCTTGCAGTGAGCTGAGATCCGGCCACTGCACTCCAGCCTGGGTGACAGAGCGAGACTCCGTCTCAAAAAAAAAAAAAAAAAAAAAAAAAAAAAGAGACATAACATGAAATTTATCATTTTAACCTTTTTTTTCCCCCCGTCACTCTGTTGCCAGGCTGGAGTGCAGTGGCACAATCTCAGCTCACTGCAACCTCCACCTCCTGGGTTCAAGTGATTCTCCTGCCTCAGCCTCCTGAGTAGCTGGGACTACAGGCACCTGTCACCACACCCAGCTAATTTTTGTATTTTTAGTAGAGACGGGGTTTCACCGTGTTGGCCGGGATGGTCTCCATCTCTTGACCTCATGATCCACCCGCCTTGGCCTCCCAAAGTGCCGAGATTACAGGCATGAGCCACTGTGCCCAGCCTTTTTTCTTTTTGAAATGGAGTTTCGCTCTTGTTGCCCAGGCTGGAGTGCAATGGCACGATCTTGGCTCACTAAAACCTTCGCTTCCTGGGTTCAAGCGATTCTCCTGCCTCAGCCTCCAGAGTACCTGGGATTACAGGCACCCCCCACAACACCTGGCTAATTTTTGTAGAGACGGGGTTTTACCATGTTGGTTTGGCCAGACTGGTCTCGAACTCCTGACCTCAGGTGATCCACCTGCCTCAGCCTCCCAAAGTGCTAGAATTAAAGGCATGAGTCATCACACCCAGACCTTTTAATCTTTTTTTTTTCTTTTTTCTTTTTTTTTTTCAAAGACAGAGTCTCGCTGTGTCGCCCAGGCTGGAGTGCAGTGGCGCAATCTCGGCTCACTGCAACCTCTGCCTCCTGGGTTCACGCCATTCTCCTGCCTCAGCCTCCCAAGTAGCTGGGACTATAGGTTCCCGCCACCATGCCTGGCTTATTTTTTGTATTTTTAGTAGAGACGGGGTTTCACCCTGTTAGCCAGGATGGTCTCGATCTCCTGACCTCGTGATTCGTCCGCCTCGGCTGGGATTACAGGTGTGAGCCACCACGCCCGGCCTAATCATTTTTAAGTGTATAGTTCTGTGGCATAAGTACAACCACCTCCGCCATCCATCTCCAGAACTTTTTCATCTTCCCAAACTGTAACTGTATCCTCATTAAATACCAAGTTCCCATTCCCCCTCCCAGCAGTGCCTGGCACCCACCATTCCACTTCTGTCTCTATGAGTCTGACTACTCCAGGGTCCTCATATAAGTGGAACCCTATAGTATTTGTGCATTTGTGCCGGCTCATTTCATTTAGCATAATATCCTCAAGGTTCATGCACGTTGTAACAGGTGTCAGGATTCCCTTTTTAAGGCTGGATCATCTTCTATTACGTGGATAGACTGCATTTTGCTTATTCATTCATCAGCTGATGAACATCTAGGTTGCCTCCACTTTTGGCTATTGTGAATAATGTTGCTATAAACATTGGTGTATAAATATCTATTCAAATCTCTGCTTTTGGCCAGGCACGGTGGCTCACGCCTGTAATCCCAGCACTTTGGGAGGCTGAGGCAGGTGGATCACCTGAGGTCAGGAGTTTGAAACCAGCCTGGCCACCATGGTGAAACCCTGTCTCTATTAAAAATTTTAAAACTAGCCAGGCATGGTGGTGGGCACCTGTAATCCCAGCTATTTGGGAGGCTGACACAGAAGAATCACTTGAACCCAGGAGGCGAAGGTTGCAGTGAGCTGAGATCACGCCACTGTACTCTAGCCTGGATGACAAGAGGGAAACTCCGTCTCAAAAACAAAACAAAACAACAACAAAAAACAAACAAAAAATTTTTCTGCTTTCAATTCTTTTGACTGTACACCTGGAAGTGGAACTGCTGGGTTATATGGTAATTCTATGTTTAATTTTTTTTTAAGTACCACCATATTGTTTTCCCTAGAAACATTGTGGTTTTGAGTCTCTGAGATTTGGAGTTGTTTGTTACTGCAGGACATCCTAGCCTGTCCTGATACTGCCCTGTACCCCAGATAATCTAGGATCAGCCAGGATTCTGACGAGGCCACAGTGGGGCAGACACAAATGAGGGATGTAGAAGCCCAAAGGCTAAACCAGCCTGAGTTAACCTGAGTATGAGGTGCAGTGATGAGGGTTAGCTAGCACAGATATGCCTCCTCTTGGGATCAAAGACATTAGGGTCAGGACCTGGAACCAACCCTGTAGCCAAATGGTTGTTTCTTAACAGACATAAACCCCCTAACACGGTCACCTTGGGTCTCTTGACCCCAGCAACCCATACATCCAAGGTTACATACTTTACCATGCTAAGTGACTTCGGTGACTCCTAATAATGTCATCATAAATAGCCCTATTGAATAGAAATTTACATTTGCTCATCATGGCCATGAGAATTTCAGCTTTTTTTTTTTTTTTTTTTTTTTTTTAGACAAAGTCTCGCTGTGTTACCCATGCTGGAGTGCAGTAGCACAATATCAGCTCACTGCAACCTCTGCCACCCAGGTTCAAGTGATTCTCCTGCCTCAGCCTCCCAAGTAACTGTGTTTACAGGCATGCACCATGACGCCCAGCTGATTTTGTATTTTAAGTAGACACGGTTAGCCAGGCTGGTCTTGAACTCCTGACCTCAAGTGATCCACCCACCTTGGCCTGCCAAAGTGCTGGGATTACAGGCGTGAGCCACAGCACCCACTGAATTTCAGCTTCTTAAGAGCAACTATGTTTCAAAAGTGTGGTGTGGGCTGGGCACAGTGGCTCATGCCTGTCATCCCAACACCTTGGGAGACTGAGTTGGCAGCATCACCTGAGCCCAGGAGTTCAAGACCAGCTTGAGCAACATAAAGAGAGCCCTATCTCCACAAATAATAATAATAAATTAGTCAGGCATGGTGCTGTGCATCTATAGTCCCTGATACTCAGAAGGCTGAGGCAGGAGGATTGGTTGAGCCCAGAAGGTCCAGGCTACAGTGAGCCATGATCACTCCACTGCACTCCAGTCTGGGAAACAAAAGAAAAAAAAGATTGTGTGGGGGGTGATTTGAGAGCCGAATGAACCCAGCTTTGAATCCTGACTGCCACTTCCCAACTGTATGGCTTTGACTAAGACTAAGCCTCAGTTTCTTCATCTGTAGCATGAGGGTAGTACAAACTATATCACAGGGCTGGTGAAGACTAGGCAAAATGCCATGTCTGGCGCCTGGTACATAGTAGACACTCAGTAAACAGTCGTTGCTGTTTGGGGGCAGTATTACGTAAGCCTTTGATGAAGGCAGAGGTAACTCAGTCATCCTTCTAAAAATGGTCTTCTCCTTTGCCAAGTTGGGTGCGCCATTTAGAGTGTTCACCAAGGCCCCTCCTGATGTAGAAAGTGAAGTGCCCAGGAGGGTCACATGTTAATTCCACCAAGGTTTACTGAGAATCTCCTAACACAAGTGCTGGGCTACAAGGATGACAGACATGGCGCCTGTCCTCACAGAACATTGGGAGTCTCTGGGCCGGTGGGGACCGTGGACAACAGGGCCTATCATCAGTAGGACGGGGTGGCCACTTGAGTGAGGGTGACACTGAAAATGGCCAGAACTATGGCCTAGAAGTTGGTCTCAGATATTGAGGCTCAGGGCGGGGGTTGGGGAGACGAGGGACCTGGAAGCATTGGAAGACTTCCCAAAGGAAAACCTTCCCTTCTGTATGAACAGTCAGCTCCCGGTCCCAGAGAAATCGGCAACTCCGTTCTGTGACGCTAAAAGGGTGGCATTGGTGGGGGCTGGGCTGCATGGGGAGAAGGGAAAAGTAGGACCCGCTTCACTGTGAAGTGAGTCCCACCACCAACAAGTAGGATGGCCCCTGCCCACAAGTAGGATGGCGGGTCCCTGGGAAGGGATCCGCCAGTCTGGGAGCTCAGGGCACTGTGATGTAGTTGAAGTGCTGAGTAGAATTCGGGGTGCAGATCTGCGGGTGGCTGGTGGGGTGCGGGGGCGTGCAAGGAGGCTGGAGGCGGGGGTGGGGGGCCCAGTCCCAAGTCCTAGAGAGGCTGCTGGAGGAGTGAGAGGAGCACACAGTGGCTGTGCTCGTGGAATTAGACAGAGATGCCCCAAGTCAGGAACCTGGATCCCTGAGCGCTCCATGGGGAAGGAGAACAGCCCCCACGGTGAAGGGGTGAGGGCGGTGTGTAGGCATGCACAGAATCTTCCAGCTGGAAGACACCTTCAATGTCATTTCGTTCAACCTCCCACCTCATGAAATCTTTCAGTCTTCCAGTGCCCAACTGAGGGCACCCAACTCTACTTGGACAACTCAAGGTACAGGGAACTCACTCTCTTCAGGGCAGCTCATCTCAGAGAAGCTCTGTAGCCTGCGGGACGGCCAGGAGGAGCCCGGCGCTCCGACCTTGGCCCTGTAGAGCGGAGTGGCCTCCACTCCGCGGCGGCACCTGGCTGGGGGTTGCGGCGCGGATGGGCCGGCGCTGCTGTCCCCAGCCCCAGTGCTGAGGCAGGCAGAGCGCAGTGGGCTCTGGCGGAGGTCGGGAGAACTGCAGGGCGAAGGCCGCTGGGGGCTCCGCGGGCTGCGGGGGGAGGCACTTGACACCGGCCCGGGGAGAGGAGGGGCCGCTGTCCCTGCGGCCAGTGCTGGATGCGGGGACCCAGCGCAGAAGCAGCGCCAGGTAGCGGGGCGCCCCGCGTGGGGAGGGCTGCAGCGAGGCCCGGGGCTCGGCTCCGACTCGAGGGGCTCTGAGTGGCCGGGAGCGCGGCCGAGGCGGGGCGCCCGGGGCCCGGCCCCCGGTCGGGGCGGTGCGGGTCCGGACCTCCGCCAAACGGCGTGCGGGGACCCTGGCGGGGCCGCAGAGGCCGGGAAGTCGCGCCGAGGGCGCTAGGACCGGCCGCGCGCCCAGGCCGCTCCCGCCGCGGCGCCCCGGGGCCCCCCAGTCGGCGCTGCCTCCCGGGCCGGCTCCGCAGCGCCGGGGCCCGGGCCAGCGCGGCCGCGGGGGGCGAGCGGCGGGCGGAGGCCTGGGCCCGCGGGCGGCCGGAGGGAGGGAAGGAGGAAGGCGGAGAGAAGGGGTGGGAGGGGGGGACCCGGCGGAGGAGGCGGAGAGAGGGAGCGCGACAGCGAACGGAGGGAGGGAGCGAGCGAGCGAGGCAGGCAGGCGGGCCGGGAGGGAGGGAGGGCGCGCGGGCGGCGGCGGCGGCGAGAGCAGAGGACGAGCCGGGACGCGGCGCCGCGGCACCAGGGCGCGCAGCCGGGCCGGCCCGACCCCACCGGCCACACGGTAATGAGCGCCGCTGCTGGCGGCCTGGGAGGCCGGCCCGGAGGCGGCGGGGAGCCGGGGAGCCGGGCGGGGGACGCCGCGGCGGGCAGTGCCCGGCTCGGGGCACGCTCCCGGACCCCCGCAACTCGGCGCCGGGCGCCCGCGGGGCCGGGACTGCGGGCGGGGACCGCGGGTCGGGCTGGCCGGGGCGGCGCGGGGGATTTGAGGGTTTGTTTATGTCCCCGCGGGCTCGGCAGGCGCCCCCTCCCGTCCCGCCCGCTCCCGGCGCAGACCCCCCTCCCCGCCCCCGCCCGGCTCCGGGCTCAAGTTCAAGTCTATACAATGCCGCGGGGGGCCCCTCCACCGCCGGCCTCCGCCGCGGTGCCCGGCTCGGCGCTGCCGCAGGGGCCCCGGCCGGGCCGCCCCCGCCTTCCGGGCTCTGCCCCCGCCCCGCGGCCCCGCCTGGAGCCCGCGGCCAGGGCGCCGGAGGGCGCGGACCCCGACCCAGAAGGATCGGCCCCCGCGGCGGCCTGAGGGAGCGAGGGAGGGGGCGGAGGCCGGGCCCCGCGCAGGCTCCGCGGCGGCGGCAGAAAATGGCAGCCTGGCACGACCCGGCCCCCCGCCCCTCCCCCCGGCGCCCGGCCCTCCTCGGCCCCGCGGGGCGGGGGACCCGGGAGGCCCCCGGGGGCGGGCCGAGGGGTGATGGCGGGGCCGGGCCGGGGAGCGCCGCGCCGCGATCCTCCTCCGGCCACCTGTGGCTGGGGGTGCGGGGCGCCGACGGGTCCGGGAGGGGCGGCGGGGCCAGGGAGAGCGCTCGCCTGGGGGGCACACCTCCCCGCGGGGTGCCGGCGGCACAGAGGGGGATGGTCGTGCCCGGCTCCTCCCTGTCCCCACCGCGGGCCGTGGGTGCCGGGGCGGCCGCGGTGGCGGCGCCGCAATGTGGGGGCGGGGCGGGGGCGGGCGAGGATCCCGGGCCCGGGCCGCGGGGGCCGGAAAACGCGGGGGTGGGAGCAGCGGGGCCGGGGCCGGGAGCGGCCCAGAGGGGGACGCCCGGGGTCGCCCCTGCCGCCCCCCCGCGCACACTCCCACGCACGCGGACACACTCACGCACACGCACCCCGCCGGGCCGGTGCAGACGTGTCCTTGAAAGCTTCGCATCTGCACAGTGAAGGACGAGGCCTCGCCGCGGCTGCGGAGTGGGGTCTTCGGCCCCACGTCCCCGCACCCCGGGAGACCCCGAGCTTCGGAGCCGCAGGCGGCCGCGGTCCGTGTCCCGCCCTCACCCCAGCTCCCCTCCCCCAGGCTGCCCTGCCTTCCCTCCCCTTCGGCGCGGACCGGGCTGGCGCGGGTCCAGGGCCCGCCCCTGGCCTCCCCCAGCCCCTCATCGCTGGGGCCCGCGGCCCTGGGACTGCCAAACTGCGTTTCGCTTTCCTGGAGCCTCCCTTCTTGGGGGCACCTTCTCCCGCCCCAGCGCCTCTCTGCCATTTATCCCCCTCTCCTCATCTCCTCCGTCCTGGCACCCTCTCTCCGCTGCACGGCTAGTTGAGGAGGTTTCGGCGCCCTGGCAGCGGGGAGCGGTGCCCTCTGGTTCCCAGGGCCTGCCTCCCCCACGCTCCTGAGGGGAGCCCCCTGTGGCTGCACCTTGACCCAACATGGCGTCTGGCACCCAGCAGGGCAGCTCTGGCCTGCGGCAGGCGGGAGGGTGGGCAGGGCCGGGCCCCAGAGCCGCACAGCTACCCCCCCTCCAAACCAGCGGGGACAGAAGCCTTGGGGAGAAGCGCCCTCCGCCCTGTGACCCAACTTGCCCCTCAGTGCCGTGCCCAGAGACTGCCATCAGCATCCCAGGGGGCCTGCTCAGTCTTCATGTTTCACCCTAGGCTGCCAGCAGCTGAACCGCCTCCTGGGCGGGCGGCTACGAAGGGATCCTGGGATCAGGTGCTGCTCCAGTGTCGCCTCTTCCCTCCCTCCCGAGCAGATGTGACAGCTGCAGCCAGGGGAGCTATTCGCCTTGCTGTTGCCTGGGTGTTAGGACTGGCCTGTGGAATTTGGGGGGCCCAGCATCTGGGGGACCCTCTTTGGTTGGCTGGCAGGGGCCATCACCAGGTAGTTTTCTGAGGTGCCTGCCTTCGGAGAGTTGGGTTGTGGGGAGTTCCTGCTGGGTCTCTGGGGCAAAATGGTCCCCCTCTGCCTCCAGGTTCCACCAAGACCCTGCTTGGGCTGTGACAGGTGGCTCTGTCAAGGTGGGAGTGTGTGTGTGCACATGTGCTGGCTCCAGGCGACGGCGCAGGCCGGCCTGTGCAGCAGCTCTGGCACCTGCCTGCCTCCCTGGTGGGTCCCCCTCCTCTGTGCAGCTCCTCCCCAGATAAGCAGCTGCGGATTCAGGCCGACCAAACTTCCCTCCTTACCCCACCCAGGCACCAGTTCCTTCCATAGGAGACTGACCCCAAGAAAGGTGAATTCCTTCTAGACTCAAGGAGTGGACTGGTCCACAGGGACAGGGCTGCCCTCTGAGTCCTTCCTGGAGAAGCCTAGGAGAGGACGCCAGCGGCCATCTGTCAGGGTGTCTGCGGACAGGATTCCTCTGTGGGGTGGGGGTTGGACTAGAGCCAGAAGGTCCATTCCAGCTTTGACATTCTATGGCTCTGATTCTAGTGGTGGAATTTCAGACCCAGAAATGGGGACAGGGTGGTCTGTTTTTCCGCACATGGCAGTAATAGGGGAAGGCTTCCAAGGAGAAGGAGATATAAGAGAGATCAGGGCCCCCAAACGAGTTGGGCTTGGGAAGGAGAGGCAGTGTGAGGAGGGTCCCTGCAAGAGACGGGTTGGTCACGTCCGACTCTGCAGAGGGTGTAAAAAGTACAGCCTCCTTTAAGCCTCAGCACGTGTGTATTCTGTAGGTTTGTGTATAAATCCCTGTGTGTGGATAATTTCTGAGGTTTCCTTTTCGAGTCCAATTCACAGTAAGCTCCTCAGTCCCTTATGGATGTTTTACTATCGCTTTCACACCCACCTCTGCCAGTGGTTCTCAAAAAGCTAGGAAGACAGGACAAACGGTAAAATCCTTGTCCAGGGTCACTGGCAGGAAGAAGTGGAGCCAGGCCTGCACTCAGGGGAAGACGCCCCACACTACACCTCTTACCTGGGCTGCTGCATGTGTCCGTCCCCCCTCTCAGTTTGTGATCTCCAGGGAACAGGGGCTTTGCCTCCCTGGGTCCCTTGGACAAGCGATGAGGCCTCCAAGGGAGTCTGCTGAATGAGGGGAGTGTACTGCCATCCTGTCCTCTCCCCGAGGCAGCGAGGCAGCGTTAGTGCCGGGCTCCCTTCCCCCTATTGCTGTGCGTTGCTGCCCAGTGGCCACCGCCTACTTACAGGCCAGCTCCTCAGGCTCACACCTCCCTGAAAGACCCAAGTTCTTTCCCAGCAAGAGCCAGACTCCCCCAAGGCTTCTCTTTTTGGGATCCAGGTAGAAAGAGGACTCTAATGGGTGAGTTAAAACAGACCACCCTCTCCCCGTCTTTGGGCCTGAAATGTCAGCATTAGAACTCAAACGTTAGAATTGCAGGCTGAAAGAGGAGTTTAAGCTCCGAGAGCTCTTGGTACTGGCTATGGTACTGTTTGTGGGAGGTGACGCCCAGTTCTTCTCAGGGTTGTCCATGCTACCCAGAGCCTGAGGCCTGCAGGGCCGTTCACGTGCCAGTCACATGCCTCTCCTTCGGTACTTCCTGCTGCCTCCAACTTGCTGGCCTGGGGTCCTGGACTTGGTGCTCGTGTCCTCCCCAACCCATGCCCCACTGGGAGTTGAATGTGTCTCTGGCCTCTAGCAGGTAGGGCCAGAGCATCTACCCCAGTACTATTTCTCATGCTGCAGCCCCCGGGGAATAGCTTCCACTTCCATTTGAATAGTAGTAGATGAGCAGAGAGCCCATAAGAAGCCCACCTGGCCTGTGGCTGGGTTTCTGCCGGACGTTGCTGTTCCTGAGCAGGGCTTTAATGGTCTACCAGAGGTGCCACATTCCTTTCCACTTTAATTTTGAGGGCTCATTTTCAATCATTTCTCTCTTTGACGATTTTTCCCTAAAAACATGACCAAATCTGAGATCCATGAAGTGTCAGCCTGAGATTTATGTCTGTGTCCGAGCCTGCCTCCACTTGGCTAAGTGTGTGGGCAAGACGAGGTTCAGTGCACGTGTGTCTGTGCATGATGTATGTGTACATGGTGTGCCACTGCCTGTGGATGGGGAGGACTTGCTTCCACATGAGCCAGTGTCAAGGCAGCATGAGGCCCTTGAGCCACAGGAAGCTGCACTCTGACACCTCCCAGCGGCAGGAACTTGGGCGGCAACTCGATTCCCTGGGCCTCAGTTTCCTCCCCTGTAACATGGGAGTGCTCATGGATTCTGCCTACAGGTGGTTGTGAGGATGGAGTGAGATGATGTGCGTTACAGCCTCAACAGAGCGGGAGCCCTCCTGTTAGCTGTGTCTGTTTTCATCATTTGGGCGACTCACGTGGACTAGCACTGCAGGAAGTGCTCTAAGAGGCCTCATCCACCTTCCTGTGTCTTTTGCAGAATCTTGGTCAGATGAGGAAAGTGCCGATTCTGATTCAAAATCCTGGGAGGTGGGAGGCTCCTCGGTGCCACTTAGCAATCTGTTGAGTTGAACAAATCGCATGTCAACAGGTTGTTTTCTTCCACCTGAAATCCCTCCCGCTGTAGTTTCAGCTCGTTATTCTCATCCTGTCTTGAGTGCAGCAGCACTTTGCCACCGTATTCGCTTCCATTTTCCAGAGATGTGCTGAGCATTTCCTGTAAGCCATGCCCTGTGCTGGCTTTGAGGGGACACGGTGCATTTAGGATGTGCCCAGCTAACGAAGGACTGCAGAGTGGTACTGGGGTCACTGGAGAGGGAGAAATAAAGTGCCCAAAGGAGAGTGAGGTCACAACCAACTAAGGCCATCAGGGAAGGCTTCTTGAAGGAGGTGGCATCTCAGAAGCACCTCAGAGCACAGAAGTGGGACTTCAGGGAGGAAGCCAGGCCTTCAGGGGCAGGGCATCATTGTGGGTGGCTCTAGTGCCCGGGAGGTGGACTGGGGCCTGGGTTGTGCTGGAGGCCAGGCTGAGGCCCTGCCTTGGTTTGGGGAGGAGGTCCCTGCACTCCGGAACTCCTCTGTGACCTACGGAGAATTGCTCTGAACTGCCTGAGTGTGGCGGCCAGTGCGGGGTGGGGGTGGAGAGTGGACAGCAGGGAGGGAGGGGAAGGGGCCAAATGAGCTCATTTGGTGTCAGATCCTGATTCTTTCTATTCCATAGACCAGAGCTTAAGAGCTCAGACTTGGAAAGCAGCAGAGCAGGGTTTAAATTACACTGACCCCAGGGGGTTGTGACGATGAAGGGGGAGGCCAGGGTCAGGTCTGGTCTGTGTGCGAGTGATAGCAGTCATGGTGAGGATGTGGCAGGAGGAGGAGGGTCCCTTTTCTGGCCTCCCAGAGGTCTCCATGTGCCCCCTTGCCCATTCCACCAGGCTGAGGTGCCCAGCATCCAGAACATTCCTGCAAGGGGCTGCCAGTGCCAGGGAAATGGGGGTGGAGACGTCAGGTTCCCGTCTCTACAGCCTGACCCTGCCCCCCAACACACACATGCTGGGCAGAACCAAGCCACCAACCCAGAGGGGAGGTGCCCTGCAGACGGCCCAGGCCCCCAGGCATGAGTGCAGGTGCCTGGCAGCCCCCTGCAAGAACAGCTGGTGGGCAGGGCCTTCTGGGCCAAGTCTCCCTTGCTGATCACATCACAGGCCACCAGCCTGTCTGGAGGACAGCAAGGGTGCTTGGTGGGCAGTCGGGGTGGGGGTAAGGGAGGCACAGATGCCTGGGGCTTTCCTAACTAAATCCCAGTATAGAGTGGATTTTTTGTTTTTTTCAGCAGTAGCTCTGTGTTGCCTACTCCTGTCCTGCTGTGGTCCTCTCTGACCCTTAAGGCTGCCCAGCCTTATTTAGATATATGACCAGGTTCCTATTTTCTCTTTCCTGTGGTCACAGCCCTGCTCGCCACCATCCCTATTGATCTTTCCTCTCTGCTTCTGTTTCAAATGTCAAGGTCATTTTTAATTCTGAGCCAGTTATTAGATGCCCCGTCTGAGTGCACAGAGGGGACAGAGGACCATCTCTTACAGCCAGTAACCAGAGAGCTGGAAGTTGGGTCTCCTGACTCCTAGTCTAGTGCTCTTCTTGCTGTCATGAAAGGGGAGGGGTCTCGGTGCAGATGTTCGAGATCTGATAGATCAGCTAGGTCATGGGTTCCAGTGATCCTTCCTTGAAAAGGTAAAAAGATGCTTAGAGAGGAGATTATGGGGCATGGGTTAGATTTGTGGCTCACTAAGCTGTTGAGTGTGGGCTGTGTCCTGGGGAATACTTGGGAAGGGCCGTGGCCTGGGGGCAGGAGGCCTTCGGAGTATCCCTCCCCCACCACTCCCTGGAGGACCCTGGGAGACACGGGCGAGTTCACCGCTGCCCCTGCCAAGCCAGTGGGATCCCCCAGTACCCCATCGAGCAGAACCTGTTTGGAAGGAGGCTTCTGGAAGGCCTGCTCGATTACCTGTATAGGTTCCTGAAGTACTAAATAAACAAACAGGTAAAGGGGAATCCACCTAGATTCCCTAAAAGCCTTCGAAACAAGGTGGTAAGTGCGTCTGTTCTGATGCGTTAGATCCCCATGCAGTAGTGTTGTGGTTAAAAAAAAATGTTCATAGCTTAATCTCATTTTTGTGAAATTCTTTAAAATCGATACAAATACACACATGTATAGGTTTGTACACGCATGGAAAAGTTCTGGAAAGATACACACAAACCTATGAACAAGTTTTTGCTTTTTAACTTTGTACACTTTTGTTTCCTTTGAAAAAATGTAAATGAACTTGTGTTCCTTTCTTAATGACAGCAAGAATAAAACTACACTTCTTAAAAGCCTGTGGATAAGAATGTAGAAAAAAGAATTAAGTCACCTAAGGCTGAGGGATGGACTCTTTTTTATAGTGGATAAGAAACTGGTGTAGAGACTGACAGCAAGGGGTAAGCTTACTCAGGTACTTGTCTTTCCCAGAAAGGTTGCAGGGAGAAATATCGCAGATATTAAGGCCTCTGAGCAAAGGCCTAGGCTGGTAGGGATTAGGTGAGAGCAGAAAATAGGCCGCTGACTGCATGCACCCCGGCCCACGCCAGGGACAGGGGACAAAGTTAGCTTTATAGGATGGCGACTTGAATCTCGTTTCTGACCCAAGGTGGAGAACAAATCACTGAGGGTCTTCCCCAGAAGCATCGGTCTAATGGGCTGTTGCGGCCCAAATGGTTCCTGGGGAACTGGAGGTATAACTGGGGCCTGGTCCAGGTATGGAGCTCAGGTGACCCAGCCCTGGCATAGTGAGAGCCTCTTGGGAGGCCACACCCAAGGGAGACAAAGTGGGGCTTCAGGAGGTCCCACGAAGGGGTAGAAGGGGTGTCTAGGAACTTGTTTGGCACATGGGTTCAACTCTGATCTAGGGGTCCCTGAGCAGGTAGTGATTACCCAGACGATGGGGTGGAGAGGTGAGGTGGGGGCAAATGCAATTCCTCCGTCTGCAGTCGTTTTGCTACCCCAGGAAGCACAGGGCTGGTTGCTTAGCAACAGCACCTACCACCCTCTTCCACCTTCCCCTCCCCCACCTCACCCATGGGTACCTCTTGGAGCTTCCCTTCCCCTGAGGCTGCCCCTGTTCAATAGGACATGAGAAAGGTCTGTGCACTTTTTTGGCCCTGCTCCTGGAATAAGGCAGGAACAGACATAAAAGGACCCATGACTTGGAGGCGAGCACAGAACTGGCCCCTCTACAAACCAGCCATTTGGTCCAAGGCTGGTAGGGGACAGATGTGCAGGGCAAGAAAGGCACTGGGGAGTCAGGCCGACCTGGAGGACTGTCTCAGCCCCATTCGTGCTCAGTTGCTGCTGGCCCCAAACCACCTGGAGATGCAGGTTTTTCATCTGTAAATCGGGGATAAGAATAGCGGCCTCATCTTACAGGGGTTGCCTCAATGACATGCACTATTTTATGAAACAGCTAGCACTGTGCCTGGCACAGAGAAGGTGCTCAGGAGGCAAGAGCTGCTTTTCTTTACATGGGGGTCATTCTAGGGCTGCCTGAGGGTTAGGGTGACCCCCCCACAAAGCCCTGCTGCTCTGTAAGACCCTGCAAGTGGCCGGGTGCGGTGGCTCACGCCTGTAATCCCAGCACTTTGGGAGGCCAAGGCGAGCGGATCACTTGAGGTTAGGAGTTCAAGACCAGCCTGGCCAACATTGTGAAACCCCGTCTCTACTGAAAATACAAATATTAGCCAGGTGTGATGGTGCGCGCCTGTAATCCCAGCTACTCTGGAGGCTGAGGCAGGAAAATCACTTGAACCCAGGAGGTGGAGGTTGCAGTGAGCTGAGATGGCTCCACTGCACTCCAGCCTGGGCGACAGAGTGAGACTTCGTCTCAAAAGAAAAAAAACCAGGCCCTGCAAGTGTTGCCTGTCCTCCCTACGGCCCCTCACGGTGAGGGGAAGAGATCATCAAGTTGAGAATGACCCCCAAGCCCACGGTGGACTCTGGGCTGGGAGTCAGGGGCCGCGAGGGAGTGGCAGGGACAGAGAAAGATGTCTCCATCCTCCTTACATTCTGTTGTCTGACCCAGGTCCCTTTTTCCAGCTGCCAATAAGTTGTACCATTTTCTCTTAGCCTTTCTGAGCCTCCACTTCTTCCTGTGAAGCCAGGATTTGCCTGTACCTTCTTTTATCTCTTCAGAGTCCCCGTCCGTGTGGGGACCCAGTAGCTCCCTCAAGGCCTGGGCCCTCTTTCCCTTTCCTCTCTGCCCACTGGTCTCGTTGGAGCTAAGCAGAGAGTGGCCTCTGCTGGGTTCTGGCTCTACCCCATGGCCTGGAGGCATGGGAGGGTCTAGACCACAGCCCGGTCTGGCAGCTGGCACGCAGCAAGGGCTCCTAATGGTTTTATTACCAGCAACAATGTGGTGCTTGTTGCCATCCACGCACAGGCTGATGGTTCCCAGCCCAACTGGTGGTGGCCTGAGGGCCCTGCCTGGTACTGGAAGCTCAGCTGGGAAGCCCAGTGGGGTTGGGCAGTCAGTCACCTCTGCATTTTCTTCTGTCAACACCCTGCCAGCAGTCTGGAATCGGAGGGAGCCAGGGCCCGGCATGGTGAGATGCTGGAATAGGAGGGAGCCAGGGCCCGGCGTGGTGAGATGCTGCCCCCACATTGGCAGGCCTGGCAGCGCTTGAGTTTTCTTTCCAGAGGTCCCTGTTTCAGATCCACAAATGATGTTCATCTATTCATCCAAGAGAGACCCACTGTGTGCCAGACACAGGCTGCATAGATGAAAGGGGTCACGCTCATCTCAAGGAGACTGCAGCTTAGGTGGGGGTCTGGCAGGGCGGAAGGACCCCTGGCACACCATGTCCAGGCATTACCGGGGCTCAGAGAAGGAAGTCGGATTCAGGGGGAGAGAAGATCTAGAAGGGCTTTCTAAAGGAGGTGATGCTTCAGCTGAGTCTCGAAGGAGAGGGAGCAGTTAGCTTGGTGGACAATAGCACTTTTTGGCCCCATGTAGCTGCAGTATAGGGAATGATGGGGTATGAGGCCGGGGGCCTGGGCTGGAGGACCATGAAGGCCGGATGTTATCCATCAACGGACGTCGGGCTTGGTATTTGTATTTGAGAAGGATAATTCTAGGGCATCGAGAAGGAGAGCTCGGGCAATAGGGTTTAGGGGCAGGGAGCCCAGGTGGAAGGCTGGCACAGAAGTCCAGGGCAGCAATGTGGGCCTGGACAGGGCATGTGTGGTGTGACATTTAGGAAGTGCAGTCAGTAGGAACAATTGGGATAAAAGAAATGAGGGGAGTTGGGGTGGCCGTCTGGTTTCTAGCTCCGCCAACCGTGTGGGTGGGGATGCCCTTCATGGAGGGGGCACGGGTTGGGGGGAGTCGGAGAGAGCAGGAGGTGCCTCCCACATGGAGCTGGGTTGGAGCTGGGGCTTGAAGGCAGGTGGGATTTCCCCAGGGGGAGCCTGAGCCAGGCCAGGCTTGCAGAAGGAGGCTGGAGCCTGAGTCATAAGGCCTGGGGGCGGGGTGCCTGGTGTGATGGATGAGAAAGGCAGGTACATTTTGGTCCATAACTGTTAGGACCCCTGCAGATTTTTGAAGGAAGATTTTGAGGAAGGTGCTTGCACCTATGCACTGGGAATGCTGATGAGTTAGGGCCTCTGCTTCTCAGTGATTTCCCTAAAAGATGAGCTGCAAGGCCTAGACCCTGGCCCTCCACCCAGGACCTGCAGTGAGTCTCATCACCCTCTGAGTATCTTTGGGTGGGCTGGAAGTTGATGTCAAGCTGTCCGGCCTTCCCATCACTCTCCATTCAGAGGCAGGTCTGTGGAGAGAGATTGGAGGAACAAGCTGGGGACAGCATTTTTGGAAAGCAAACAGAAAAGAAGCAAAAACTGTTCCTCTAAAATAGAAAGGAGGCTTATGTGTGTTATGTGAAGGATAATGTGGAAGGCTATTTCCAAAGAATTTCTCGAAAAATGATGTGAGCCCTGTCAGCATCATTGAATTTAGATAGAGGCCAGGAGCAGTGTGGCATCAGGCCGGGGCCACCAGGCTGAGGGCTGGACAGATGGTGGTTTCACCTCAGCCCTGCCACCTCCTTGCTGCGTGTCGTTGGAAGATGACTCAACCTTTCTTAGGCTCAGTTTTACCATCTGTAAAATGGGCATAACTTCACAGGCTGGTGTTCTTGTTTGTTTTGAGCATTGCTTCTTGGACTAAACCTGGATTTTTTTCCTTCCCTCCCTCACTTCTGCACTTCCTCTGGTTCTTTGCCTCCCAAGAAGCCTGTTTCCTCCTGTGAGTTCCCCCTTCCTGGGAAGGTCCATTCATCATGTTCTATTGACTCTCTTGTTCCCAATTATTCCCTGCAAACCTGGTTCACCCAGTGTATTTGAAGAGCATCTACTGAGCTAAATAGGAGTTATTGGGGGTCAGTTCCTGTTCTCTTTTTAATAAGGGGAGGGAGGGTCTGTGCAGAGCTGTCCAGGAGAGCACAGGGCACGGGAGCCAGGGGGGAAGTTGCAGGACCCAGTGGGATCACAGCTGGGACCTTGCCCTGTAGCTGGCTCAGTGTGCCAGGGGATAGAGGCACACAGCCCTGGTGGGTCTGGGAGATGAGCTTGGGAGGGACTTGGCCTGGACATGGGCTAGGCTGCCCTGCTTTCAGAGCCAGACCTCAGGAGATGGCCGAGAGGGCCGCTTCCTCTGTGAGGGCTACACATGATGGCCCTTGGGCTGTATGGTGGCCCTGTGACATGCAGCCACACCCCTGGGGAGCTCTTTGAAGCATCTCTGCTTTCTGGAGGATCTGGTGGGAAGATGGCTTTGCAGCAGGGCTCTTGTTGATGTTGCCAAGAAGGCCGGGCGGGAATCGGGCTGTCTCTGCCTGGGGGTGGGGTGGGGGCTGCGGTCCATCTGAATGTGGAAACCCACGTTTCTCTGGTTTGTGCCGACCTGTGCAAGCAGCCATGCTGCAGGACTGGCCCCCTGGAAGTGGGGCATACATGAACTCAGGGTGTGGTGGTGTAATCAAATGAAATGTACAGCATAATTAATCTGGCATACCCTTAATGATATGCATAATTGTGCTGCATGGTAATTAGGTGTAAATGGTAAGCAGTTCACATAAATGTTTTTGTAATTGGTATTAATTTTGCAGAGGCAAACCAAGTTTATGTGGTTTTTCTCTTCTTGCTCTGTTAGTTTTCTAGTACAGGCAATTCCAAGCTTTTGGAGGAATTCTATTGCAAATGTTTGTTTATAGGGCAATGTTTTGTGTTTTCTCTCAGAACAATGTTATGAATGGTTATGAGGTTCCCAAGCTGGTTTCCAAATGCCTCTTTGGCCCATACAGTAGGTGAAATGTGCAACGCATGTGCCTGTGTGGGGAGGCCCGCCCAGGATCCTCTGGCTCCAGGTGCCCCGGCGTGTGCAGCACGAGGGGCACTGTCGCGTGTGTGCGAGTGCGCACCTGGGTCATCTCTGCATGTGTCTAGGTGTGTCTCTGTGTGTGCCTCTGTGTCTGTGTGTTTGTATCTGTGTGGCTGTCTGTATGTGTCTGTTCGTGTGTGTGTGTGTGTGTGTGTGTGTGTGTGTGTGTGTGTGTGTGTGTGTGGTCTGCCTGAATGGGAGAGATTCCTGAGGCCACAGTGGCAGGTTGAAATTCTCTGGTAAATACATTCCCCATTCTAGTGGCAAGAGGCCTGGGCTGGAGACTTAGGGGCATTAGCTGGGAGGGTGACCCTGGCACAGCAGCCGTTTCTAGGAGGAGCACAAGCCGCTCCGGGGCGTGGTCTGAGGCCAGAGTCTAGGTTTCCTAAGAACATGTGGCTTGCCTTTCTTTCTGATCAAGCACATAATACTTTTTAAATGAACATTTATTGAGTGCCTCCCATGTGCCAGACCCTGTGTTAAACACTCGACTCAGATTCCCTCCTATCTTAAAATAGACTTATGAAGTAGGGACTGTTTCTCACCTCGCTTTACAGCTTGGGAAACTGAGGCCCGAATCTCCGAGTGACAGAGCCAGGGTTTGAGGAGGGGACTGCTGGAGGCAGGGCCCGTGGTTCTGAGATGTGCTGCTTGGAACCCTGGGCTCTTCTCCCTCCCTCGGCCCCCTCCACAAATGGTTTGTTTTTGTTGGGACAGAGGAGGAGAAAGGCGGCCCTGTGGGAAGTCTGAGAGCAGCGAGCTCCTTCCTGCTGAAGTGTAGGGGGGTGGGGGCTGAGCCCCAACAGCCGCTCCCAGGCCCTGAAGACCCTTTGGGGGTCCTCCTGGTTTTGACCTGAGAGGGAGCTGGTCTAGGAAGTGGGGTTGGGAGAGCATGGCCGTGGGCGGTGTGGGGAGAGGGTGGTCACAGGCTAAACAAGGACTCAGCCCCCCTGTTTCCTGTGGTTCACTGATAGCCTAGGCCCTCACCACCCCCTTCACCTTGGGGATCTGGGGCAGGTGAGCCTGCAGACCCATGGCAGGTGTATGTTTCTGCCCTCGGAGCTCCTGCAAACGGCCTTTCCACTGACGCAGTGCCTTGGGGGCTCTGCCAAGCGACCCCTAGAATGGGGATTGTGGGGGGTCGCTCTAGGCACCGCAGCACTGTGCTGGGGATGTTGCAGCTGCCTGGGAGTGACTTCACACAGTCCTCTCTGCCTCCAGGGTCACCCGGAATGGGGTTGTGGGGGACAAGCTGTGGGCAGGGGGACGATGGGCAGCAAGAGGCAAGGCGTGAACTCTGACCTCGTCTCTTTGGGAAATCAGACACATCTATACACGCATGGAACACCCAATGAGCCCTGGGTGGGTGGTCGAGGAGAAGGGGACGGTGTGTGGGGGAGGAGAGATGTTGGGTTGAAGGACTGGGAGAGAGGAGCTGAGTGGGCCCTGAGGGAGAGGGTGGGAGCCAGGGGTGTCATTCCGGGACAGCAGCCGGGCCTGGAATGATGCAGCTGGGAGAGGTGGGGGCACGGCCAGAGCAGTGGGCGGAGGCTGCATTGTAGCCAGCCCTGGTGAGACCAAGCCAGAGCGTATATTTTACCATGTGTGAAAATCTTTGGCATCACAGGATTTTTAAAAATAATAGCTTGAAGATATAATTCACATTCCGTACAATTCACCCATATAAGTGTATAGTTCGATGGTTTTAGTACATTCACAATCAATTGTTTAAAATTTTCATCAGGCGTCATAGGTTTTCCTAGAGGGAGCCATGTGTGGGCAATCTTTGCTGAGAGGGTGAGGTGGGAGGTGGAGATGCCAGAGGCAGGTGGACACGCTCCAGGGGATCTACCAGGTTATTGTGCCACAGTCACAAGAGGTACAAAGGGCCTGGAGGGAATAGGGGGTCGAGAGAAGCCCAAGGACCAGGTACCTGCTGGATGTGAGGATCCAGGGGAAAGGTGGGACCTGTTTTCTCCAGGGTTGGGGGCTTAGGCAGCTGAAGGGAGGGGAGTGTTACTTCCACATAGAGGGAAAAGCCAGAAGATAGAGCCAGCTCTGAAGGAAGCATGTTCTGGAAGAGTAGGATTTTAGGCAACTGCAGATCATCCAGTTGGGATGAAAATAAATAGAGATGGAGCCCCTTGCAGAAGGAGGCCTATGTGACTTATGCCCAGGTGTCTTAGAGGAAGAACATTTAGAGGAAAGCTGAAGGTAGAACATGACCTTTGAGGAGCGCCCACCATGCAGAAGTGGGATCAAGACTCCCAGCCAGCCCCAGAGACAGAGCTGTGGAATCTGAGGCTGGAGACCCAGGAGCCACACGGAGTCACACGGAGCCACACGGAGCCACAGCTGGGAGAGAACACAGGGAAGGTGGTTGCTGGGGAGCTCCAGAAGCAGGGTCTCCTTTCACTCCAGGGCCCAGCCCCACAATAGCACTCAAGAAATGGCTGTTGAGTGAGTGCTTGAAGCAGGGAATGATTAGCTGGCCAGGATGTTGAATTGAGCTCAAGGGCCATGAGGATGGAAAAAGGCCCTTTGGGGCCATGGGTGACTGTATCCGTCAGGGTCCATTCAGGGGAAAGAAACTACATGGTGATTGGAACAAGGAAAGTTTCACATAACGAATTATTAACTCTAATTGGATTAGAATAATGAGGAATTGGCTAGGAAGAAGTAAAAATAACTCCAAAGAATACAAAAATAATAGCTATGAGAACAGCCCCTACCTCTAGGGTTGCCACAGAGTGCCCAAGGAAGAGGCCCTGCAAGGGCTGAGATCCAGACCTTGATGGAGAGGGTGTGGCTATGGCTCTCTGGATGGCAACGTCTCTGTAACTGCCATGTTGGCAGAACTTGCTGGAAATTCACCCTCTGGAATTTACTGGAAACCCATCTTTTTGGGTCCCAAGGAAAGTTGTTTGTGGGAGGTATCTTGCTGGAAGCACACCGCTGCCAAGTTTTCCCAGGAGAGTGCTGGGTGAAGCTCCTGGCTGTTGGGTATCCTGACTGACATGTGTTGCTGGAGCCAGGTACTGGAGAAGCTGTCTGCATTGCAAGAGCCTGGCACTCCTGCAGGAGCTGGGCACTGGAAAGCTGCATGCCGTAGGGACTGGGTGCTGGAGAAGCTGCAACAGCACAGGAGCTGGGTGCTGGGAAGCTTCATATCTGGCAAGACCCTGATGCTGGAAAGCGCCCATGCAGCAAGATCTGACTGCTAGAGAAGTTGTATACAATGCAGGAACCTAACAAGAGCACATCGGGTCTGGAAAGGAAACCCGCTTCCTCCTTCAATGCCTCTTCAGTGCCCTCCACAGTTGTGCCAGCTGACAAAGGAAAAGTAGTTAAAGGGCCCAGCTCCATCTTCACAACACAGGTAATGATGGGCGAATAAATTGATAACTGGCTCAGTTTACCCCTTTGGCTACACAGCTTCTATTTGCACCTTTTTACAACATCTGAACTGCCATACAAAAACGAACAACTAGATGTCTACCTCTCAAGACAGTTATCCTTCTTATGAAATTCTCACCCTTTTCCCAGAGATCCCCAACCATCACTCTATCAATCCCTGGCTATAATAACTTCTCAAAGTCAGTCACAGTCCCACTGAATTAGGTAACATAATTGTTACCTAAACACTAGATTATAAAGTTAACTGTCAACAGCTTGCATAGAAAACAATGGGAAGGAGAAAAAAAGAAGAAAATGGTTACCATATTGCACACACACACACACACACATACACACATCTCAAGTTAATAGAAAGTGTGCAAAACCACTAGAGGCCTGCTGTCTGCATTTGTTCACAAGGCTACACTTGCTACTGGCTTCCTTGTCTTCTTATCCCATTCTGTATTTCCTCCACACTCAGCCAGAGCCTTAGCAGGTCATGCTTCTTTTACTTGGTGGAGTAGCCCAAACCCTCATTCCCAAAGGACCTGAATCCTTAGTTATCCCACTTTTGTTGTTGTTGTTGTTGTTACCATAACTTTCCATTCAGCTTTCCTTTGGGCATGGAAGTTCTTAAGAGGTGCCTGAGAGAATTCGCTGGGTTCCAGACATAGTCTTGCTTGGCTCTGTGGCTGATCAGCAATCCAGTTTTCTCCTTGGTAACTAGGATCAATCACTCCAGACAGTGGTGTAACTCCTTTTCTCCACTGTCAGTTCGGTGGCATTAGGAGTTGGAGAAAGCCAAGTGGGCGTGGGGTGTCTCCTTTCCCAGGGAAAGCACTGTGATATGTCCCTGGAGGGAGCATTCTCCCCCGAGGACGAAGACAGTCAGCATCCCCAGAGGGTTTCAGAGTTGTGGGGTGGGGGAACAGGGTCGTGCGTAGGGGGCTAAGTGATAGAGGCTCTGGAGCTGGCAGCTGTGGACCATTCTGTAGAGAAGGTTGGAAAAGTAGAGAAATGTGCAGATGACCGTGGGCCACTTCTGCTGGGGATGATAAAATCAGACCCATGCTGGTCGCTGCCAGACCCTATCCAGGACCACGTGTCTGATCCTCACATGGACTCTCAGCCTGGCCACGCTGTGCCCCTGACTCCCAGGCCCCAGGCCGTGGGAAGCCCATCTGACCCACAGCACGTGTGACCCCTAGACAGGGCTTCTCCTGGCTTGCAGCACTTGGAAATGGGTGCTGCCTTACGGAAGTCTGTGTTGGCTCATTTTGGCTCCTGAGAACAACTTCGGCTCCTTAACAGCGTCTATTTTAGGTATAAATCTCCCCCCGCTCACTTTTGGGGCTGTGTCATGGCAACCATTAGTGTGAGCAAAGGAGTCTGACTCAGACTCCCATGTGGCCGCCGTAGTGGCAGCAGGTTTGGTGTGATCATAAGTGCTTCTGCTGGTGGTGCCAGTGCTGGTGGTGCCATGGCCTCGAGAGTGGTGTGAGAGCCACAAGCCGTCTTATTGTGACTCTAGAGCCAGATAAATGGGCTTTGCAGAGGGCAGGACTGCTGGCCTGTCACCAGTGGCTTTTGGTATTCTATGGACAGCTGGTGGTTTGGGTGCAAGTGATGTTGCGGAAAGTCAGGGCGATGGAATAGTGATGGCATCTCGCTGGAAAATGGCACCAAGACCTCCCTCCCTCTCCCTCCTCCTTATCCATCCCCAGTCTTATGACCACGAGAGGCTGTGACAGGAGGGGGAAGAGTCGACAGATAGACATCTCCGTCTAGGAGGTCTCCTCCGCTTTCTCCTGGCCCCCAGCTGAGCCCCACCCTAGCAGATGATTGGGGCACAAGAAGCTCTGCTGCCTTCTGTCACCCGCAGGACCCATTTGCACCTCCTCCTAAGCTCAAGTAGGAAGTTTAGCCATGGGACTGTTATCTGTGGGCCAGGGTCACCCCAGAGGCACAAATGGTTGATCATGGCACTGGCTCTGAGATCTGTGTTTAATGCGCCCATTCATGACCAAGAACTGCCACATTTGCAAGGGGTCCCGAGTTACATGGACCTGGATTCCTAATCCTGCCCTGGGGCTTTCCGGCTGTGCTACCCTAGAGAGACACTAAACCTCTTTAAGCCTCCGTGTCTTCTATAAAATGGGGATAACAATAGGACCTGCTTCATAGGATTGTTTTGAGGATTGAACAGGACAGTGCATGTTCCTTAGCACAGTGCCTGGCACATGGTAGGTGCTCAGGAAATAGCTGCATGAATGAATGAGTGAATGACCACTGCATTGGGCAGGGCGTTGAATACTGTGATTAGAAAGCTGCAGTGCCCTCCTTCCCCGCTCCCGCTGCAGACAAGCCTGACCAGGAAAGAGAGATTGACTGGAAACTTTGTTTTCTGGCCAGCCTGTGCCCAAAGTTAATATAGATCTGCAGCAGTCACATGCTGATTGTGGATTGTGAGAGAGGGAGTGGAGAGCTGTGAGCTTCTGAGTGGGACGGACCTGGACTGTGTCTGGCTCCACCCCTTACCCACTGTGTGACCTTGGGCAGTTTTATTAATCTCTCCATACCTCATTATTCTCATCTGGAAAATGGGGATAAAAATAGTACCCACTTCAAAGGGTTGGGGTGAGGTGTGAGGATTAATGAGATGTTGACATTGTAAAGCTCTGCTCACGGGGCCTGGCATGTCAGAGGAGCTTAAGTACAAGCTCCTGCCTGAGCGAAGGCCACTTAGAGGAACTCCAGGGATTTCAAGAAAGGAGAGAAATCTGCAGGCTGGTTGAGTCTGAGAGTAATCATCGTTAAGATTTATTGAGTACTTTCTCTGTGCCAGGCGCTCTTGGAAGCATTTTTAGGGCATTCCGTTTTAATTTTCACAGCAGCGCTGTGAGCTGGAGAGTTCTTTCCCCCACTCTACAGCTGAGAAAACTGAGGCACAGTTTTGCCTCAGGCCACACAGCTGGTAAGATGTAAGGCCAGTGTTGGAAGCCCCGCAGTTGGCCTCCTAGAGAGCCCTGGAGGGGACTGAGATTGGCCTTTAGGTCAGGAGGGTGTCAGCCACAAGTCATAGACTCATACCAAAGTAGTGAAAGCTCACAGCACCCGGAAGTTCACAGATGTATGTCCCTGCCTCCAGAAACAGCAAGACCAGGGGCCCAGACAGTGCCTTCAATGCTTCATCCCTGTGTCTTCATCTCTGAGCTCTTCGTTCTCAGGCAGGCTCACCCACATGGCGGGAAGACAGCAGCCGGCAGCCCCTGACTCACATCGACCGTGTTAGCATCTTTCCATCGCATCGGTGAAAAGGTTCCAGGGAGGCCTCTGATTGGCTCTGCCTGGTCACATGCTCACCCCTTGCCTGGGGTGGGTGTTGAGGTCAGCACAGGCACAACCAAAACCCCTTGAGGAGCATTTCCCACCAGGAAGGAGGGGAAGGCGTCTAGGTAGAGCAGAATAACTAGAGTCCACTAGAGGAAAAGGAGAATTCAAGCAGAGGGAGGGAGAAAGACCTGCTGCAGAAATGCTCAGATATTTTTCAGCCATTCAGACAGAGAACTTGAGATGGAGAAGAAGGGGCTCTTGGGGTGAGAATATTGGGATCATGTTTGGTGGAGTGAGGATTTAGGTTTGTGGGCCATGACAGTTTTGATTTTGGAAGAGGATAATTATATGCAAGCCCTTGTTGAGGAGAGACTGTGGGGTGGCAGGGGGGCCAGAAGTCTCTCAATCTGAAGATGGAGAGGAGGCTCGGGTGGTCATCTCGGGGGTGCTGATGAGGCTGGGGTTGGTGAAGAAGTAGGGACGGCAGTGGGGACAGCGTGGTGCAGGGGAGCAGCCCTGAGGCTCCAGGAGTTGGTGGAGATGTGGCTCTTTGGTCTCAGAAAGGGCTGAGTGAGCGGGGGTTGTGGTGACGGATGCAGGCAGCACTGACTTGCACTGCCCATGGGCTGGATGCAGTGGGAATGATGCGTTTGTAGGATTAAACATTTCGTGAGGGTGGGGGGTGGAGAGGGAGGTACCAGTGTTGTAGCTGGTGATGGAACTCTGTGTGGGTGTGAGGAGCTGATGATGGTTATTCTGTGGGACGTGATGATTTCATAGAACAACAGAGGTGGAAAGGCCTCAGCTACGCTCTTATTTATAGAGGAGGAAATGGAGGCCAAACGCAACTGATGGCTGCAGTTGGGATGTAAGCCCTTTCTCCCATCCCCACTCTCTCTGTTTAAAAATTCATTTTTATTTACTCACAGTAGTACATGCATATAATTTAAGAAGTCGAATAGTACTAAAACCTCCTAACAACATGCAGTGATTCCTTGCCTACTCCTACCCTTATCCTCTTCTCAGAGGCAACCGCTTTCGATTCTCTTAGCTGTTTCTTCCAGCAATTTTCATCTCATATTTCTGAGTAAAGTGCATATTTTTGATTCATCTATTTAGACATTTTCCATTGATTTCCTATTTAGTAGATCCTCTTACGTGCCCAACCTTTCTACTCTTCAACCATCCTCCCTAAATATTGACAATACTCTTTTTATATTGTTTCAAAAAATTGTTGTTGGTTGTTTTGAGACAGGATCTCGATCTTTGCCCAGACTGGAGTGTGGTGGCACAATCACAGCTCCCTACAGCCTTGACCTCCTGGGCTCAGGCGATCCTCCCACATCAGCCTCTTGAGTAGCTGGGACTACAGGCATGTGCCACCACACCCTGCTAATTTTCTAAATTTTTGTAGAGACAGGATCCCCCTGTGTCACCAGACTGGTCCCAAGTGATCCTCCTGTCTTGGCCTCTCAGAGTGCTGGGATTACAGGCATGAGCCATCGTGTCCAGCCTCAAAAATGTTTTGTGTATCTGGTTGCCAGAATAATGGCCCCCCCTAAGATGGCCAGGTCCCCTAATCCCCTGGACCTGTGAATATGTCACCTTACATGGCAAAAGGGACTTTGCAGATGTGATTAAATTAATGACCTAGAGACGAGGGGATTATCCTGGATTATTTGGGTGGGCCCAGTGTAATCAGAAGGGTCATTAGAAGTGAAAGATGGAAGTAGTCAGAGCAGGAGATGTTGATGAGGCAGAGAGTACTGTGATGGGAAAAAGACTGTCCATTGCTGGCTTTGGAGTTGGAAGGGGACCATGTGGCAAGGAATGAGGGCAGCCTCTAGATGTTGCAAATGTCAAGGAAATGGATTCTCCTTAGAGCTTCCAGAAAAGAATGCAGCCCTGCCAACATCTTGAGTTTAGCCTAGTAAGGAGAATCTTTTTTTTTTTTTTTTTTACTACTGACTTGCAGAATTGCAAGATAATGTGTTGTTTTAAGGCATTAATTTTGTGGTACATACAGAAGTAATTTGTGTGTACATACATGCATATATACATGTATACACACACACATGTTTAGTAAACCTACATACAGTGTTTATTTTATTATTTCAATGCAACTCTTATTCACAGTTGAACCTTCTGGTATACTATAACGGTTTCTTTTTACTTTTTTTTCCTGAAGTTAATAATTACCTTGTTTTTCATCTGCCTTATTTTTTGTACCTGTTGCTAATTCCTACCACAACTTCTAATATAATTTAATTTTTCTGTAACAATACTGTTACCTTAGGTCTTCTTTTTCTTTTTCTCGTTTAAACTGACACATAATAATTGTGCATATCTATGGGGTACAATGTGATGTTTTAATACATGTATACATTGTGTAATGATCAAAACGGGGTAGTTAGTATATCCATCACCTCCAGCATTTATCACTTCTTTGTAGTGGGCCTACCACACTTTCTAATAGCCATCAGTATTGCTTTCCACACGGGCAATCACAGCAGGTAAAAGATGTTTCAGTTCCATTTTTTAAGCTATCTATCCTCTTTCACTCTGGGCTGGTTGCTTTCTAGGCACATTGTAGCTGATGTTCTGTGACTTCCTTTTGTGGTCATCTTTGGAATTCCCATTACTTTCTGGTTGGAATCTCTGTTTTCTGGCTTTCGTGTCCTCTTCTTGCGTGGCTCACTCCCCTCATTAGAGTACATCTTCCAGGACACACATCTGTCCATATCAAAATCCATTCATGGCTGGGCACGGTGGCTCACGCCTTTAATCCCAGGACTTTGGGAGGCCAAGGCAGGTGGATCATCTGAGGTTAGGAGTTTGAGACCAGCCTGGCCAACATGGCAAAACCCTGTCTCTACTAAAAATGAAAAACTTAGCTGGGCATGGCGGTGGACACCTGTAATCCCAGCTACTTGTGAGGCTGAGGCAAGATAATTGCTTGAACCCAGGAGGCAGAGGTTGTGGTGAGCTGAGATTGTGCCACTGCACTCCAGCCTGGGCTAGAGAGCAAGGGTCCAAGAAAGAAAGAGAGAGAGAGAGAGAGAGAGAGAGAGACAGAGAGGAAGGAAGGAAGGGAGAGAGGGAGGGAGGGAGGGAAGGAGGAAGGAAGGAAGGAAGGAAGGAAGGAAGGAAGGAAGGAAGGAAGGAAGGAAAGAAGGAAGGAGGGAAGGAAGGAGGGAAGGAATCTATTCAGTTCCTGGGTTTAGATAGCAGAGTATGGCCACGAGCGATACCTGTAGTTTTGTCAGGTAAAAAGACAGTTGGACAGCAGAGGGCATGGTGATGACAGCACTAGTGCCCTAGTCTCAGTGGGAAGGCTGACCCTCTCTGGCTCATGCCAGGTGACTGGCGTGTGGCCTCTTTTCCCCTTCATCCTGGAGCCTCCCTTCCCATCTCTCCTGTGCTGTATCTTCTGCGTATTAGAGGACATCGTCCTGTCCTTCCTGGGAAAGGAGCGTGGGGCCTGATATGTCTGAAGATGTCTTTACTGGGGCCCAGCGCGGTGACTTACGCCTGTAATCCCAGCACTTTGGGATGCTGAGGTGGGAGGATCACTTGAGCCCAGGAGTTCAAGACCAGCCTGGGCAACATAGTGAGACCCCATGTCTATTTAAGAAAAAAAAATGGCGCCTTGCGTGGTGGCTCATGCCTGTAATCCCAGCACTTTGGGAGGCTAAGGCTGGTGGATCACGAGGTCAGGAGATCAAGACCATCCTGGCTAACATGGTGAAACCCCGTCTCTACTAAAAATACAAAAAATTAGCCAGGTGTGGTGGTGGCTGCCTGTAGTCCCAGCTACTTGGGAGGCTGAGGCAGGAGAATGGGATGAACCCGGGAGGCAGAGGTTGCAGTGAGCCAAGATCACACCACTGCACTCCAGCCTGGGCAACAGAGCAAGACTCCATCTCAAAAAAAAAAAAAAAAAAAAAGAGAGAGAGAGAGAAAATTTTAAAAAAGGGCCAAGCGTGGTGACTCACGCCTGTAATCCCAGCACTTTGGGAGTCTGAGGCAGGCGGATCACGAGGTCAGGAGATTGAGACCATCCTGGCTAACACGGTGAAACCCTGTCTCTACTAAAAATAGAAAAATAATTAGCCGGGCGTGGTGGCGGGCGCCTGTAGTCCCAGCTACTTGGGAAGCTGAGGCAGGAGAATGGCATGAACCCCTGAGGTGGAGCTTGCAGTGAGCGGAGATTGCACCACTACACTCCAGCCTGGGCGACAGAGCGAGGCTCCATCTCAAAGAAAAAAAAAAGAAAATGTCTTTATTTTATTCTCACACTTAAATGATAATTTGGCTGAAAATAATTCTAATTGGAAGATTGTTTTAAGATTTGGTTTATTCTTTAATAATTTTGGCTGGGCACAGTGGCTCACACCTGTAATTCCAGCACTTTGGGAGGCCAAGGCGGGTGGATCACTTGAGGTCAGGAGTTCAAGACTAGCCTGGCCAATGTGGCGAAACCCCATCTCTACTAAATACGAAAATTAGCCGGGAGTGGTGGTGCACGCCTGTAATCCCAGCTACTCGGGAGGCTGAGGCAGGAGAATCGCTTGAACCCAGGAGGCGGAGGTTGTGGTGAGCCGAGATCGCAGCATTGCACTCCAGCCTGGGCAACAAGAGCCGAAACTTCGTCTCAATAAATAAATAACCTTCCTCTCCTTGGTTTTGATATATCATCTTTGTTTTCAGCTGTGCCAAGTGACTCTTTTCAAAGACCCCCTATTTTATGCCCTCCAGTGACTACAGATAAACCTTCAGACTTGTAGAGGAGGGTCTAGGAATTCATTTCTCTCACTCAGCCTCTCGTTTCTCACACACGCATCCTCTTCAGCCCTAGTCCCAGAGTACCTGATGCTATCATATAAGCATCTGTTGAAGACTGTGTTATATATCAGTATTCACACGCCTGTCTGAAATTTGGCTGTCACAAGTCTGCTTTCCAGATTCCACAATTTTGTTGGTGGTATTCCTTCTCTTGTTCAGCCTAATCTTGTAATTTTATGTCTTCTTAAAAAATCTTTTGGCCAGGTGTGGTGGCTCATGCTTGGAATCCCAACACTTTGGGAGTCTGAGGTGGGAGGATCCTTTGAAGCCATGTGTTCAAGACCAGCCTGGGCAACATAGGGAGACCCTGTTTCTACCAAAAAAAAAAAAAAAAGCCAGGAGGTGTGGTGGTACACGTCTGTAGTCCCAGCTACTCAGGAGACTGAGGCGGGAGGCTCACTTGCCCTTGAGCCCAGGAGCTTGAGGCTGCAGTGAGCTGTGATACTGCCACTGCATCCAGCCTGGGTGACAGAGCAAGAACCTGCTCTAAACAAACAAACAAAAGATGTTTCTACTGCACTGAATTTAGAAGGTAGTGAGCCTTGGTATGCATATTCAAAGCTTTCAGTTCTTTTTCCGCAACAGTTTTATAGTTGAAGCAGTGGAGATGGTGATCCTATCAGCTGTGATATGAAGATGTTTTCATGGTGGGATTCCTTGAAATTTTTTAAGTGGCTGTTACAAACATTATTCAGGATCACTGTGGGTTCTAAAAGGAGGAAATAAAAGCTGCTTTTCATGGTGGTAGCATTCTTAGCAAGGGTTTTTTGGTGGCGGTGGTGGTTGCAGTGCAGCCTTTGGCCCAGGTCGGGAGAACGCTTTGGTACTGGAAGCAGCCAGAGCTGTGCGATGGAAGGACCGGAGTGGTGGACGCCTGCTGCTGTGTTGGGACTGTGGGCCCAAGAGAGCCCACTCCCCATGGCTGGGCTGCCTGAAGGAAGAATGAAGCCTCTAAGGGTAGATTGGCAGTGCTATGTCAAGGTCTGGGACCTTGGCCACCAACTGGGGCCCCCTAGAGTTGTATAGTGCATGGCCTGCCCACACATGTACTGGAGCATTTTAGATGATGGGGGTGATTTTGAGGGACTGCTACTGACAGGGCTGGTCCATTGAGCAACACAAAAGGGTTGACCCAGGTCAGCTGCGTTTTCTGTGAGGACAGTTTCTGTAGCTCAGATGTCAGAGTCTTGGGTGGAGGAAGGGGAGGAAGAAGAGAATCTTCCTTTCCTTTCCTTTGCTTTCTGGGGTGTCTGCCCTTGGGGCCAATGCCCTGTGAGTTTCTGCTTTTCCCTCCAGCTTCCTTCCTCTCCCTACTGGGAGCCAGAGCTTCTCTGAGCCTCGCCACACCCGTGGCAGCACAGATGCCCTCTGGGTGTCTCTAAGCCTAGGACAGCATCAAGACAACCCCCCTGCCCCACTTCCTTTGTGCCTGGGTCTCCCCCGAACTCCATTTGGGGTGCCCTGTCCTTGTCAGCCCCTCACGTGTCCACTGGGCCTTGGGGCTGCAACAGCTTCCTTGGCCAGTCAGAGCTATTAATAGAAGGGGTCCTGCTCTCCCGTTTCATTGGTGGGGAAACTGAGGACTGGGGAAGCCTCCATCAGGAGTAGGTCCCACCCTTACGGACTTCGGGCTCAACGTTCTTTCCAACCAGACTCTGCCCCTCTTAGCTTCTGACCCTTTTGAAGGTTTTGGTTTTGGGGTGGCTGGAGATGTCTGTGGTAACAAATGGGAGTGGGGCTTGACAGGGAATCATTGGCTGCTAAGGGCTGGGAGCCGTGCGCTTCTGAGTTGGACCAGTTCTCTGCTGGGATCTTCAGAGTTGCTTCTGTGGTGTGTGTTGGGGGACGTGAACCCAACCCCTCAGAGCTTTAGTGTCAGAGAGATCTGGGTTCATGCCTCCGATGGGTCCTGGCCTTGTCAATCTTAGCGTCACCTGTAAACTGGGCACAGCACAGCAGCTGCCTGGATGCAGAGCACGAGCCAGGCCCTGAGTGGCATGTGGCCCGTGGAGCTGCTCTCCGCTGCCGTTCACCTTCTCAGGGACCCTGGGCAGCAGACCTTCGTGGGGGTATGGGAAATGGACCCAGTGCACCTGGGCTGCCTCAGGGCTCAGCTGTGGGGCAGGCCCACTTCCAGCCTTTCTGGGTTGATCTGATGGAACCCTTCCTGTCCTGGCCCTGAGAAGCTCCTCCCGCCAGCTCCTTCCTCCCACTACCCCCTGGCAGAGCCAGGGCTGGGGCACCCACTCCCAGGCAACAATGCACCCCTGGAGAAAGGGGCTGGGCCTGTGGGAGAGCCGAGCCTGCGCTGTCTCCCGGTCCTGGTTTTCCAGGGAGCCCTGGCTGGAGGGGGATGGGAGGAGAAGGCCAGGAGGGAGGGGGAGCTGGGGAAGCAGAACCAGGAACTGGAAGGGGAAGGGTGTGGGTGGGCCCAGATCCAGCCTGCCTCCCTCTCTCCCTCGCCTGCCAATCCCCTCCTGGGCCCTGGCACACTCGAGGCAGGGGCTTGGCGGCCGCCTCCTCCGGGGGTGGGGAGCAGGGGAGCTCTTGTGTGTCTCTGAGTGAGGGGGCTGAGGCAGCAACACCCCCACCCCAGCTGTGGCCTGAGCTGCAGGCTTTGTTATTTCACTGGCTTGAGGCCTACACCTGGAGCAGAGGGAAGAAAAGCCCCTAAAACTCAGCCATGTGGGTTCAGAGGACCCCTCAAGCCCACCAGCTCTGCAGGCAAATGGGGCTGGTACATGGGGTGGGGGAGAGAGCAGCCTCACTCCTGCCTCAGTGTGGCCGTGACCTGTGGCCTTGGCCGTGGCCGTGGCCGTGACGGTGGCCTCGGCCTCTCCCTCCTAGGCCAGAGCCAATCAGGCCTGCAGCCTGAGCTCAGACCTCAGCTTTCTCTGGGCCCAGGCGCCGGTCCTGAAGTGAGGTGACATTCATTTCACTACATCCTGTGACTGCACTCACTTCCTCCACGTGGCGGGAGGTGTGGGGGTGGGGGTGAGGACAGATTAGAAGGA
Organism: Macaca nemestrina; assembly: GCF_043159975.1. Taxonomy (NCBI): domain Eukaryota; kingdom Metazoa; phylum Chordata; class Mammalia; order Primates; family Cercopithecidae; genus Macaca; species Macaca nemestrina. The sequence continues at coordinate 25,298,301 of NC_092137.1, read as the reverse complement.
AAATGTAGCCGGGCTGGGGGCCTCTGGGGGAGGTTGGGATTTCCCAGGGGCTGGTTGGGGTGGGAGGGAGGATGCGGGAAGCTTTCAAAGGAGAGAGCGGCTGTGAATGAAGAGAAGGGAAGAGGCGGAGGCAGCTGGAGGTCCCAGAAGTGGCACCCATTGGCCACCGCGACACGGAGGGGAGACTGCTGCCACCTCCAAGGCTCTCAGAGGCTGCTGGGGTAGGAGGTGGCCCTGAGGGGAGCCTGCCTCGGTTTCCCTGCTCTGTGGGGTGCTGGTGAGGCCGGGAGGAGGAGCAAGACCCCAGGCCTCCTAGGCCAGGTGTGGCCCTGGGCTGAGGGCCTGACCCAGGGAGGGTGGGGTGCTCTGCCTCACTGATCCTCTTCTCTCCTCCACAGGTGGAGCCATCGAAGCCCTCACCCACAGGCTGACAGAGGCATTGTTCACCAGAGGGCTCAACACCAGGATCTATGTTTAAGTTTTAACTCTTGCCTCCAAAGACCACGATAATTCCTTCCCCAAAGCCCAGCAGCCCCCCAGCCCCACGCAGCCCCAGCCTGCCTCCCAGCGCCCAGCCGCCCGCCATGCCCTCCAGCGGCCCCGGGGACACCAGCAGCTCTGCTGCAGAGCGGGAGGAGGACCGAAAGGTGAGCAGTGGGCTCTGCTGGGGACCCTCTGGCCTGGGAGAGGGAGAGCCCTGTCCCCACGTGATGACAGCCAGCTCCTCATACTGAGCGCGTGACCACATCACTCAGTGCTCACGACAGGGTGTGGGACCATCACATCCCTGTTTGGGTGATGAGGAAACGGAGGCTTGCAGAGGTTCGATTCTGGTGGTGGAGCAGGCATTTGGCTCCAGGACCCAGGCTTTTAACCACCATGGCATTCGCACAGTGGCTCAAAGCCCAGGTCTGTGCCATTGTGAGGCCGAAGAGTCCCAGAACGTGGATTCCTTCTCAGACCCGCCTCTTACTAGCCGTGAGCCTTCAGGTGAATCACTTTCTCTCTTAGCTGCCTCTGTTTCCTTAAGGTGTTCAGTAGCTTCTAGGGGGCCAAAGACAAGTTCTGGGGTGGGGCACAGTAAACACGACTCCGCGGGGGCCCACCCTCCCATACGGACGGAGGCACAGGCTGGGCTCAGTGTGGCGCCAGCGCACTTTGGAGAAGGTGATTTCCTGTCCCTGCCCCCCACCCCAGACTCCAAGTGAATGTAGCTGGGTGATCTTTGGTATGGCTTTTATTCACGGAGCTGGTGACCTCCATGTTTTCAGAATCTAGTTGGGGGTGGCCTCTCCACCCTTCTGCTGAACTCCAGGTTGTGCCTGAATCAGTCAGAGGAGATTACATCAGACTGACGGGAGTCCCTGCTGGGTCCCCACAGGCTGCCTTGGGACCTTACCAAGCTGTGTCCCCATGATAGGAAAAGCTACCCCTTAACCCCCAGCACTGGACTGTGTTGCCCTCTGTCAATGGAATAGTGAACTCACTGCCACCCTCCAGGGGATCTTATGATGGCCATAGGCCTTCCTGGCATGTCTATCTGCTGTGCCTCTGTCCACAGTCCCCTCTGCCTGCTCCCCTTCCCCTGAGTAGCGCTGGACATTGTGATGCTTGGTGGTGTCTGGGAGTAACCGGGCATGCTCATGGGGGCAGCAGTTGGTTCTTTTGCAACAAAGGTGGACAGCTGGCACCAGCTGTGGGGGCCCTGGGCACTCTGGGGCTAGAGGCAGCCAGGCACCCTACCTGAAGGGCGTCAGCTCTGAGACCTCCCTCTCGCATGCTCAGCTCCTTCCCAGGTTTACTCATTCTTCAGAGTGTGTTTCTGTTTCCTAGTTTTCCATCGGTGGTTCTGTTTGGTCCTTGGGGACAACTCTTGAGACAAATGGGGCAGGGACAGATGGCCCTAGTTTACAGATGAGGAAGCTGAGCCCCGCTGGGCAGTGGCAGGTCCAGATGAGGGCCTATTCTCCTGTCTCCCAGGCCCGAGCCCTTCCCACAGCCCTACCTGCATAGGTCCCGCTAGGGACACACGTATACATCCCAGGAGTGCGCATGATGCTCAGGGACCTGCCTTCCCAGCCCAGCACCCTGTAGAGCGCCACGGGGGTGTGTGCACCCAGTCAGGCAGAGCAGGCCAGAAGGCCAGCACACACTGCGGCCCACTGGGCAGGGCGCCCGGGCGACTGATCAGTCTCTCCCCTCTGAACCCATGGGAAAAGAACTAATAGTCCTGGATACCTGTGGACCCCTAGGCTGCTCCCCTTCAGGACTCAAGCAGCATGAAGACCCAGGCCCTTCAGCCGTAGACACCTGCAGCGCCTGTGCTCTGGAGTGGCAGCTGTGGCCATGGCTGACTCCCTCCCCTTTTTGGGCCTGGCTTGCTTTCTCTGTCGGATAAGGTGACCCTGAGCCTCGCCCCACTCCGGGTCCGATGTCCTGACAGTTGCTGACGCAGCTCCCCATCAATGCACTGGCAGTCACTGGTCAGCTGCTCCCCACAGGTGGGGTGGTGGGGACAGCTGGGACAAACTCCTCCTGTTACTGGACTGTACTCCCACGCCGCTGCTGCTGCTCTGGGCTGTGGAGCCCCAGGCCCCCGCCGATGGACTGCAGCAGGTCAGGATCTGCATTATAATAGTTCAGGATTGAGAAGCAGCGCTGGACCAGGAGTCAGAAATCTCAGGTCCTAGTCCTGAGTATGCCACTTACTGGAGATGTGACTTCAGGGCATCTGGGCTTGTGTTTGCTCAGCTGGAAAATGGGGATAGTAACTCCAGCCTTGCCTGTTTTACAGGGTGGTTGTGGAAGTCAGATGAGGTCATGGGCATGGAAGTGACCTGCAGACAGCAAAGTCTGGTCCAATTATGAGGGATTACGATTGCTATTATTATCTACCCATAGTAACTGCTCTGGCTCAAGCGGCAGCAAACACACACCCAGCCCTAGATCCTAGTGCTGATAGAGTGTGCACACTCACACACTGGCAGGCAGGGGTCATGCCAAAAGATGGCAGCAATCTGGATAGACAAGGGCCGGGCCATAGCCAGGCCTCCTCCCCAGCCTCCCACGCCTACACTACACATGCTGGCTCACCTGGCACACTTCCCTGGCACCTCTGGGCTGGCTCCAGCACCTCCAGGGAGCCGCCTAGGGAGGGTGGGGAGAGACACTGACAGCCACCACAGCAGCCCATGAAAGCCAGGCCTGCGGCAGGGGTGCTGGTAGCTGCAGAGGGGAAGACACAGGCTTGGTCTGCAGCCCAGTGAGCCTGGCACAGGTGCCAGGGGCACTATGCACGAAGGAACTGTTTGGCAAGCCAGATGGAAGGGGTGTGACCAACCACTGGCCCTTCCACCGCCTGGCCCCATGTGGCCCTCTAGCCTCTGCCCCCCCCTCCCCACCGCCCCCGGCCACGCCTCCATGCACCTTTCACTCCAGCCCCACTCCCATGCTTCCTGGAGTCTCCAGGTCTTTGTTTATGCTGCTCCCTCTGCCTCGTGGGCTCTTTCCCTAATCTCTTCTCCTCCCTGGTCAAAGCCTCAAAGCCCAGGCTGTAGTCGGCCTTGTATTACCGTTTGCAGGGGACCAGTGGTTCTCAAAGTGGGATCCCCAAACCAGCAACTTCAGCATCACCTGGGAAGGCGAAGCTCAGGCCCCTCTCCAGACCTGCTGAGCCAGAACTCGGGGGATGGGACCCAGCCGAGCACCTTCTAACCATCCCTCCAAGGGATACTGTTGCGCACAGATGTTGAGAACTACTGGTGTAGATAACTTCTGCCCACTGCTAGCCTGGAGGATAGGGCCATGGCCCTTTTCTTCCATGTGAATCCCCAGGACCTGGAATAGCACAGAGTAGATGCTCGGGAATTTTTTTTTTTTTTTTTTTTTTTTTTGAGACAGAGTCTCACTCTGTCGCCCAGGCTGCAGTGCAGTGGCACGATCTCGGCTCACTGCAAGCTCCGCCTCCTGGGTTCACGCCATTCTCCTGCCTCAACCTCCTGAGTAGCTGGGACTACAGGCGTCCGCCACCATGCCCGGCTAATTTTTTTGTATTTTTAGTAGAGACAGGATTTTTTTTGTATTTTTAGTAGAGACAGGGTTTCACTGTGTTAGCCAGGATGGTCTCGATCTCCTGACCTCGTGATCTGCCCACCTCAGCCTCCCAAAGTGCTGGGATTACAGGCGTGAGCCACCATGCCCAGCCATTGCTCAGGAAATATTTTACGGATAGGACGAAAAGGAAAATGAGAGTGGCCAAGACTCTCCCACAGGAGAATAATCCCGGAGCCCAGGATCAGGGAGGCAGAGTGCAGAACTGTGGGTGATGGGCTGAGGCAGCCATGCTGTGGCTGGGAGTGTACAGAGTGGCCTGTGTGTGTCCCCCTGGCACCTGCCGCCTACCCTAGCTGCCATCCATATGGTGGGCAGAGCGGGGCTGCTTGGGGAGATGGGGAGGGGGCAGGCCGAGCTCTGGGGCTGTGGTCAGGGCGAGTCAGCTGGTAAATGTTGCCACAGCAGAGGGAGGGGGCTGGCCTCGTGGAGGGTAGGTGGGGAGGCAAGCAGTGGGGAGGCTGAGAGCTTAGAGGGGAATATGGAGCAGAGGACGGGGGAGGGGGCAGAGGGAGCAGGACAGGGGACGAAGAGCAGTCCAAGGGCCACCTCAGATCCCCAAATATGAATCAGAGGGGAGTCCAGAGCCCCAGGCCAGGCTCCTGGTCTCAGTGTCCCCCCCTTTCCTCTGGCCTCAGAAACACAATGGCTAAGATGCATTGAATACTGACTCTGCTGGGCGCTATGTGCGTGCGTTATCTTACTCCATTCTTTTTTTTTTTTTTTTTTTTTTTTTTTTGAGACGGAGTCTTGCTCTGTCACCCAGCCTGGAGTGCAGTGGCACAATATCAGCTCACTGCAAGCTCTGCCTTCCTATTTCACACCATTCTCCTGCCTCAGCCTCCTGAGTAACTGGGACTACAGGTACCCGCCACGCCCAGCTAATTTTTTGTATTTTTTTTAGTACAGACGGGGTTTCACCATGTTAGCCAGGATGGTCTAGATCTCCTGACCTCATGATCCGCCCGCCTCAGCCTCCCAAAGAGCTGGGATTACAGGCGTGAGCCACTGTGCCGGGCCTATCTTATTTAATTCTTATAATTGCCCTATAAGGTAGACACTATTATTTTCATCATTCTATCTTATTAAGGGCTAAACTGAAGCTCAGAGAGGTTAAGTCACTTGCCTAGAGTCACACAGCTTGTGAGTGGTAGTGCTGAGGCTGGAATGAGGCTGGCTTCTGTGCTCCTTAGGCTGTCTCCTGCATGAAGGGGGACGGGATGAACAGTGCCTCCTGGCGGTGATGCAGTGAGAATTCGTAGTCCTCCCCTGGACTTCTGCTGCAGGAGAAAGCCTTTCACCACATAATAGCGCTCTTGCCCTTGGGCAGAAGCTGGGGGCACTTCATCTCCAGCAGGAACTGCACACAACACCTGTGTGTACAGGCACACACACCAGATTGAGGCACTGCTGCAGACACGCAGCTTCTTACCATTTCTTCCTGCCTCCTGCCCTTCTTCTTCCCTGCCTCTCCCTCTCTGGACATACCGCTCCTCTTTTCTTCTCTTCCCCCCTCCCTTTCTTCAGACATAGGTACCTTTCCAGGTAGTTAGCACATAGCAGGGCTCCGCAAGGCTGCTGGATGAACTGAGTGACCGTACTTGGAGGGCCTAGTAGAGGGGTAGGAAGACATCAAGGTGGGTAAGCCATGCCTACCCTCCAGGGCTGGGTGAGGCCTGCTGGGCAGCTCCTCTGATCAAGCCTTCTCCTGCCCGTAGTGGAAGCTGCAGCTGGGGTGTATATTTGTGCTAGGGAAACACAGTAAGTATGTGTTTGCACGTGTGTGTGTATGTGTCTGTGGGCAGCATTGGGGCTGCGGTTCCTCCTTTCCCCTCCCCATCAAAGTCCAGCCCAGAGGCCTGGCAGCCACTGATTTCTCGTGGGCTCTCTCCGCTCTGGTCTCCAAGTGCAAGGGCCTCCATCCTTGGGTGGGGTCCCTGCCAGTTCCAGTGGCAGTCACTCTTGCTGGCCTCAGTCTGTCACCTGCTCCTGGGCACATTCTGCCTTTCTTGCACTCAGATGCCCCCAGATGGTCACTTAGGGCTGGCTCTTTGCTTGACAATGGTTGCTGTAAGGTCATTTCAAAGAGCATCCTTCTTAGTACGTTTAAATAGCTACAGAAGAAGCCGCTGCACCCTCACCTCTTCAGAAACTCAGCCAGCGATAATGGCGCACACGCTGATCTCCGGGGAGTTAGGAGAGGCCTGGGCACGCCCAGCAGGTTTGTGATAGAAACAGTGCCCATCCCTGAGCTGAGCAGGACCTACATTTTGGGCTTCAGATTCTCTAAAATTCTCTTAAATTGGACATTACTACATGTCAAATTTAGTTAACCTTGCAGTCAGTACAGTCTTGGGTGGGGGTTGTTTGGCCCCTGGAGACAGGCTTGTGTTGAAGCTGGACTCTGTCACGTGACTTGGCAACATGGCTGTGAGCAGGAAAACGGCTCCTAGTTGGCTTGAGAGGTTCAGACGAGATGGTGTGTGCGAGTGGTTAACACCAGGACATGGCATATGTTAAGTTAGCTTTGTAATTTATTTTGGATATCTACCTACCCATCCACCCACCCACCTACCTGCCTACCTACCTACCTACCTACCTGCCTACCCACACCTTATGGTTTAGACCCACTGCCGCCCTATGAATTGCAGGGGTGCGGGAGAACAGTAGGAAACCATGGGTGGGGATGTAGTGTGGGCTTAGAGTCCACTGAGAGCCTAGCACGTAGAGGGAATGTTGTCTCTCTTTGGGTCATCAGTCACAAAAGGCCTGAGGTCCCTTTATCCCTTGAACAAAAGTGAAACAAGGCAAGTGATGATGAGAACTAACTCCTGATGCAGGGGCTGTAGATCCCTTCAGGGGCCTAGGTGAGGGGCCATAGTCACTTGGGTCCCTCATGCTCTTAATGGCCAGGTTAGGGATGGAGCCCAGCCCTGCCGAGAAGGTGAGCTGCCCGGGGTCAGGGCAGGAAAGGCCAGGCTCAGCTGTGCAAAAAAGAATGGGCCGGGTGCAGTGGCTCACACCTGTAATCCCAGCACTGTGGGAGGCCGAGGCAGGTGGATCACTTGAGGTCAGGAGTTCGAGACCAGCCTGGCCAACATGGCAAAACCCTGTCACTACTAAAAATACAAAAATTAGCCTGGTATGGTGGCATACACCTGTAATCCCAGCTTTTTGGGTGGCTAAGGCAGGAGAATTACCTGAACCTGGGAGGTGAAGGTTGCAGTGAGCTAACATCTCGCCATTGCACTCCAGCCTGGGTGACAAGAGCGAAACTCCATCTCTAAAAAAAAAAAAAAAAAAAAAAAAAGGTGGCCGAGTGCGGTGGCTCATGCCTGTAATCCTAGCCCTTTGGGAGGCTGAGGTGGGCGGATCACCTGATGTCAGGAGTTCAAGACCAACCTGGCCCACATGTTGAAACCCTGGAAAAAAAAAAAAAAGAAGAGTGGAGCTGAGTGGTAGAGCAGTATCCCAGGATAATTGGGACATGAGCCTTTCCTCTCTGGCACCTGGGCTTGGCGCAGGAGGCCTGGTCATGCCCTGCAGCTGCCTCTGCAGAGAGCCATAGGGCATTAGGGATATTCCTCATAATCATCCCACGTAATGTTTTTGCTGCATGGAAGGGCATGCAAAAGAGTGTTCTCTGCATAGTGATTGACTCACTCCGTCATCATGATTAGTTAGGAGGCACTCAGAGCAGGATAATGATCAGAGGTTCCTCAACTGGGGCTTAGAGAGGCTACATGGCTACAAAATAGTTTTATCTGGATCTTCCCCTTTATTAAGCAAGGGCTGGCAGAGCTGGGTGTGCTGCTGAAGGAGCAGACATGAGTGGGCTTGGTGCCATGGAAGTGGCCACAGGCAAAGTAGTGGCACACTCCACTCTGGGCTCAGCATGGCATCAGATACTTGTTTACATGTCGTTGTCTCCCTCTGAACTGAGTTTCCTATTTGTTTATCTTTGTATCCAGTACACAGTAGGTGCTCAATAGATTTTTTGAGTGCACCCCTATGTCTGGCCTTGTGATGGCACTGAGACCTCAGAGGTGGACAGGGCTGAGGTATGCTGCTCTGTGGGTGTGAGGTCTGTCCCACCCTGAACCTCCAGAAGACAATGAAGCCCCAGCCAGGTGGACAGGCTGTGGACAAGGGGCTGCAGCTCTGGCAGGAGGGCCTGGGAACCAGACGGGCACCAGCATTGTCAGCTATTTAGCATTTCTGGAACATCTCTGTGTGCAAGTACCCAGGAAATGTGGGGGACTCAGAGGCGCCAATGAAACACAGCCCCTCCCCTTCAGGAGAGTGGCCTTTCAGGAGGATGGAGGGCTTTCCTCAGTAATTATGACACCACCTAAGCAGTCAATGATTATTTGTTGGATATTGTTGAATAATTGAAATAAAGGGCCAATGAGCCTTGGGAGGTGACTGAGATCAGAAAAAGTAGGGGGCTTTGGAGGGCTCTGGGCCCATGTGCATCTACAGTGATTCCCAGGCCACTGCCTGACCCCTCACGCTGGGATCAGCCTCTGCAGGTTGGCCTGGGCACGGGTGTGCATGCGAGCATATGTGCATATGTGTATGGCGTTGGGGTACGCGAGCGTGTGGCTGTGACTTCAGAGCCTGGTGCTCAGGCAGCCCGGGACAGGGCTCTGCCTCTTGCAGAAGCCAGTTTGTTTCACTGAATCCCATGATCACAGACAGTCCCTGGGAGGCCAGCCAGCCAGCTGGCAAAGGCTGTGCATGCTTCTTGTCCCAGGGGGCCCGGGCAAGTAGCTGGCTAGATCCGGCAAGTTCATCCCCTCGACTCAAGCACCAACTTGAGACATCTGCTCGACGGATGCTGGGTCAGTAGCATCCGGTTTAAGTACTGAAGGGAACACACGTATGTCAGGCTGGCTGTCTCTAGGCAAGGGCCTCAAGAAACATAAATCTATTGTGGGGAGGGGTTCTGTGTCTGGGCACAGCCAGCCCAGAGTGTCTGTGCCTGTGAATGCCAGTGTGCCTTGACTTTGGATTGCCTGTTATCTTTATGGTGTCACTGTGTGTCTGTTGACGTGGTAGAGTATAGTGGCATGTTGCAGTAGAAAGATCCATGGGCTGGTAAACAAAAGGTGTAAATTTTGGTTCTAAAGGCCTCCTTTCCTGGCTCTCTGATCCCTGCAAGTCAGATAATCTCTCTGAGCTTCAGGTGTTTCACTTGTGTAATAGAAAAAAATAATACCAGCTCTGCTTTCCGTAAAGTGTAAGAATACAATGAAATAACATATATGAAGATGCTTTGTTAATTACCATGTACAGTGCAAATGTGAGAGATTATTACCGTCATAGCCCAGCGCATCAGAATGAGACGTTGTATATGGCTTAAAATAATCCATCCAGTGAGCAGTGTTGAAATGTAGGTCAGATCATAGCCTCAGAAGTTTAGAGAGAGGAACCACCTAATCTCACAGGCCACCAAATGTGAAGGTGCTTTGAAAGCTGCAAAGAATGATATAAATGCAAAGCGACAATTATGTTTAAGTCTAGAAGGGACATTTTAGTCCTCTTGTTTCCTAATCTGGAATCGTAAAGATCCGAGAGGCACTGGAACCTGGTATACAGTTGTATTTGTACAGGTTTGTAGATTTGTACGTGTGCCTCTATTTGCGTCTATGGACTCATGTCAAGCACCTACTCTGTGACAGTCATTCATCAAGTGCCTGCCTTGGACTAAGTGCATCAGTCTAGGCATTCTGGATGCCAGCATGAATCAGACACCCACACTTCCCTCAAGGAGCTGACCACTGTCATGCTGGGTAGGGAAACTATGGGAGAGAAAGGGTCTTTTAGCTCAGTCTAGGCAGGGGATGGGAGGAGGGGGCCTAGGGGCAGAGAATCCAGGATATGAGGCTGGAAAAGCAAGTAACAGTCTGCTGATAAACCTGACGGGAAGGTGGTGCGGGCAGAAGGAAGAGTCTATGCCCAGGGACTGAGGCTGGAAGCAGTTTGCTTTTGCGCTTGGTGTTGTCTGTTGGGACCACAGTGTGGAGAGGAGACCAAGGTGATCCAGCCAAATCCTGGGGACCGTCCTGCACATGAGCTGAGGAGCTTGGCTGGATCCTCCTGGCCCCCGGAAACCCCCATGGCAAAGGTTTAAGCTCTGCAGAGTGGCATAATCAGCTTTGCATTTTGGAAAGCTCCCAGAGCCCTGGTATTGCCACATATCTTGAGGCAGGAGCACCCGCCAGATGTTGGGCTCTGTGTGGTAGTGAGGGATCACTGCATATGGTGGGCGGCGTGCTGGGATTTGCACGAGGCAAGGAGGGGGTTGGGGAGGATGGAGTGGGAGTGAAGTACGAATCAGGATGTGTGGAGCGGGGGAAGGTAGCAGTTCTTGAGTGACTATCACGTGTCAAACTTTTGCTACATCACCTCATTTAATTCTTATAACATCACTGTGAAGTAGGTATCATCCCATTTTATAGATGAGGAGAGCAAGACTCAGGGAGGTTAAAGAGCTTCAGGTTACTCCTAAGCAAAGAGCAGAGCGAAACTCCCAGCCCGGCTCTGCCCTCTCCAAAGCCTACTTGTCTGGAATTTCCGCCCCTCCCCTCTGCACTGGAAGTGTGGACAAATTCAATCCCCTGGCTTGACAGATGAGGAGACCAACCTGGGCTCAAGTCTCTTCCCGTGAACCGTGTTACTGTTTTTCAGCTGTTCCACGTCACCACAGATCAGATTCTTTTCTTTCAGAGTATTAGCAACGCCTACTAATTCAGGGCTACTTGCAGATTTGATAAGCATATTTTACATTCCTTTGCTCAACCCATCAGCAAAGATATGGAATAAAACAGACCCCGTGACAGATGCAAGAATGAACCACTTGCTACGCTTCCTTGGAGCCGTTGAGGGGCACGGCCCGAGCCATCTGCTTACCCTTCTCGGCGTGTCAGCCCCCTCCCTCTGCAGAGGGAACCTCAGGCAGGCCCAGAGCAGAAGCATCACTTCCCGCTTTGCCCTAAGACTCCATCGAGGAAGAGCCGGTGGAAGAGAACGTGCTTTTCACAACACTGCGATTACAGCCAAATGTCAAGGGGAAGGGCCAGGAGTTGTTCAGACCTGGCTCTCGTGGAGACTCCAAGCATGGCCCAGAAGCATGCGGGGCCTGAATGCTGGACCAGCCGTGAAGCTCCTTGCACCAGGTGTGGGGTACACAGAGCACCCCTGCCTGGCACTCCCCGCCCTCTCTGGACCTGTCAGGACCTGAAGAGGTGGCCTGGCACCGGGGGGTCCACCCCTCCCCCCTGGGCTGGGTTGCATGGAATTGAATCCAACAGGGAAAAAGATGTGCCAAGCACCTCCAGGCCCAGCACACATGGTGTAGGTGAGAGATGCCAGCAGGACTGCATATGGCAGAGGGGTGGCCTGTAGGGGCCCCCAAAGGCTTTCTCCACATGCCCGATGGAAGCTGGTGCCCATCATGAAATGTCAAGCGTCTTTGTTTTTAGGTCATTGCTGTGTGGTAACTGTGGTTCCCTTTCACTGATCAGAAGCTCTGGTTGGCTTTCACATCTCGGATTAGTTCACAATAAAAGAAGTCAAATGAATCCCTCTGTCACAAATGCAGCTTGTTAAAGAAATAGTTTAAAGCCCAGAATTTAGGGGCAGTAGGAGTTTTTCCAGAATCTGCCCTAGGCGCTGGGGATTCGGCAGTAAACAAAACAGACAAAGGGGCAGACCTTTTGTGAAGCTGTCTTCTCAAAACCCGAGAAGCAGACGGGATGGACACCTCCATACCCCCATTTTATGGATGAGGAAACGGAGGCTCCGAGAGGCTGCTCCTGTAACTGTAACAAGGAAATGGACAAGCTGGGCTCATGCCCACTTTGCTCTTTCCATGACCTCACATGACCCCTGGTGATTTTACAAGTGCTGATCAAGACAGTGCCCATTTGGCACCAGTAGAATCGGATCAGAAGCCCCACCTCAGTCTGAAATTCTTAGCAGTTGCGTAGATCCAATCAGAACGTTCACAAATACTCAGCTGCACTGGCAACACGTCCTCTCTGTGTGATCCCTTCTTACACGTTTGCGGGGGTGGGTCTGGGGTCTTCAGAAGATGGTTCAGAAGCAGCAGGCCTCCCCTCCCATGGGGCGTGTGCCCTTGGGCACCCTGAGCCCTCATGAAGGCTCCCACGAGTTGGCTCCTCTTTCCATAGCCTTTCTGCCCCCACCGCCCCTCTGCTGTGCTTTCCTGAAAAGAGCCCCTGAAGGATCTCCAGCCTCGGGGCTGGCCTCTCCCTCCATAGACAGCACGGGGCTTCCCAGTCCCCTGGCGTCCTTTCCAGATGCTTCCTCCGCTGTGCTCCTTAAATTGTCCTCTTTGGCCCTTCTCCAGCCCACACTGCCATGTCACTCTGCACAGCTTAGTGACGGTGCTCTTGAAGGTCAGCCGTTCTGACCCCTAGCTAAGCCTCCTCATCCTCAGTATCTTTCTCAGACAGCTTTGGTCTCTGGCGTTGGCAGCTCTCCCCTTCCTTGTTCCCACAACACACCTCTTCTGCACCTCCGAGCATTCTCTCTCTATCTCTTGTGTGAGCTCTGCCTGTCTCCAGCTTGACTGTGGCCACCACCTGTGCTAAGACCGGGCACCTCTGTTCACCTTCCATGTGCATGTCTTTGGAGGCCTCCCAGAACTTGAGCCATGATGGTCTGCCCTGCAGACATGCCTCAGCTGGAGGATGGATGGAGGGGCCAGGGATGCTCTTCCTGCTGGTCTTACGTCTACAACTGGTCACAGTAGGTTTCCATTTGTGTGTCCCACTATCACCAAAAATTAATGTGGCAAACCACAAGGTATTTTGCAATCACAGAAAATGAAAGTTGAGTAGGATGTTGAGGGCCATCTTACTCAGGTCTCCAGGAGAGCTGTGGACCCTCTTCTCTATCTGTGCTGCCAGCACTTCCCTGGGTTGGCACCCTCCTCAGGGAGGGCCCAAAAGCCATCTTTGGCTCCTGACATCATGCGGGGTATGAAGAACAGCCTGTGGTCCGTCTGCAGGGTCAGGGCGTCTTTCTCCCTCCTTCCCCAGCATCATTTCTGCTGGGGATTAGTCATGCCAGAGCCCGGCTGAGTCAGAAGGGACTTGTGGGTGGTTTGTGGCCAGGCTGGAGTAGTGAGGCAGGACTTTCTAGGTTTATTGCCTCTGTGCCCCAGGAGACAAGCACGTCAGGGCCCAGCCCTGCACAGGTGTTATGTGAGGGGTAGGGAGTAAAACAAACTTCTGTTCCAAACTCAGTGAACGCAAGAGATGGAGAGGAACTGAGATTCGGTGGTCCCTGAGACCCTCTTGCAGGCTGGCAGGCGTGCATGGTGCCAGTTCCACATGGCAGGGATGTTCGCAGCTGTACAAGTCCTCCACTTTCCACGGTCGTTCATTTTAAGCATTGCCTGGACTTCAAGTAGATATTACTAAATTTAATATTTCTTTTCACCTGTTTTTCTTTTTTTTCTTCTTTTTTTTTGAGACGGAGTCTCGCTTTGTCTCCCAGGCTAGAGTGCGGTGGCGTGATCTTGGCTCACTGCAGCCTCCGCCTCCCAGGTTCAAGTGATTCTCCTGCCTCAACCTCCCTAGAAGCTGGGACTACAGGTGCGTGCCACCATACCCAGCTAATTTGTTGTATTTTTAGTAGAGACGGGGTTTCCTCGTGTTAGCCAGGATGGTCTCAATCTCCTGACCTCGTGATCCGCCGGCCTCAGCCTCCCAAAGTGCTGGGATTACAGGCGTGAGCCACTGCGCCCGGCGATTTTATTTTCAATAAAGGTGATTCCTTAAGTAGATCACAAATGTAATTGTGTACCTGTGAACAAAAACTTTCTCATATAAATAAACTTTTAACTCAAATCCTTTATCAGAGCTTGTGTTATAATTTTATAGTTTAGAAAATGTAGTAATAAAGAGGGAGAGATGCCTTCTGTTGGGGCAGCAGGTCTGCCCTGAAGTTCCCCTAAGGATGTATTATTTATATATATATACAAATCTGTATTATTTATATATTTATATATGGGTGTGGGTTTTTTTGTAGAGATGGAGTCTCACTATGTTGCCCAGGCTGGTCTCAAACTCCTGGCCTCAAGGGATCCTCCTGCCTTGGCTTCTCAAAGTGCTGGGATTACAGGCGTGAGCCACTGTGCCTGGCCAAGGATATATTTTAAGTGGGGCTCTGAGGGGTGACTCAAGCCTCACCAGGCAGGAGGGGAGGTTGTGGAGGTATATTATACAGCCCTGGGAGTGTGGCTCGTGGAACAGGAGGAGGCTGGGGCTGGAAGGGAGGCCAGGGCCAGCCCCTGACAGGCCTGGAATGCTACACTGCTTGGATCCACCTCTGGCCTCATAGGCTGTGTCTGTGCCTGCAGGACGGAGAGGAGCAGGAGGAGCCGCGTGGCAAGGAGGAGCGCCAAGAGCCCAGCACCACGGCACGGAAGGTGGGGAGGCCTGGGAGGAAGCGCAAGCACCCCCCGGTGAGTGTCACATTCTACACACCCTCCTGTGCACACACACAACACACATGTGCCTGGGCTGTCGATGGCAGTGATGTGTGTCCTGCAGGAACCTGGAGACATTTAAGACCAGGTGATGGGGTGCACCCCTCCAGCTGCAGATACCCCATTTTTCAAATCCCACCCTCACATGTCCATGTTTTCTTATTTATTTATTTATTTACTTTTTTACTGAGATGGAGTCTCACTCTGTTTCCCAGGCTGGAGTGCAGTGGTGCAATCTCAGCTCACTGCAACCTCTACCTCCTAGGTTCGAACAGTTCTCCCACCTTAGCCTCCCAAGTAGCTGTGATTACAGGCATGTGCCACTATGCCCGGCTAATTTTTGTAGTTTTTGTAGAGACAGGGTTTCGCCATGTAGCCCAGGCTGGTGTCAAACTCCTGACCTCAAGTGATCCGCCCACCTCGGCCTCCCAAAGTGCTAGGATTACAGGCGTGAGCCACCGCGCCTGGCCACATTTCCCTGTTTTCTACATAGAGAACTGAAGGCCCTGAGAGGCCAGGGGACTTGGCTGGCTGCTCTTGGGCCTAAGACTTGGACCAGGCCCCTGACTCCTGGCCTCCCTCTGGAAGGGAAGCAAGAGGGCCTGCCAGAATCCCAGGCTGGATTAAGATCTCCCTGGACTGTCTATGCAGGCCCCTCCCTACCACACTCTCACCCTGGGTCTCAGCCCCTACCTGGAGGAAGGGAACTGAGGCCTGGGAGTCTGATCAAATTGGAGAGGGGAGATGCAGGCTGAGGGGTCTCTGTGAGGGAGCAGGAGAACCAGGGCCCTGGGGAAGGAAGTCCTGCAGGCCTGTAGGCTGCAGGGCCAGCCCCAGCCCCAGGCTTCTGGGAACCAGGGCTGCTGAGGCCTGGGGGCAGCTCTGGAGAACAAGACCCCTGGACTTAGAGTCAGACGTGGAGCAGTCATTATTTCCCAGCGCCAGAGACAGCTGGTTCATTTCTTTTAGCCGCTTCTAGCTGAGAGTGGTAAACTTGGAGCAAGAAGGTAAGGGGGAGTCAGAGGCTCTGGATTTGTTACTCAGCCCTTCAAAGAAATGTTCTCAGCAGGTATGGAGCCCAGGACTTGCTCCCTTGGGGTAGAGGGCTGGGTTGAAGGTGACTGAAGTGAAATGGGATGGTGGAGGCAGGGGGTGGGTTCCTGGAGGTGGGAGGTATGGGAACCTGCTGGGTACTGAGACGTACCCCTGCCAATTCTGCCTGAAGATTTGGAGGGGGGGTGGGGCCCGAGTGAAGTCATTTTACTGGTAAGTAATTTTAAACATTTTAATATTAAAGCAAATGTGGATATGTTATGGCCTGGAATGAAAAATTCACATGACATTGAAAGATAAAACGGGGCTTCCGAGGACTTTCTGGCTGGCAGCAGACTCTAGATTCCCAGGGCCCCTGCACCCTCCTCTACCCACAGGGCACCTTGATGGAGAAGCTGTGGGAGGAGAGCCAGGCTGGCATCAGAGCACACTGGTGACTGCACATTTGCAGCATGTCCTGCCTCCTGAGGCTTGGCAACCTGCAATCTGCTAAGCAAACTGCCCCTGTCCCCATCCAGTTTCTGAGGACAAGAGCCACCACCTGTAGCAGATAAAGACCCAGCAATCCTTTGATTCATCTTTGAGTCTCGGAATCAGAGAGTAGCCACATCGCTGAGAGGTGGAGTGAAGCACTCAGGTGAAAAGGTACAAGGAAGTCAGGGGCAGGAGTGTGGGGATATCACCTAGACAATGACAGAGAAGAGGGGCACTGCTGAGTGAGGGGAGAAGGGCCGGTGGTCATACATCCCATGGCCTGAAGCAGGCTCCAGTGCAGAAGGAAAAACACTGTCTTTGGGGTCCAAGAGACCTGAGTTCAAATTCTGGCTCCACCACTGGCCACCTGTGTAACCTTGAACAGCTGCTGCCTGAACCTCAGGTTCGCCTTCTAAAAATAGAGGAGAAAACCTCCTCGCCCCTGTGAGAATGAAATGTTGCAAGCGCCAAGGAGCCTCAGCAAAGGCCAGACCTGCCCCTGCCCAGCCAAACCTTTCCTCTTCAGGAGGCCATGGCAACCGTAGTTTGACAGAAGAGCAGCACCTTGATTTAATGCTTCCCAGCATGTGTCCTTGAGCGAGTCACCTAACCTCTCTGGGCTGCTTCCTCATTGGGAAAATACGGCTGCCAGTAAAGCCTGCCCTGTCCACATCTTGGGGCACTTGGCAAACAGCAAAACAGAGTTCAAATGTGCAGGCTGGGCCAGGCGCAGTGGCTCACGCCTGTAATCTCAGCACTTCAGGAGGCCGAGGCGGGTGGATCACCTGAGGTCAGGAGTTTGAGACCAGCCTGGCCAACATGGCGAAACCTCGTCTCTACAAAAATACAAAAATTAGCTGGGCATGATGGCGGCTACCTGTAATCGCAGTTACTCGGGAGGCTGAGGCAGGAGAATCGCTTGAACCCGGAAGGCGGAGGCTGTAGTGAGCCAAGATTGCACGACTGCACTCCAGCCTGGGCGACAGAACGAGACTCCGTCTCAAAAAAACAACGTACAGAGCTGGCTATGTAAAAAACCTGTTCCACTGCAGGGCCCAGTGTCCACCAGGCTGGGGTGCAGGCCTGTGGGGTGGGGGCCCAGCATCGGCCTCTCAGCAGCCGTGGGATGCCCCTCGTGGTCTGGATGTGTTCTAGCATAAGTCCTAGGTTACACCTGCAGTCTCCTGGCCTCTCAGGAGAGGCCCAGGGTGAGGAGGAGCATGGGAAAGGCAAAGCTGATTGGGAAGTCAGCTGTTGGGAAAGCGACTCCTTGCACATTGGAGAACCAAGAGAGACTGACCCCAAGGACAGCAGCCAGCACGGCCTTTCCTGGGAGCCCATGTTGGGGGATTCCTGCTGCAGCCAAGGCTCAGCCCTTGTAGCCACAGGTGCTGGTCCTGGACTCTTCCCCTCCCGTGCAGGAGCACAGCAGAGAGGGCTTCTGAGGACCTGTTGCAGCTGTGGCCCTGGCAATAGATTTGCCAAGGAGCTTTAAAACAGCTGAGTGTGTCATCCAGCTAAACCTAGGGAGGGAGCTTGGCTCAGGTCCTGACAGGTGTGATGGGGGATGGGGACTGGGAAGTAAGAGATGAAACCCTGGCTGGAGGCTGTGGCCTTCCACAGCCAGCACTGGACAGGGAGGGTCCAGGTACACCCACTTAGTGCCCTCACCAGGTCCCACCCCCAAGCCCGAGAAATCCTGGGCTCTCTCCTCCTTTTGCCGCCAACGACTGTCTTTCTTGGCCTTCAACAGGCATCTGTTCCTGGGTGCCTTCTGCCCCCTGGCATTGCCCTCACCCAAACCAGACTCCACCTGCCCCCTGCATGCCCAGGCCAGTGTGCTCTCTTTACGACAAACACTTTCCACTTCCTGAGCAATGACCATGTGCGGGAAGCCACCAGAGGAAGATGCCTTCTATTTCAGCCAAGTGTGCTGGAGAGAAGAGGCCACACATAATCACAGTAAATGTAGCACCGGCACGTCCCTCTTCAGGAACCCCCGGGGACTCCATTTTTTAGTGGACAAGATCTGAATTCCAGCCCCTCACCATCTGACCACTCCTTCCCCTGCTATGCCTGATGCCACCCCTTTGGCCGCAGAAACCTCACCTTCTCACTGCTCCCCAAACACACCAGCCAGCCACTCCTCCTGCCCACCCCTTACACAATTCCACAGCCTGCCTTCTCTCCGCCTGCCCCAGCACCGCAGCGCAGCAGAACCTAGCCTGGAAATGAAGCCCAGTTCAGCCACTGTGACCCACACTGGCCTCTCCCTTCTCGAACTGTTTCTAAAATTAACAAAAATGAACTGATAAAGACAAGTTCCAAGCCCACCGATCACACACATGGGACTAGTGGTCTGCAGACCTCACTTTGAGAAGCGCTGGTTGTTACCTGTCGGTACAGAACTGAGTATAACTATTCAGAAGCTTTTATGTGTATGTGATAATGTTGCCACATCCACGTGCTGTGATTTTATATTTTACAACCATATCATTTCTTGTTGCCTTGAAAATTTAAAAATCTGAAACCAAAGCTTGAGCTTTCATCCCCGACTGTTTGAAAATGCACCACCATTGCATAGTCACTGAGCTGTGCCACGCTGAGGGCAGAGACCAGCAATAAAGGTTCACAGTTATGCCGCATGTTACTGCCTACAAAGGCCTTTTACAGGGGTTACCCTATTTGATGCCGACAAACCTGTATGAGGTAGTTGGGGACCACTTTCATTATCCTCACATTCAGAAGAAGAGACTGAGGTTCAGGGAAGATGATCAGGACTTGGACTTCACGCCTCTCAACTGCAAAGCCTGTGGTGCTCTTTCCTCCTTATCACTGCAGCCATGCAGTTTGGCTCCTGGGTACCTACCCAGGGGTTGTCTTTAAGTTAACATGTGAATTCAGGGCTGCTGGAAAAAGTGTGTGGAACTGGTCCAAAAAGCATACAAAGAAAATATAACTGAAGAGAGTTATTGACACAAATACCAGGGAGCCTGTGTGTAAGTGCCGAAGGCTGCAGGGGGCTGAGGGCGAAGAGGTGGGCCTGCTTAAAACCAGCAACGGCCTAGTTGGCTGCAGCACTGGCCAGAGAGCCAGGATGCTGCAGTCAGAGCCGGCAACAGGAAACAGGAAGTCAGCTGCAGGGCAGGGCGGGGCTTAGGAAGGGAGCTGGCACCTGGGCCAGGGCCTGCGGGCTGGCCAGTGCCCATGATGGGGAGGTGGGGGCCAGTGCGTGGAGCTGAGCCAGTGTGGGTGTGAGGTGGGGAGGAAAGGGCAGCCTCTAAGGATGTTGCAGGGTGACAAACGTGGGTGTCTGAAGCTGGTTCCTGCCTGGTCACCAGCCCAGACAGTCCTGCAGAGGCCTTTGTCCTTCCTGGGTGGTTCTGGTTGGAGCCCTGAAGGGAGAGTTTCTGCCTTTGCCCAGCAGGCCCTGGGGGGTGAGTGGCCCTGTGGGGCTCCATCCCCTATTTACTAGCGATGCGTATTTATTCATTGACAATTTATACCCACCAACTTCCTCAGGATTATTTTTGCTCAGAGGGAGCACTCTGAGGTCACCTCCTGCTAAGAATAACCCAGAATGGGAGGGAGGGAGGAGGAGGAGGGGGCTGGGTGCTGGTGCTGAGCTCAGCTGAGCCCAAGCCGGTGTTAGGGCTGACCCTCCAACACCACAGGAGTGAGCCAGTCCAAGAGAGCAAACTGCCCCACTTCAGAGCAGATGACTTGGGGTATAAATGGGGAAGTTAGG
This sequence comes from Macaca nemestrina, assembly GCF_043159975.1. Lineage (NCBI taxonomy): Eukaryota > Metazoa > Chordata > Mammalia > Primates > Cercopithecidae > Macaca > Macaca nemestrina. Next base: position 25,278,391 of record NC_092137.1, on the reverse strand, counting down.
GAACCATTCTTCTGTAGCAAAAGTCAGCTAGGTACAGCTTAGGGCAGCTGTTGGAAGTTTGCAGTACTGGCTAGCTTTCCAGCCTAACAGGACCTTTGATTCTTCTCCAAGTTAAGACAGAGTTCAGCTCCCCTGTCTGTTTTCAGATCAGAGCCCCTCCTGGGCTAACCCTTCGGACCTCGGCTCGGTGACATGGTGCCCCTCACTTTTATGCACACTTCCTGACATAGTGTCTCCCACTCCTGGGCTGCAGCCCCTGGCCCACTCCCGGAGGTGGCTCTTCTTCCTGTGAGTCTGCATCAGTACACGCTGCTGCCCACTCTGTCGCCTCATGTTTTGGAAGGCGTGAGGAAGACTGGCCGACACACTGCTTGTGAGGTAGAGCCTATGGTTATGAACTTTGCAGCTCCACCCACCCACTCCCCGACCTGAGCGGTGAAATCGACACCCGCTACTGGAGTCCCGCATGGAAGGGCCTAGCCTGTGGTGGGGACTTAAGTGCAGTGGGACTCCTAAGGATGCTGGGAAGCCAGGGAAGACGGAGGAGGTGGGGCTTGACCTGGGCCTTAGAAGGGAGGTGACATATGGAGAAGTCAAGGGGAAAGTGAGAGGCACCCCTGACCCCAGGACCTTGCTGAGGTGGGTGTGGAGGAAGGAAGGCATGCAGGGCAGGGAGAGTGTGGGGAGGCCCAGAGGTAGGGGCTGTGAGCACACAGACACAGGCCTGGCTGAGGGGATTAGGGATGCATTGAAAAATGTATACAGGGCTGGGTGCAATGGCTTATGCCTGTAATCCCACCACTTTGGGAGGCCGAGGCGGGTGGATCACTTGAGGCCAGGAATTCAAGACCAGCCTGGCCAACATGGCAAAACCCCATCTCTACGAAAAATACAAAAAAGCCAAACGTGGTGGCACATACCTGTGGTCCCAGCTACCTGGGAGGCTGAGGCACGAGAATCGTTTGAACCTGGGCAGGTGGAGTTTGCAGTGAGCCGAGATTGCACCACTGCACTCCAGCCTGGGCTACAGGGGACACTCTGTCTCAAAACAAATAAATTATATATATATAAAATAGTAGCTGCGTATGGTGGTACGCCTGTGGTCGCAGCTACTTGGGAGGCTGAGGCAGAAGGATCTCTTGAGCCCGGGAGGTTGAGGCTACAGTGAGCCTTAATTGTGCCACTGCACTCCACCTGGGTGACAGAGCAAAACCCTTTCTCAAAAGAAGAAGAAAAATGTTCTCAATCTTGATTGGAAAGGTAGTTTGCAGGCAGCCTGAGGTGCTTTTACTCTTTATCCTCTCTGAAAAATGTGTTATCTGGAAGGTTGTGAGGAGGCGGATATGACGTGATAGGAGTCGTGTTTGAGAAACTGGCTCTGGCACCCGTGAGCATGGCGTTCATCCCCGAACATGAACACATGCTGGAAGAGGGGAGGGGGCGGGGGCGCCAGCAAAGTCCCAGGGCCTGTGGGGGGTAGCGGTGGCGGGGCAGAATTGGCCAAGCCTGTGCTGCTGCCCCTGGGAACGCTGGAGAGGAAGGGGTGAAAGGAGGCCCTAGCAATGGCACAACAGGGACAGCGTCAGCGTTGTTGTTAGAGACGAGGCTTCTGGAAGGGAGCAGATGGGGAAGGGGCCCCTGTTGAGGCCACCTTACATAGCTGATCTTATCTGGGGAGCATTTAAGTAGAATCTCAGAATCTCCTTTTTTTTTTTTTTTTTCCAAAAATAATCCCTGTGTTTATTTTCATCTCTCCACATCCCAGGGCCACCTTCAGCGAGTCATTCATTCCCACAGGTCCTGGTCTTGGTGGCCTTCCTGGGGCCCCATGAGCTTTTCTAGGGCCTGTGCTGCACCTGCATCGTTCCTCCCATTGCAGGTACGCGCTGGCACACGCATCTGAGGAGAGCTGTTGACATGGGTTTTCTTTCATCATCCCCACCTAGAGAATTTTGTACATTTTGGTTCTCCTACCTCAAGAAAGCCATGAGTGAGTTGGAAAATCTCCAGAGAAGGGCACTAAATTGATCAAGGGGAAGGCCAGGCTGCCAAGAGAGGACAGACTAAAGAGATTAGGACTCCCCGGTCTGCAGAGACAAAGGAGAGGACGTGATTAAGGCTATGAAATCATGTCGGGTGTGGTGGGCTGAGCACAGCACAGCTGGGGAGCGGAGGGAGGACACCCATTTGAAATTTCAGAAAGGTAAACGAAGCACAGAAAAGACAGCACCATTTTCCATGGTGGGTTCCCTTCTTACAAACCTGTCACTCTAGGGATGGCAGAGATTGAAAACAGAAGCAACTTCAAAAGAGATTTACTTAACGTATGGGATCTCTCATACGTAAGGGCTTTTTTTTTTTTTTTTTTTTTTTTTCTCTTTTTTTGAGAGGAGTCTTACTCTGTTGCCCAGGCTGGAGTGCAGTGGCGCGATCTCAGCTCACTGCAACCTCTGCCTCCTGGGTTCAAGCAATTCTCCTGTCTCAGTTTCCTGAGTAGCTGGGATTACAGGGGTGCACCACCATGCCTGGCTAATTTTTTTTTTTTTTTAGGGTCGAAGGGATTTATTGAAAATGAAAGTACACTCCACAATGTGGGAGCGGGCCTGAGCATAGGGGGCTCAAAGGCCTTTTTTTCTGTATTTTTAGTAGAGATGGGGTTTCACCATGTTGGCCAGGCTGGTCTCGACCTCCCAACCTTAGACGATCTGCCTGCTTCGGCCTCTCAAAGTGCTGGGATTACAGGCATGAGCCACCAAACCCAGCCAGCATAATGGCTTTTTAAAGGGAGCCTCCAGCTCACTCTGAAATCCTTTGAGGTTGACTTCAAAGAGCACAGCCAGGCCCTCTTCCAGGTGGACCAGTTACCCGCTGGAAACAGAACCCTGAGTGGGCCGGCCACTTACTGCGCATGGTCGTTCTGGCATCCGTTTGCCGTGGCTTGTGACGACCTAGCGAGGCCACAGACTGAGTGACCTCTAAGGCTTTGCTGAGCCCAGAGGTCTCTCCTCAGACACACGGGTGGAGAGATCTCTGGGGAGGAGGGAGACAGGCAGCTCCCAGCAGATGTGGTGAGGGGAATGGTAGGACCTGGTGGGGGTGCCCGGGCTGGGACCAGAGTTTCCGGAGTCATCCCTCTGTGGCCTCTGGTCCCACCATCCCTGACCCCACTGGCGGCGCTTTTAGCTACCCTACAGGGAAAAGGGAAATTGGAGGAGTCAGGGTCCTAGCTCCATAGCATTGGAGCCTGCTCCGTCCATCCCAGGAAGGCTGAGCAAGGGGGCATCTGGGGACCCCTGGCCCCTCCTGGAGTGGGCATGGGGTGGGCCTCTCTGGCTCTCCCTGCCACAGGCCACTTCCAGCTGCTATCAGATCTCTGGTGAGGGCTGCCAGGGGGAAGGGGGCTGCAGGAAGGGCGGGGGCGGGCAGTCATGGCCCCGTGCCAATGCTTCGGGGGCAGAGCTGCCCTGCTTACGTGGACATGCAGCTGTTTCCTGAAACTAGAGTCAACCTGGAAAAATCCAGGCTAGTTGAGGGGTGATGGGCCTGCAGAGCTGAGGAACTGGAAGGAGCGAGGAGTTGCGGTACAAGTGGAGGGGCTCATTGGCGTGTCTGTGTTGGCATCGCACGGCTTCCTCGCACCCCTCTGTCCTGTGGCTGGCAGTGGGTGTCTGCAGGCGTGGGGGCGCCTCCTTCTCAAGTCTGTGCATGTGACGGTGAAGAGACCGTGGCTGGCCTGATGCCAGGGTTCCCGGGTGGCATGGAATGGATCTCACGGAGGCCTTAAAAGCACCATGGCAGGTCCGGCCCTCTGGGTGACCAAGGTGAGGTCACCCCCCTATCTGCTGGGCTCTGGGAGAGTAAGCAAGAGGAGCTCCTGGTGGGAAAGGAAGAGGCAAGAGAGGAGGGAGAATGGCATCTACCCATCCCCCACCCCCATGGAACCCCCCCTTCCTGGGTGAGCGCTGCATGTGGGCTGCAGCCTGGGGACAGGGCTCCTTGCCCCAGGTGCCAGGGCCTCATCTCCCCTGTACCATGACCCTCACCTCTCCTCCTCCTGGGTTTTAGATAACAATAGTAAAGCAATACTTAAAAATCACTTCTGGCTGGGCGTGGTGGCTCACACCTGTAATCTCAGTACTTTGAGAGGCCGAGGCAGGTGGATTACTGGAGGTTGGGAGTTCACAACCAGCCTGACCAACATAGAGAAACTCTGTCTCTACTAAAAATACAAAATTAGCCGGGCGTGGTGGCACATGCCTGTACTCCCAGCTACTCGGGAGGCTGAGGCAGGAGAATTGCTTGAACCCAGGAGGCGGAGGTTGTAATGAGCCGAGATCACACCATTGCACTCCAGCCTGGGCAACAGAGTGAGACTGCATCTCAAAAAAAAAAAAGAAAAAAAAATCACTTCCATAAAATTAACTGGATATGGTGGCACACGCCAGTGGTCCCAGCTCCTTGGGAGGCTGAGATAGGAAAATCGTTGAATTTGAGGCTGCAGGGGGCTATGGTCACACCCCTGCACTCCAGCCTGGGCAGCAGAGTGAGACCTTATCTCGAAAAAAATTTTTTTTAAATTACTTCCGTAAACATAAAAAATTAGGCATGGTGGCAGGCATCTGTAGTCCCTGGTACTAGTGAAACTGAGGCGGGAAGGTTGCTTAAGCCCAGGAATTCAAGGCCACAGTAAGCCGTGATTGTGCCACCACACTCCAACCTGAGTGACAAAGCGAGACCCTGTCTCTTAAAAAAAAGAAAAAAATCACCTCCCCCTATTAGGAGTTTCAGACTTTGCCCCACCCTGGGAGGCAAGGCTTTGCCTGGAGTGAAGGAGGGGCAGGAGGTCTGGGTCTCGCCCAGACTTTGGGCAAAGGGGGAAGAGGAGGTGGCGGCAGGGCTGGGGAATTGGTTCCGGCTGGGCAGGCCACAGCAGAGGGCTCCTCCTTGCCTTGCCTCTGGCTTTTGCTTGAGTTGGGCGCTGGTCAGGGGAAGGCCACCAGCCTCTGCCCAGCCTTTCTTGGGCACTGCACTGCCACCTGTGCCTTCTCCGAACCCTGGGGGCGTTTGTGAGCTTGCACTGTTTTGAGACTCAACCCAGAGTGGGAGTCGGTCTTCAGATGTCTCCCCTATACCTGGGCCGTCCTGGAAGCTTTACTGCTCAGAGGCGTGTGACCCAAGGCAGGCCTCAGAAAAGCGAGCATCGCTCCAGCTCCCCCAGGATCCCTTTGAAAATTACATTTATTAATTTTATAAGCATATGTATGCCCAGTCCTGTGTGGGATGCTAGAGAGCCGTAGGTGGAGAGGCTCACAAAGTTAAATAAGATCAGCCGGCCCGGGGCTCCTGCCTGTAATCCCAGCACTTTGGGAGGCAGAGGCAGGCGGATCACCTGAGGTCAGGAGTTTGACACCAGCCTGGCCAACATGGAGAAACTCCATCTCTACTAAAAATACAAAAATTAGCCAGGCATGGTGGCAGGCACCTGTAATCCCAGCTACTCGGGAGGCTGAGGCAGGAGAGTCGCTTGAACTCGGGAGGCGGAGCTTGCAGTGAGCTGGAGCGGCAGAACGAGACTCCGTCCCCCCCCCCAAAAAAATGTGAAATAATGCAAGGCTCACAGTTAAGGAGGGAGGCCACAGTACACAGATAATTAGATTCGGAGGTATGAGGTGTAAGGAGATTGGGTGAGAAAGCACTTTGTAAACAAACATGGCATGCATTGGAGGGGACAGCAGTGAGGGGTGTGGTGGGTTCACCCCCACCCTTCAGGGCGAGGCTGGGTCAGCAGCTGTCCACACCTGCCAACTACAGGGGGCCGAGGGGTCCAGATCCTTCCACACACAGACTTTAAAATGCTCCTTAGAAGACAGAAAGTAGAAGAGTGGTGACTGGGGGAGAGGCGACTGGGAAGTTAGTACTGAATGGAGGCAGAGTTTTTGTTTGGGATTGTGAAAAAGTTCTGGAGATGGATGGGGGTAAAGGCTGTATAAGAGTGTACTTAAAGTACGCTTGAAAAGGGTTAAAATAGGCCGGGCGCGGTGGCTCAAGCCTGTAATCCCAGCACTTTGGGAGGCTGAGATGGGCGGATCACAAGGTCAGGAGATCGAGACTATCCTGGCTAACACGTTGAAACCCATCTCTACTAAAAAAAAATACAAAAAACTAGCCGGGCAACAAAGGGCGCCTGTAGTCCCAGCTACTCGGGAGGCTGAGGCAAGAGAATGGCGTAAACCCGGGAGGCGGAGCTTGCAGTGAGCTGAGATCCGGCCACTGCACTCCAGCCTGGGCGACAGAGCCAGACTCCGTTTCAAAAAAAAAAAAAAAAAAAAAAAAGGGTTAAAATGGTAAATGTCATATATGTTTTATCCCAGTTTTTTAAAAGTTTACAAAAGTGTTTCTAGGCCGGGCACAGTGGCTTACACCTGTAATCCTAGCACTTTGGGAGGGCGAGGTGGGCGGATCACGAGGTCAGAAATTCAAGACCAGTCTGGCCAAGATGGTGAAACCATGTCTCTACTAAAAATACGAAAGTTAGCCAGGCCTGGTGGCAGTGAGCTGAGATAATGCCACTGCACTCCAGCCTGGGTGAAAGAGCAAGACTCTGTCTCAAAAAAAAAAAAAAAAAAAAAAGTGTTTCTTTTTTTTTTTTGATACGGAGTCTCACTCTGTTGCCCAGGCTGGAGTGCAGTGGCGAGATCTTGGCTCACTGCAGGCTCTGCCTCCCGGGTTCACACCATTCTCCTGCCTCAGCCTTCCCAGCAGCTGGGACTACAGGCGCCCGCCACCACGCCCAGCTAATTTTTTGTATTTTTAGTAGAGACAGGGTTTCACCATGTTATCCAGGATGGTCTCGATCTGCTGACCTCGTGATCCAACCACCTCAGCCTCCCAAAGTGCTGGGATTACAGGCGTGAGCCACCACGCCTGGCCAAAAAAAGTGTTTCTTAAGCCAGGCATGGTGGCTCATGCCTGTAATCTCAGCATTTTGGGAGGCCGAGACGGGTGAATTACCTGAGGTCAGGAGTTTGAATCCAGCCTAGCCAACACGGTGAAACCCCATCTTTACCAAAAATACTAAAAGTTAGTCAAGTGTGGTAGCGGATACCTGTAATCCCAACTACTTGGGAGGCTGAGGCAGTAGAATTGCTTGAATCCAGGAGGTGGAGGTTGTAGTGAGCCGAGACTGCGTCACTGCACTCCAGCCTGGGCAACAAGAGTGAAACTCCATCTCAAAAAAAAAAAAAAAAAGCGTTCCTTAGATAAAGGCAGTTTCTGTCCTTGCCCCTACCCTCAGTCCTGGGTTTTTCAAAGACACTATTGCCATTTTGTCTGGACTAAATCTCTGTTGTAGGGGGTGTCCTCTGTCTGGTGGGGTGTTCAGCAGCTTCCCTAGCCTCTACTCACTAGATGCCAGCACCTCTCCCCAACCATGTGGTGGCCAAAAAAGTCTTCACACACATGCCAAAATGTCCTGGTGGGGAGGTAGCAAAATTGCCCCAGTTGAGAACTACGGCCTTAACCTGCCTCGAAAAGCGGCTCACAGGAGAGGACTGAGGAAAAACCGGAGGCAAGGTGGGGGTTCTGCCCAGAAGGAAAGCAAAGGGTGGCAAACTCTGAGGGACCCCAGGTAGTAGCAGGCAGGATTTGAAGACCCAAAGTGAGGCATACCGGCTGGGAGTAGGTGGACAGTGGGTGATAGGACCGAGCTGTACTGAAATCTAGAATGATACTAGATTCACAACCCTCCTGTGTCCCCCATCTGGCCCCCCATGGGAGGAGAAGTGATGGGTACTTACTGCGGCTTTTCCCATTCGGAAATTGTCACCTGCAGCTGCACCTGCTGGTGGTGCCTTCTAGGATGGTCGGCACCCACAACCCAGCCCTCTCCCAGATAATGGGCAACATGAGTATCTCAGGGGTGTGCTATGTCTCCTTTCAAGATGACTGTCAAAATAAAAGCAAACAAAAGCAGATTGTTTAACAGACATGGCAGCAAAGCTGAAACTCCCTGTAGCTTGCGTGCAGGAGGTTCTCAGTTTTAGCCTCGTCTTTGCCATTCACGAATCAATTGTGAATATTGGCTGAGCACTTGTGAGGTGCCCCACTCCGTGCTAAGTCCAGCCGGATCAAGCAAAGTCTCTGCCCTCCAGAGGTCAACAAGGTGTGGAGACAGGAGAAAGGAGGGGAGGAGAGTGGCTGGGAGGAGGGCATGGAGTTGGGGGCAGAAGAGGCCAGGCCTGGCTGGGGTACCCCTCCCTTCTGGGCTTCCAGGCTGAGGTTTCTGCCCTTCTCACCAGGGATGGCTCCTTCAGTGAGCGCCCAGCTCTTCCCCAGAGACTTGGACAGTTGCTTCAGGCCATTTGACTGGGACCTTGTTCCTTCCTCTGGATGGTTTTGTCCTGCTGGTTACCCTGAGCCCCAGAGAGCCCCAGTGAGGAGCCACACTTAGCTTGAGGGAGTTCTTGATGGGTAGGATGAGTTAAGGGTTGAGCGTGGCAGAAGTCATGGGCCCCCGCTAACCCCAGAACTTTGGCTGAATCAGCTCATCCAGAACCTGAGCGAGCAGATGAGCAGGAGGGGATGGTTGGGCAGAGGACGATGTGGACCAGATGCGGGAGTGGGGATTTCAGCTGGTGAGCTAACCTGGGGCTGGAAATGAGCACCATGCCCTGCTCCCCCATCATCTGCCCAGCGTGCCCGACTCCCACCTGGCTTTGAGGGCATCTCTAGGAGAATGGCGCCTCTGGTGCTGTTGCAGACTGGGGAGAGGTGCTGGCATCTAGTGAGTAGAGGCCAGGGCAGGGCTTACTAGTGTGCATGAATGACTGGGTTGGTCGGAAGCCTGGGGCTGTGTTGGGCCTCAGAGTCGGCCCTCATGGGTCTCTATGCTACGGCCCTCATGGGTCTCTATGCTACGGAGTCAGCAGTCAACAGGAAGTGAGTCCCAGCATGAGAGGAGGCCGTGTGGTCCCAGGCAGGAAGTGAGTGACAGTGGAGTTGCCTCCAGCAGCTTTGCGGGGCTCAGAACCTGCCCCAATCTGAGGTGTCTGCAGGGCAGCAAATGATGAGAAGAAAGGAAGATGCAGCCATGCAAAAGTCTGTCTCTGACCTAAGCTTCTTAGCTCAAGTTGGCCAGACAGGACCCCATGCACACCTCCGTGGTAGTGCCATGTTGGGGGCTTTGGGGTACCTGGCACAGCTGGACCCTGGAAGGTGGCTGTCAGTGCAGGGGTACACTCCACTCTTCAGGCTGCTGGGGCTCATGACTGAGCCTTGAAGGGTGACAGACAGGGTTTACACCAGGGAGGACCATTCTAGGCTGGAAATGCCCTCTTTGCTTAAGCAGGGTGGGAGGAGAGGTGTTCTGAGTTCTGAGGAGGGTCCTGACACACAGGATGGAGGCAGGGGCGATAGGCAGGGGTCCACTTTCCTTCCTGGATTTGACCTTCCCAACTCTGCTGGCATCAGCCCAAGCCCCCAGGCACAGCAGAGGACTTCTCGCTTTCACCAGTCACCTCCTCTTCCTCTCTTTGCAGCCCTCTGCCTCCAACTGCTGAGGAGTACACACATGCAGCTTCTGTGGGCGCTTCCCTCCTGGAAGCAGGACTGCCCAGCCGCCCTGCACAGCAGGAAAGGAGCTTGGCAGGCCCTGCAGTTCCTTCTGCTCCCTCTCCAGCTGCTCCCTGTGCCCGGGTCCCCGTCCAGGGAGGAAAGCATACCTGAGAAGACTCTGGTTTTGTTTTTGTTTTTGTTTTCCCAAGGCCGTTGTCCCTAATTGCCACCTCTGGGGTTCCTCACCAAATAACAGTGGGTTCAGAGTTCAAGTCTTAGACCGTTAGAACAAAAGCAGCCTTGGAAATAGGGCTTTGCAGGGGAGGGGCTGGAGACCCAGTGCTCTCTCAGGCTGTGCACTTGAGTGGTGGGAAACTCTAGAGGGAATTTGGCAGTATCTCTGCACACTTAGCTGGACAGGCCCTTTCACCCGGCCAGACCACTTCTGGAACTCCGTCCCATGGAAACACGCAGCTGTACAGAGCTGTCAGTGCAAGGGTATTCACTGCAGCGAAAAGCAAATCAGCCCAAATGCCCACCATCAGGGAACGGCATGCATACATTTTGGAGCATCCAGATCCATCTGCACTGGGATGGAGGGATGCCCACTCTGCTTGTTAAGTGAAAAAGCAAGTTGCAGAACATTACGACTAGTATGATACCCTTTTGGAAAAAAACATTTCTGGATCTGAGTGTGTATATGAATACATATGTATAAACATGTAACTTACACATGATTGTCAATGCATAGGAAAAAGTCTGGAAAGGATGCTCACTGAACTGTTAATAATGGGTACCTCCAGGGAGAGATTTTGGGGGTAGGGAGCTGAAATAGGAGCTTTAACCTTTTAGCATTATTCATTTTTTTGTATAGTTTGATTTTCTTTTTTTTTGAGATGGAGTCTCGCTCTGTGGCCCAGTGCAGTGGCGCAATCTCAGCTCACTGCAACCTCTACTTCCTGGGTTGAAGTGATTCTCCTGCCTCAGCCTCCCAAATAGCTGGGATTACAGGCATGCACCACCACGCCCAGCTAATGTTTAGTAGAGACAGGGTTTTGCCATGTTAGCCAGGCTGGTCTCAAACTCCTGACGTCAGGTGATCCTCCTGCCTCAGCCTCCCGAAGTGCTAGGATTATAGGCATGAGCCACTACGCCCGGCTATAGTTTGATTTTTTTATGATATATGTGTCTGACTTTTATAAGTAGAAAAAAAAAAAAGACAAAAAAGACAAAACTTCCATTGGTCTAGACCAGTCATCTCTGGTCTAGACATCTGACAGGTGGGGAAACCGAGGTGCTGAGTGCCTTATCTGAGGTTTGCTGAGCTGATGCTGTCCCTGCCTTTCTACTGGGTAGGTGTTCTGCATAAGGAGCCGAGCCAGCACGGCAGAGTTGCTGAGTGCAGCCTGGTGCCTGTGGGTGTGGCAGAGTGTCGAGCCGTGGGGACCCCTGCCTGTTCCTGTCCCATGCTGGACACCTCCATTCTTCTTGAGGTGTCCTGGCCCACTTGCCTCTGGATGGCTGAGGACTGAATATATACCCACAGCAGAGCACACAGCAGGCACCGGCTCTCCTGCTCTTGCTTTGTCCTTGCAAAGCCTGTGACCTGGAGCAAATCACAAAATTTCAGAGAACCTCAGGTTCCTCACCTGCTTCCCAGGGAGGCTGAGAAACTCTGAGGAGGTAATAAGTGAGGAGCTTTGTCCACTGTGCAGTGATACGCACAGACAGCCACGATTATTCTTTATTTGATTTTTATTACCTGGAACCTTAGTGAGTTCAGTTCTTAGACTCTAGGGGATAAAGAAATGATTTCCCTTGAAGGGAATGAGAGACCCCAGTGCTCAGGAAGGGTTGTTGCAGAGCCTGAAAACTGTTTGCCAGAGCCTTTGCTCTTCTGGGTCTGAGTGCCTGAAAGAATCTGGGGCGGCCCAGGCCAAGGGAGAAGGCTGTGCTAGGCTATGAGCCCACAGAACGCTTTTCTAGGGGGCCTCCTTCGACTCTCATGCCTCAAGAGATCAAGAGGAAAGCTGGGAGAGCACTGACCACAGAAGGCAGACCAGACTGAGTCCCAGACTTGATCTGGTGGCACTGCAACCTTCTGGAGGAGGGGCTTCTTATTGGATTATAGGTGGCACAAGGAGCCTTTTTTTTTTTTTTTTTGAGACGGAGTTTTGTTCTTGTTGCCCGGGCTGGAGACAAATGGCACGATCTCTGCTCACCGCAACCTCTGCCTCCCAGGTTCAAGCGGTTCTCTTGCTTCCTGAGTACCTAGGATTACAGGCGCCCACCACCATCCCCGACTAACTTTGTATTTTTAGTAGAGATGGGGTTTCTCCACGTTGATCAGGCTGGTCTTAAACTCCTGACCTCAGGTGATCCACCCACCTCGGCCTCCCAAAGTGCTAGGATTACAGGTGTGAGCCACCACGCCTGGCCAGAGCATTTCTTTTTGAACAGGGGCTGCAGAGATGGTTTGGACATCCTATGTAACCTCAGTGAGTGGTGGTGGGGTGGGGGTACAGATCCCTTGAGAAGTACAACCAGGCTGCCAAACCTGCTTGGATTCTTTTCCTGTTTCTTAAGCTGGAGTCCACAGACCCGTGATTTCAAGGGGTCAAGTCCATGAATCCTTTGGTATTGAAAGCAAAATTGTGAATGTATCTGCTTGCTTGAAGATTTATATGAACACAATTTCTGGACAGAAAGTGCATAATCTTCTCTAGAATTTCAGAGCGGTCAATAATCCGAAACAGGCTAAGCCTACTGATCTAACCCTCCTTTTGGATATCTTTCTTGTATTTGCAGGTGGAAAGCAGTGACACGCCAAAGGACCCTGCGGTGACCTCCAAGTCCCCATCCATGGCCCAGGACTCAGGCTCCTCAGAGCTGTTACCCAACGGGGACTTGGAGAAGCGGAGTGAGCCCCAGCCAGAGGAGGGGAGCCCTGCTGGGGGGCAGAAGGGCGGGACCCCAGCAGAGGGAGAGGGTGCAGCTGAGACCCCGCCTGAAGCCTCAAGAGCAGTGGAAAATGGCTGCTGTACCCCCAAGGAGGGCCGAGGAGCACCTGCAGAAGCGGGTGAGTCCTCAGCACCAGGGGCAGCCTCTTCTGGGCCCACCAACATACCCTGAGAGTCAGGGACTTGGGTCTCCAGCAGGTCCCAGGAAGGATGGGCTGGGTCGTGGCTAAAGGTCTGCTTGCCAAGGCTATGGCCTGGAGGCTACTGGCTGGATGCAGTCTGCACATATGTTTTATTTGGCCCATAGAGTGTTTTAAACATTTAAAAAATTAGTTGCCAGTATTTAAAAATCAAAAAATTTCACATAAAAGTCTGGAGTTTTGGCTTCTCATGAAAAAAAAAAAAAAAGCTAGATCTGGCAACAGTGGGCTTTCGTAACGCCAGCGATTGCTAGACTGGGATAATGGCTGTCCCTCCATCGCCTTCTGTGGCTGGTTGTGGGCCTTAGTTTTCTGCAGCTCTGCCTGGCCTGCTCACTCTCCCACGTGCCCTGCAGCTCCTGGGGATTGCTGTATTTGTAGTCCATGGCCTGGGTACTCAAGGGCAGCAGACACCCTGTTTGCCTCCCTGAGTGCAGAGGTCCTAAGCCCACCCTAGTTGGGCTGACTCGACTGGAAATTTGGTTGTGACAGTGGCATGGGGAGGGGGCTGGGTGAGGGTATTCTGTGTAGTGCCCAGTCCAGGCCTCTTCATCTGGGGACTTTTTGGCCTAACCCTGGAAGCCTGGAAAGTTGCCCACTTTTCTCTTTCAGGTTAAGCCAGCAATTTCAGGGCCAACCGAGCTGTAAACATGTTAGTAATGAGGACAACTAGCATTTGTACAGGGCTTCACAGTTTACAAAGCGCTTTCTCATACATTATCACATTTGATCCTCCCAGGGCCCTGCCAGGTTGTTTTGCATATGTGCATTTTAATTTCAAAAAGTCTTCCTTCCAAGCGTGTATGATGGAATGAGTAAATTGATTAATTGGCGTAACTTATTTTGCATGGATCCAACCTAATGTTCATGCAGGATAGAGAACCAGAATACACATTTTCAAACTTATTAAGAAGCTTTTATTCATTTATTATTCAAAAAAGATGTATGATGCTCCCATTAGGTGCAGAACACTACAGAGGGAATCTGTATTAGTTGTTTTATTTACTCCTCTAACAATCTTATTCAAGAGATATGATTATCCTCATTTTCAGGAGAAAAATATTGAGGCTAAAAGCGATGATGTGACTTGCTCATGGAGCCCCAACCTTAAGTGGCAGATCCAGGGCTCATTCAGTCCTGGTCTTGTGCCTTTCTACTATTTTCCACTGTCCTGGAATGGGGCTTGGTGCAGAGACGGGTCCTGGACTGTCTGATGCTTCCTGGGAGTGGGAAGGGCCTGAGAGGAATGAGACAGCTGAGGAAAGGGAGAAGACACCATTCTTCCCATTAACAATGCCAGGTGTGTGAGAGAACCCATCAGCCCTGCCCTCCCAAATGTGGTGTTCCTCATGGGCTGACTGCAGTTGACTTCGCTTCCCAGGACCCCACGATGACTCCTGCCAAGCTGCTACCCAGGGTCATGGCATTCCTTCCTGCCCTGCAGCATGGAGCCATAGCCCCAAAGCTGTTCTCTGGTCTTGAGGGTTTGTTTTCACTTTGGGATTTCCCTGCTTCCATTTCTAGTTGTTCTCAAGGGCTCCTGCATCGCTCAGTCAACAGGTGTTTCTTAAAACACCCATTCAGGGTGTGCTAGGATCCATACCAGGGACTAGGGAAACTGTTATGAACAAAAACCTGGTTCTTGCCCTCAAGGACCTCACAGTCAGCTGGAGAGACAGACATTAATGAGAAATCCACGCTTAAAAAGATGGGATTACACATGGAGATAAGCGCTCTAAGGGAAGTGAAACATGTCCAGGGGAACTACAATGAAGAACCTGAGTTGGCCTGGGCTGTCCAGCCTGAGCTGAAGGGCGAGGGAGTCCATTGGGTGAGGGGTAGAGGAAGAGAGTGAGAACAGGGAAGAAGGCTCCCAGGTGGGAGGGAGCAGGGCACCCAGCAGACTGACAGATGTCACAAGGCTAGAGTGTAGAGAGCAAAGGAGAAGGGTGTGGAAAGTGCTGGGGCAGACAGGCCAGGCCTTCAAGGTGGCTGCTGGGGCTGGGGGCGGGGGTGGGGTGCGGAGGTGGGGGTGGGGGTGGGGCGGACAGTGTGTATGTGTGATGTAATCAGCTTTGCAATTTGAAAAGCTCACTATGTCATCTGGATCCTGGGATGGAATGGAGGAGCTGGGAAGCAGGATGGCAGCGGAGATGAAGGGAGGGGACAAATGCCAGGGACATGAGAGGTGAGGGAGAGATGCTGTCAAGGATGATTCCTGGGTCTGGGACTTTCAGACAGGTGGATCTTCCTTAGAATCTTAGTGCTGAGTATGGTAGGCAAAAACTCTTTAAGTCTCCTTGACCTCCAAAATTTGGCCTTGAGGCTGGGCGCAGTGGCTCATGCTGGTAATCCTAGCACTTTGGGAGGCCCAGGCGGGCAGATGACTTGAGGTCAGGAGTTTGAGACCAGCCAGGCCAACACAGTGAAACCTTGTCTCTACTAAAAATACAAAAAAAAATTAGCCGAGCTTGGTGGCGCATGCCTGTAGTCCCAGCTACTCAGAAGTCCGAGACAGGAGAATCACTTAAACCCAGGAGGCGGACGTTGCAGTAAGCCAAGATTGCACCACTGCACTCCAGCCTGGGCAATAGAGTGAGACTCCATTTCAAAAAAAAAAACAAAAATACCAAACTTTGGCCTTGGTGCACTCCGGTGTGGCCCCAGCTATCCAGGAAGCATAGATTCTGGCAGGGATGAGAGCTAGTAGGATCCCTGAAGGCCACTGTGCACTGCCTGGAAGCTGAAATTGGTGAGATGTTACCTAGTGGGGTGGGCAGTGGCCTAGGCTTTGCCAGTGTGCAACGGGCAATGCCTTAATCAGGCTGTAGAGGCTCGGTCACGGTTCCAGCAGTCAGCTGACATAGAACACATGCTCAGCTGGTTGATTCAGATGAGGAAGGATACTAAGGCCCCGGAGAGGATGTGGCTCGGCCGTGGTCTCCTTTCAGTTCCCGTTATTCCAGGTCTCTTTTCAGGGGACGCTCTCCTGGAACCCCTTTCATGAGCTCCTGTACAGCAGCAACAGGCTTTTTAAGGCAGCGTTTCTTATAGCCTGAGCATGTGCTGAAAGTACAGCCAGGAGAAAGAATCAGGAAGAGGGGAGATGTTGAGATGAGTGATAGGGACAGGAGCCAACATCCGACAGGCCCATGCTTGTCTCGGGTCTGCTCCTGCCCCCGCCAGCATTAAAGCCATAATGATGATGGTGGCAGTGGCAATGTGGCTTTCCCTTACTGAGTATTGACTGTATTGGGCATTCTCTCTCCTTGCTGCTCACGGTGGTCCACAGACCAGCAGCGTTGGCAGCACCCAGGGATTTAGAAGTGCAGAATTGCAGGCTCTGCTGAAGACCTGCTGGATCAGAATCTGCATTTTAAAGAGGCCCTCATGCTTCCCATGCATATGAAAGTTTCAGAAGCTCTGCTGTGTATTATGCCCCATGTGTGATCATGGGAGGAAGACTTTTTTTTTTTTTTTTTTTTTTTTTTGAGACAGAGTCTCATTCACTCTGTCACCCAAGCTGGAGTGCAGTGGCACGATCTTGGCTTACTGCAACCTCCCCCTCCCAGGTTCAAGTGATTCTCCTGCCTCAGCCTCCCAAGTAGCTGGGATTACAGGCGCCCGCCACCTTGCCCTGCTAATTTTTGTAATTTTAGTAGAGACAGGGTTTCGCCATGTTGGCCAGGCTGGTCTCAGACTCCTGATCTTATAGGTGATCCGCCCACCTCGGCCTTCCAAAGTGCTGGGATTACAGGTATGAGCCACTGCACCCAGCCTGGAAGACTCTTATCATCCCTATTTTTCAGATGGGGAGACTGAAGCTTCAGAAAGGTTAAATTACTTACCCAAGATTATACAACTGGTAAGAGACTGGATTAGGGTCAGCACAAAGCCCCTCTCTGCTCAGACTGAGCACAGGGCCCCTTTTCAGGCCAGTGACTGCCCTCTGAGGTAAACCTGGCTACAGCCTGGTCATGGAGATTTGCGTTCATTTTAAAGAGAACTTGGGTGTCCTCTGGCTGAGTATAGCTCAGACTAAGAGGCAAGTGTTAGAAGCACCCTGGCCTCCCCTGCCCCCAGGTCCTGAGATGCACTAGGGTTATGTTCGGCTTGCCAGGGCCACACTGGAAGGACACAGCCACCTGGCCCTGGTGGTGACCCTGGGCCTGGGCCAGGAGCAGTTGGGCTGCATAGGCCGTACTGAGAGAGCAGCTGACCCTCCCTGACTCACGACAAGTGCCGCATTCCGAGGCGGCTGGGCCAGGCTGGAAAGCGTGTGTGTGTGTGTGTGTGTGTGTGTGTGTGTGTGTGTGTGATCACTCAAGTGGGCATGCGCAGAGTCGTCAGGGAGAAAATTCCAGAAAGAAGCCAATTGGAAACTGCATAAGGAAAAATCGTTCTGTTTTGGGGACCCTGGGGGCTGGGAAATTAGGAAGGGGTCACATCGAGAAATAACAGTAGTGGTGCAGCGGAGAGGGAGCTGGCCGGGGCATCCGGACCCCTGAAAGCTCATCTCAGCTCTGGCCTTAAGTCACTCCACCCGCCAGGTCTCAGCTTTCTGCAAAATTTAAGTGCTGAACAAGTACTCGGGAAAGCCTTTCAACCCTGATTTTCTAATATTCTAATGAATAAATATCTGTAAAAGTAATTAAATGCCATGGTGGGTCCCAGGTAGGAAACCTTATCTAAAGCAGGCTGGGGAGAGAATGCAGTCGGGAACCCCATGTCCAGGTCCCGGAGCCAGCCCGGGGGTCCTCCACTCCCCGCCCCAGACGCAGGGCTGACACAGCGGTTCCCAGCGCCACCGCGAGCCCCCGAGCCCCGCCGCCCCGCCGGGTCAGTGTCAGCCTAGACCGCCAGGCCGCCCCCTCCCCGGCCGCCACCTGATCGCGGGCAGGCGCCCCCTGCTGGGAGCCCGGAGCCTCGCCGGGCAGAGCGACCAGGTCTGGGAGGAGGGGGGAGCCCTGGCCTGGGAGTCGGGAGGCCCGGGACAGACTGGAGGGGGCCCTACGAGAAAGGTGGGGAGCTGGCTGTGGTGGGAGAGAGGACAGAAAGGAAACAGGGAGGCAGAGCCAGACAAGACAGTTGAGACAGGCCTTAAAAGGCCGGTCACGAACAAAGCGCTGGCGAGTGCGCGCCCGCCCACGCGCACAGGTGCCCGCGACAGACGCCCCGTCCCCGCCCACGAGGCCCCCGCGGGATGAGCCCGGCGCCAGGCCCGCACCCACGGCGGCGCTCCTGCCTCCCTCCCCCGGTGCTCCCGGGCCTAGCTAGCGGGAGTCGCTGTCACCCGGGACAGAACCACTGAGGACAGCGCTGTCTTGGGCGCCCGGGGGCAGCCCAAACCCAGCCCAGGACCCCCCTGTCACGAGGGAAGGGAGTGGCCTCCCGGGCTGAGGACCCGCGGCGTGAACACTGTGGCTGGCTTCCGCTTCACAGCCAGGAGATGAAGTCGGGGCTGTTTTTTCCGTTTCAAGCTCTTTGTCTCCCCCCACCCCAAGCTACCATAAGCCAGCCTTAGTGACCTTCCTGCAGTGGGTCCAGGCCCGATACGCTCTCGGCTCCCGACAAAGACGCTCAGGGGCCCAGGTGGAAGGAGGGCTCACTTCCCCACCTCCAGCAAGAAGCTAGGGGAGGCAGAATCAGTCAGCCCCGCAGCCTGCAGGGCGTTGAGCCTGGAAGGGGTGCCTGGAAAGGGTGGTGAGGACCTGGTGGGGAGTACAGGGGGCTGCTTGGGAGGAACGCAGCTCCCCTTATGCTGGGGGCCTGGAGAAGCACCGCGAGAGGGCAGGGTCTCAATAGGGAAGCTGAGGCCGGGCGCGGTGGCTCAAGCCTGTAATCCCAGCACTTTGGGAGGCCGAGACGGGCGGATCACGAGGTCAGGAGATCGAGACCATCCTGGCTAACACGGTGAAACCCCATCTCTACTAAAAAATACAAAAAACTAGCCGGGCGCGGTGGCGGGCGCCTGTAGTCCCAACTACTCGGGAGGCTGAGGCAGGAGAATGGCGTGAACCCGGGAGGCGGAGCTTGCAGTGAGCTGAGATCCGGCCACTGCACTCCAGCCTGGGCGGCAGAGCGAGACTCCGTCTCAAAAAAAAAAAAAAAAAAAAAAAAAATAGGGAAGCTGAGACTTCCCTGCCAGGACCTGGAATCAGGGCCACAATACCACACTAACATGTATTGAACACCTACAGTATGCCAGGCCCCATGCTAGGCACTTAATGCTCATCATAACCTAATGATTTTAGAACATTTATCTATCTTGATTCAGTGGGAAAACAGGCCAGGAGAGGTCACAGAGGTCACACTGGAATCCAAACTCAAGTCTTCTAGATTAAAGGCTGAGCTCCGGGGCCTGAGCATGGGGTAGGGAGTGGAGGGACAGAGAATGAGATTAGTAATAGAATCATAATATTTGGACCTGCAGGCGGACCTTGGAAATCGCATCCAGCATCCTTATTTTCCAGATGAGGAAACTGAGTCTCGTAGAGAGGAAGTTGCTTCACCGGGGTCTTGTTCCAGTTGGCCCGGTACCCACCGCCCCCCAGTACATGCCCTTATGCCCAGAAGGCCTCTTTGCAAACACTCCCTTGCAGGGCCAGGGAGGCCGCTCAGGCTGGCCCTCCGGCCCAGGCCTTCCTGCACCCCCTCCACTTTCCACACCCCCTCTGCCATCCTGCTCCTCCTCTGGGGAAGGAGGTCTCTTGACTGGGAGCAGCAGAACGGGGGTATTTTCAGTCCCCTTCTGTGTACCTGAGACAGAGTCAACAGGCCAGAAACCCAGCTCTGACTTTCCTCGTGTTCCCTCTTGCCTGGGCCTCAAGGCCTGCCCCTGCCCGAGTTCTTTCTCTGCCCTAGGCCCTGCTGGGTCCTCAGGGTCAGCACTGTGCCTGGCATGTCGTGGGCCATCATATTTAACTCATGAACAGCTAAACGGCCAGAGGACCCCCATCCCCTGTGGCAGGGACCCCAGGCACAAGGTGGGGCCTATGAGCCACTCTAGTAATTCTGCCGACCAACGAACTGGTCCCTTTGTTCTTCCCTCTCCACAGGCAAAGAACAGAAGGAGACCAACATCGAATCCATGAAAATGGAGGCAAGTGTTCCACCCCCAGGGGCTCTGTGGATCCTAATTCTAGAAGAAGGACACGGGTGGCGAGGGTGTGTGAGGGGGTGGAGGGTGGGCCCCTCCTCCTCCTTTACACATCCCTCTGTGGGAAGGAGAGGAAGTGGGTGTGGAGGTTGGAAGTCCCCCAACAAGGCAGCCGGCTCATCCCCCTCCAGAGGCCAGGCACCTCCCTTTGTGGCCTGTGGCTGTGTCCATGTGCCCCCTACCCCCACCACACATGTCCCTCGCTCCTCAAGCCCACACAGGGTCTGCCCAGCACTCCCAGGGGTGCCCTCTCTGGCCAGGAGCCAGTGTCCACATTGTGTTTGAGGTGAGTGCCTCCTCGGTGGGTCTGTCCGTTCCCACCCTAATGCCCTAATATCTGTCTCTCTGTCCTAGGGCTCCCGGGGCCGGCTGCGGGGTGGCTTGGGCTGGGAGTCCAGCCTCCGTCAGCGGCCCATGCCGAGGCACACCTTCCAGGCGGGGGACCCCTACTACATCAGCAAGCGCAAGCGGGACGAGTGGCTGGCACGCTGGAAAAGGGAGGTGAGGCGCCTTCTGGCCTGGGCCCCAGCCTTTCCTGCAGAACTGGAAAAGCAGAAGTGATGGGCCTCAGTTTCCCCTTCAGGCTAACCCTTAGAACTTACTGGGAACCACTTAATCTCTAGGCAGTGATGACTGGTTCATCTGCTCCTTCAGCAGATGCTTACTGGACACTTACTGTATACCTGGCTGTGTACTAGGCCCTGGGCATATATGGTTCCTGCCCTCATGGAGTTGACATTCTGATGGGGGAGACAGGCAGAACATAAAGAAACAAGGGGCTGAAATAGAAGATAGCAGAGGCCTGCTTTAGTTGGGGTGGTCAAGAAAGGCTTCTTGGAGGAGGTGGCATTTCAGTTAAGATCTGAAGGAACTGAAGAGCCGGCTCTGTGGGGGGTGGGGTGGGGGAGAGTGTTCCAGGCAGAGGAAACAGCATCAGCAAAGCCTTGGCTTGACTTGTTTGGCAAACTGTGTGCCAGGGTGAAATGGCAAAGGAGAAAGAGCCAGATGCAGCCGGAGAGGCAGACGGGGCACCACACATCAGGGCTCTGCAGGGTCTGCCCAAAAGCTGGCTTACTTCTGACAATACTGAGCAGCCATAGAAGGTTTCTGTGTACAGGAAGGATTTGATGTGGATTTGAGAGGCAGCAATGGAGACAGAGGAGAGCTTTGGGGTGTATTTTGGAGCTAGAATCGTTAGGGCTTGACTGGAGGGGAGGGGAACTGGTGGACTCAAGGAGGACTCCCGGGGGTCTGGCCTGAACACCTGGTGATGGTTGTGCTATTTGCTCAGATGGGAAGACCCAGGGAAGGATGAGGTTTGGGATAGGTGGGAATCGAGGGCTTCGTGTGAGACGCCAGGTGCCTGGAGTCTGGGCCGTAGGGAAGTACGGGTGACAGAGGTGGGAGTTGAGAGCAGAACCCTGGCATTTAAATCCATGGGAACTTAAGGGCTCAGCAAGGAGAGAGGGAGGAGAGACAAAGTCTCAGAATCGTGTCCATGAAAACCCTGACATTTGTGGGCCACATGGAGAGGAGGAGTGGCAGGCAGCGGGGACCGAGGGAGAAGACAGGACAGAGCGATATCTGGGGAAGCAAGGGGTTTTCCCGGAGGGTGGCTGCCCAGCCCTAGGGAAAGCTGAGTTCATTGAGACATGCCCATGGCATTGGACAACCTGGAAGGAGCTGGTGACTTTTCAGAGAAGCTTCTTAGGGGTGGGGGAGGTGGGAACAGCCCATGGAGGGCTTCAGCCATGCAGAGAGGTGAGAAAATGGAGGCTGAAAGACTGAGGAGGAAAATCAACTCGCCACGCACAATTTTTGAGCTGTCTTGTATGTTTGATTAGTAGAGAACGGGGTACAAAGAGAAGTGGGTGGTGACCTAGCTGCACAGGAAAAGAGAGGAAACTGCCACCACGTGGGGCACTTCACATGAACTCAGCTCTCATTTCGTCTTTACCCCAGGCCTCCAGGGGAAGGCGGCCCTGTTCATCTGTTTGCCTTTGTGTGAGAGCTTTCTCTAGAGAAAGTGCAGAACAGAGGCCAGGCGCGGTGGCTCACGCCTGTAATCTCAGCACTTTGGGAAGCTGAAAGGAGGTCAGGAGTTCGAGACCAGCCTGGCTAGCTTGGTGAAACCCCCGTCTCTACCAAAAATACAAAAAATTAGCCAGGCGTGGTGGCTCACACCTGTAATCCCAGCACTTTGGGAGGCTGAGGCAGGCGGATCACCTAAGATCAGGAGTTCAAGACCAGCCTGGCCAACATGGCAGAACCCCATCTCTACTAAAAATACAAAAAATTAGCCGGGTATGGTGGCAGGCGCCTGTAATCCCAGCTACTCGGGAGGCTGAGGCAGGAGAATCACTTGAACCTGGGAGGCAGAGATTGCAGTGAGCGGAGATCACACCATGCCCTCTAGCCTGGATAACAAGAGCGAAACTCTGTCTTAAAAAAAAAAAAATACAAAAAATACAAAAAACTAGCCAGGTGTGGTGGTGTGTGCCTGTAGTCCCAGCTACTTGAGAGGCTGAGGCAGGAGAATTGCTTGAACCCAGCAGGTGGAGGTTGCAGTGAGGCGAGATCGCACCACTACACTCCAGCCCGGGCGACAGAGCGAGACTCCATCTCCAAAAAAAAAAAAAAAAAAAAGGGAAAAAGTGCAGAACAGGGTGGGGGTTCTAGCTGCTTGATTGTTTTCATTTCCTCTGGGATCCAGGAAGGCAGAAACTACTTTCCCGGAAGAGCCCGGAGAAAGGGTAGCCTGTCTGAGGTCTGGGAGGAGAGGCACTTACACCTGTGCGTGGAATGTTGTGTTTGGGGTGGAAATTCAGGAACTGAGGCTGTTCTCTCTCAGTCAGTCGCTGCACTCCTGGGTGTCCTGCAACCCGGAAACAGGGACTTTGCTTTTTTAGCTCTTGGTTTTTTGAGCGAAGTGTTTCTGTTGTCATTTAGCTCTGGGGCAAGAAGCTTAGACATTATGACTTTTAGGACCTGGAAGAACTTTCAGAAATTCCGTGATTCTCAAACTATGCTCCCTTGAAGAAGCAGTATGGAGGCCTGCCCTCAGTTACAGTGAACTCCCAGAAAAAATTAGATCATAGATACATTTTCTCAATTTTAGGTCTCTACTAAAATTTAAAAAGACTTTTTTGGGCTGGGCACAGTGGCTCACACCTGTAACCCCAACACTTCAGGAGGCCGAGATGGGTGGATCATCTGAGGTCAGGAGTTTGAGACCAGCCTGGCCAACATGTTGAAACCCCGTCTCTACTACAAATACAAAAATTTGCTGGGCGTAGTGGTGGGCACCTGTAATCCCAGCTACTTGGGAAGCTGAAGCAGGAGAATCACTGGAACTCAGGAGGCGGAGGTTGCAATGAGCCGAGATTGTGCCACTGCACTCCAACCTGGGTGACAGAACGAGACTCTGTCTCAAAAAACGGCCGGGCGCGGTGGCTCAAGCCTGTAATCCCAGCACTTTGGGAGGCCGAGACGGGCGGATCACGAGGTCAGGAGATCGAGACCATCCTGGCGAACACGGTGAAACCCCGTCTCTACTAAAAAAATACAAAAAACTAGCTGGGCGAGGTGGCGGGCGCCTGTAGTCCCAGCTACTCAGGAGGCTGAGGCAGGAGAATGGCGTAAACCCGGGAGGCGGAGCTTGCAGTGAGCTGAGATCCAGCCACTGCACTCCAGCCTGGGCGACAGAGCGAGACTCCGTCTCAAAAATAAATAAATAAATAAACAAAACGGACTTTGTAAAACTCATGAACATCTTCGAACATATGCAGAAGCAGAGAGTAGTGTAACGACCTCCCATTGCCATCAGCTGGCTCCAGCAATTCTCAAAAGATTTTCTAGTAAGTCTTCAACCCTTGGCATTTGCATCCCCACTCCCAACCAATGAAGGTAACAGTAGGCATTACCAGAAAAACCAGAATGTTGATTTAATTTAAAAGACTTTAGTACATGTGACTTGCGATGTGGAGATCTCCAAACAAAATATATTTTCTTCTAATATAACATTATTCCTTATTCATATGCTATAATTAAAGAATTCCACGAGTTCTAGTACAAGTTTTAGAACTACTGATCTCATTTTCAGACTAGGTGACTTGGGGTGACCGAGTTTGATAACTGGCCACAAGCTCACAATGAAGAATTGGGAACAGGACTAGAATGGAATTAGAATTTAGGTTTCCTGTTCTGATGTGGGGCCCAGCCCCTGACTGTCACACAGTCTTCTCCTGGGCTCTGCCTGGGGTTAGGGAAGGGCTAGATGCAGGTATCAAGAAGATTGGGAAAACACAGGTAGCTTTCAGGATTCCCAAGTCCCCCTCAGACTCAAGAGTAGCAGCTGTTGCTATCAGGCCTGTTTTCTTTGTTTGTTTGTTTGTTTGTTTTCGAGATGGAGTTTCGCTCTTGTTGCCCAGGCTGGAATGCAATGGCTAGATCTCGGCTCACTGCAGCCTCTCCCTCCTGGGTTCAAGCGATTCTCCTGCCTCAGCCTCCCGAGTAGCTGGGATTACAGGCACCTGCCAACACACCCGGCTTTTTGTATTTTTAGCAGAGATGGGGGTTTTACCATGTTGGTCAGGCACGAACTCCTGACCTCAGGTGATCTGCCCGCCTTGGCCTCCCAAAGTGCTGGGATTACAGGCGTGAACCACTGCATCCGGCCTATCAGACCTGTTTTTTTTGTTTTGTTTTGTTTTTGAGACAGAGTTTCGCTCTTGTTGCCCAAGCTGGAGTGCAATGGCACGATCTCGGCTCACTGCAACCTCCGTCTCCCAGGTTCAAGCGATTCTCCTGCGTCAGCTTCTCCAGTAGCTGGGATTACAGGCACACACCACCACGCCTGGCTAATTTTTTGTCATGTTTTCTAAATGGTGTAATAACAGCACAGACATTTCTTCTCTTTTCTCAGTCTCATTTTGCTCTCTGACATTTGAGCCCTTCTGAAACTGCCTCCCTGGGCCTTCCCAAGGCCCCTGCAGGTTCCTCCCCACCTCCTTCAGCTGATCTCAAGCAGCAACCTCTGTTAACTGCATCCCCAGATCTCCACCCCCCACCCTCTGCCAGTGTTGATCCACTAACCACTTACCCACCCTCCTAGATCCAACTACCCACCTCCTCCCAAAAAAGGCACCTCCCCTCCCGACAAACCACCCAGCCTTCAGGACCCAGCTCCAGCTGTTCCCCAGGCAATATCACTTGAAGGGCCAGCCAGCACTTCCTAATCTCAGGATGCAACGCCTGCAACCCTTCATTCAGGGCACCTTTACTGAGCCGATTTCCAGAAGCCTCCACAGCTGAGCGACACGTAAGATACTGGGGCTACCGAAGGCATAGAGGATTCCTAGTTTTCCCGTGATAGGATGAGGGCTCATAGCGCCTGCAGAAAAAGCTGCCCTGAACTGGGCATAGACAACGAACGCTGCCTGGGGTCATCTATGCATCAGCAGGAGGTGGCTTCTGGCTTTTGACGGTTGAACTGGAATTTAGGGGAGGGGTGAGGAAGGCATTTCAGAGGGAGGAATATAGCAAGCACATACCTCCCGAGGCACAAGACACATGGGCTTTTCAGGAACGGGAGTTTGTTGTGGTGGTGCACAGCGGGTGTGGGCAGAGAGCAGCTAGGAAATGTGGCTGGAAGGTGGGGCGGGGTCAGAAGGTCTCCCGTGCTCTACTGGGGAGCAGCCACCAGACCCGAGGCTGCACCCGCCCTTCCCCTAGGCTGTGTGCCCCACCTGGGGGTTCTTCCCTCAGAATGCACTCCCCAGCTTAACTTGCTTCTCCTTGCCCACCCTTGTCAGACCAGTTACTAAGTGAGCCCACCCCAGATTACCCACTCCAGGCTTTCCCTCCCCCAAGATTTAAGACGACTCAGAATGCCACAAAATGAAAGAACTGGAAAATAAGTGAATGGGGAAAATGAGACATTTCCACAGTCCCTGAGGCTGAAGTGAGAATTCATGCTGGAGCTGGGAAGGAAGTTGTTGTCTTGTGTCTGTTCCATCTCCTGTTGCTCTTCCTTCACCTGCTTACTAGTCCTGTAAGGACTAAGCTCTGCTTTAATCATGATCACACCCTGCTGTAGAACCTCCAGTGGCTCCCCATTGTCTCCCCCATCATGTCAGATGCCCTCTGGCTATTTCTCAAGTCTTCAACCCTGCGACCTCCACAATCAACCCACCCCACTTTCACTACAGTCCTCTAATAGGAGGGTGTCCCATAGGAGGGGACCTTGCCATGCTCCTTCCTTCCTGTCATTGTTCCTGCTGTGCTTTCCCCAGTCCATTCTTCAGGGTTGAGGCCAAGAGCTGCTACCTCCTCCAGGAAGGTTTCCAAGATTTCTCCAGTCCACAATGACCTCTTCCCTTCCCTGAA
This sequence comes from Macaca nemestrina, assembly GCF_043159975.1. NCBI lineage: Eukaryota > Metazoa > Chordata > Mammalia > Primates > Cercopithecidae > Macaca > Macaca nemestrina. Next base: position 25,252,133 of record NC_092137.1, on the reverse strand, counting down.
TCCCTGTAACTCTTACTGGGTTTTTGTTTGTTTGTATTTTTGAGACACAGTTTCACTCTGTCTCCCAGGATGGGGTGCAGTGGCACAATCTCTCGGCTCACTGCAACCTCCACCTCCCGGGTTCAAGCGATTGTCGTGCCTCGCCTCAGCCTTCCCAGTAGCTGGAATTACAGGCACGCACCACCACACCCAGCTAATTTTTGTATTTTAAGTAGAGATGGGGTTTCGTTGTGTTGGCCTGGCTGGCCTCGAACTCCTGACCCCAAGTGATCTGCCTGCTTTGGCCTCCCAAAGTGCTGGAATTACAGGCATGAGCCACTGCACTCCTTACTGTTAATATTACTTAGCACTGAATCATATTTCATCAGGGTATTTTTCACTATTTCTTATGTGTTAATCACATCTTCCCCTGTCTGGCCTAATACAATGGGCAGGGAGAACAGGCCCAGTGAATACCTACCGGTTGGCTGAGCAGTTAGGAGGTGGGTGAATGTGGGATCACTTCTCTGGGAGCATGAGATCTTGGGTCTCCACCATGGCAAGGGCTCACACCCTTGATTTCGAGGTGGTTTTTCCAGGGGTGCTGACTGGTATACCTGGAGGATGGCATGGGACTGGTATGGACAGGCTCCATGGGTAAAGTGGGGCCAGAATCTCCTCCATCCTGTGTTCCTGTCGTTCTCACCGGGCTTCTGAGCTGAGGAGAACCTTCTTTGGCCTGGCAGAGCTGGCCAGGGCTGTGGGGAGGGCAGGGATGGGGCAGTTCCTCCTCCCAAAGGAACGCAATCCCTTAGTTCCTCTTCCTTCTAATTCTCAGAGCAAAAGACACTCTGATGGAGGGCTTGAGGGTTTAGGAAGGGCCTCTCGCTTCATTAGCCCTCCCTGTAGCTCTGCGAGGCAGATGAGCGTAGAGACCCGGGGTCAGTAGCTGGGCGGTCATCTCGCCTGGGAGGCCACTGACTCCAGTTTGTGTCACTGCTGGTGGTTTTAGGACTCAGTTACAGCACATCGATGGCATGACTCGCTCATTAATCTCTTCACCCCAGCCAGATTCTAAATTCTGTCTAGGCAGCAGGTACCATGTCCTACTGTACCTAGAGCACTAGGATCTGGTCTCTTTCCTGCTTCCAACCTGAAGGTAGGGACCCTCAACTCATGCATCCTTATACTTATTAGATGCTTAATAAATATTGAATAGTGATGATGAAACATCTGTGTCTGGAATATCATAGTCTCTCCTCCCTTCCCTCGCAGCACTCAGATACAACCCACTCCCTCCACCCAGGGCTGCCCAGCAGATAGCAGAGCCTTCATGGACCTTAAGGGTCGGCTGCTGTTTACTGCGGCCTTTGGAGGCAAGTTCAAATACTGCCTTGAAGCCGGGCGCAGTGGCTCATGCCTGTAATCCCAGCACTTTGGGAGGCGGAGGTGGGCGGATCACGAGGTCAGGAGATCGAGACCACGGTGAAACCCCGTCTCTACTAAAAATACAAAAAATTAGCCAGGCGCGGTGGCAGGCGCCTGTAGTCCCAGCTACTCAGGAGGCTGAGGCAGGAGAATGGCGTGAACCCAGAAGGCGGAGCTGCAGTGAGCCGGAGATCGCGCCACTGCACTCCAGCCTGGGGGACAGAGCGAGACTCCATCTCAAAAATAAAAAAACAAAAAACAAAACAAATACTGCCTTGAATGAGGTCCTGCTTACTGGGTGTGGGACCTTAGGCATTACTTACCCTGTACCCCAGCTGAGGTTCCTCCTGTGTGGATAGATTTGGCTGTACTCTGCATCCCCATGGCAGCAGCACTCACTAGCTTGTTTTCTGCCTCTACCCATTTCTGCATTTAAATTTGTTCAATACAGGCATTCTGGGCACCCTCTGCCCCCAGGGCTGGCATGTGGGAGGTGCAGGGTGAAAGTGTGCTGAATCAATGAACAATTCTCATCTCGGAGTTGTGTGGATTAATAAGGTAACACACAACATTTAAAGCTCCTGGCAAAGAGCTAGCATATAATAGGAACTTGGTAATTTTTTAGAAAGTATTTTAAATTACATAAGTATTACACAAATATGTGAAAAAGTCCACCCAAACTTGCCACCCCAAAATTTTATTTTGAGACAGGGTCTTGCTCCATTGGCCAGGTTGGAGTGCAATGGCATGATCGTGGCTTACTGCAACCTCAACCTCTTGGGCTCAGGTGATCCTCCCACCTAAGCCTCCTTAGTAAACAGGCATGTGCCACCACACTCGGCTAATTTTTAAATTTTTTGTAGAGATGGGGGTACCCTTATGTTGACCAGGCTGGTCTTGAACTCCTGGGCTCAAGCAGTCCTTCTGCCTCAGCCTCTCAAAGTACTGGGATTATAGGCATGAGCTACCACACCTGGCCTGAAAAATTAATTCCTTCACCAGACGTACTTGATGCTGTGAGTTTGGTGTATGTCATGATTTTTTTCTATCTGTGTGTATGCATGTAAATACATAATTTTGCTTCAGGGGTCCTTTTTTTTCCTTTTCTTTTTACACAAATGGAACTACACTGTAGTTTCGTTTTACAGCTTGGTTTTTGACTTCCAGTAAGTCTGTGCAATCTAGCCACGTAATTACTATTATATTCCACCATATGGATTCCCATGGTTTTATTTAGCCATTCTGATACTGGTGGGCATTTATGTTGTTTATGATATTTTACTATTTAGCATTGCAGCTGTGAACATCCTTGGTCGTACATCTTTGTGCATCTGTTTCTCTAAGATAGATACCTAGAAAGAAAAAGGTCTAGTTGAAGGGAATGTGCATTTAACATTTTATGAAATCTGCCAAACTGCCCTCTAAAAAGGGCACTGCCAATTTATGCTTCTGTGAACAGGGTATGAGAAGACCTTTGCCAACATCAGTATTTTGCTAGTCAAATGGGTGGGAAAATAGTATCTTGTTATGCTTTTAATTGGCATTTCCCAGATAATAAGTGAGGTTGAACATCTTTTCCTATGTTTATTGGCCATTTGTGCTGCTGCTTCTTTGAGCTTAGCAAATGTTGCCTCCTCTGACTTTACAACCCTGCAGTCTCAACAGACTGTGCTTCCTGTCCGCCCTGGGGAGAGCAGGCCATGAATGTCCAGAAGGTCCCCCCTGCTGTGCCATATTCCATTTAATAAGCAGTCACTCCGCACCTACTAAGTAAAGGGGCCTTGTGCTAGGGGCTGTGGGAAGGAGGAGATGAATAAGGTGTGATCTCCTGGGCTTTAGTCTAGTTCAGGAGAAATGGCAGTGCAAAGTAGACCAGTAAAGGCTCCAACCAAATTATTAGCCAACTGTATGGGTAGCAGCTTTAGGGTATTTGGACTGGAAGACATTCCTCACTTATTTGCCATACCTGACCTTTTGCAGGGTGGCCTCAAAAATAACATCCCCCTTGAAGGAGAGGATGATGTTTGGAGTAGGCACAGCAAGTATACTTTACCCAAAGGCTGAACAAGTTCTAGAGGCTCCCATGACAGCCTGTAACCAGTAGTGACTTCGAGGGCTGGCCTTTACCATAGGCTACGAACGTTGCCACAAAGGGACTCCCCATTGTCCTGTAAGTAGATGGGTTGGTTGCGCACCAGATTCTTCACTTCTGGGGCACAGAGAGAACAGCTCTTAGAACAACCCCTACTTTTTAGTGGTGAGAAAAAAAGAGGCAGGGTGGGGTAGGCGCCTGACTAGTAGCTGGCCCAGGGCCAGCTCCTGGCCACAGCAAAGCCTGAACCAGGGAAAGGGTGTTGAACTTTACTGAGCACCTACTTTACATCAGGCACTATGCCAGGAGCATTAGCTTTTACCACAATCCTAAAACATGTTACCTGTATTTAATATATAAGAAACCTTTTTTTTTTTTGTCTTTGTTTTTATTTGAGATGGAGTCTCACTCTGTCACCCAGGCTGGAGTGCAGTGGAGCGATCTTGGCTCACTGCAACTGCTGCCTCCTGGGTTCAAGCGATTCTCCTGCCTCAGCCTCCCGAGTAGCTAGGATTACAGGCTCCTGCCACCACACCCAGCTAATTTTTTGTATTTTTAGTAGAGATGGGGTTTCACCATGTTGGCCAGTCTGGTCTCAAACTCCTCACCTCATGATCCGCCTGCCTCAGCCTCCAAAGTGCTGGGATTACAGGCATGAGCCACCGTGCCCGGCCAGAAGTATTTTTTAACCTCTGTTTTGCTATTAGAAAACTAAAATTGCCAGGCGCGGTGGCTCAAGCCTGTAATCCCAGCAGTTTGGGAGGCAGAGGCGGGCAGATCACAAGGTCAGGAGATCGAGACTATCCTGGCTAATCCGGTGAAACCCCGTCTCTACTAAAAAATACAAAAAACTAGTTGGGTGAGGTGGCGGGAGCCTGTAGTCCCAGCTACTCTGGGAGGCTGAGGCAGGAGAATGGCGTAAACCCAGGAGGCGGAGCTTGCAGTGAGCTGAGATCCGGCCACTGCACTCCAGCCTGGGCGACAGAGCGAGACTCCGTCTCAAAAAAAAAAAAAAAAAAAAACTAAAATTTATCTAGGTAAGTAGGTTGTGGCCACATGGGTATCCTAATGGAGTGGCCCAGTGGGCCAGACTAGACTCCAAATCTCACCTTGCTTCTATTGTGTACCCAAAGGACTCACCTACACTCCCAGTTTTCCTGGTTTCCTGGCTTGGAAATTGTCATGAAATTGAAGAATGCACTTAGAAGAGAGGGAGAGAGTTGGCCTGGCTTTCCAGCCTGCCGCATGCTCTTCCCGCCCCTGGCCTGCAGTTGTTGGGGCTGTTCCCCATGCCTCTTTGCCAGGAGGCTCGGGTCCCTTTCAACCTCCCCAACCACCCCTCCCAGCTCTACTCATGTGGTCCTGAACCCTTGCCCTTGAATTGCTGTTTTTTCATGACCATATGGATGATGATGTGAAACTGGATTAAGAAAATGTTGGAATGAGATTTGGAGGCCTGGTTTCTCGTCTCAGCTTCTGCCCCTCCTTAGCTATGAATGTGAGGAGGTCTTTCTGCTTTCGGCATTTTAGTTTCCTGGTTTATAATGTGACAGAAATAAATGACATGACCCCAGAAATTGTAAAATTCCATCATGGCAGGTTGGGGGGTGAGACTAGAATCATGATCTGCACTCTCTTTGTTACCTAGATTACCTTGTATATAAATTCTAAATTAAATATTTGAGTGAATTCTCAGACCTTGCATATATGTCTCTTCTAAAGGCACATACATGAAGCATCTTTATAAAAACTCTTTTTAGCTGGGCGTGGTGGCTCATGCCTGTAATCCCAGCACTTTGGGAGGCCGAGGCGGGCACATCACGAGTTCAGGAGATCGAGACCATCCTGGCTAACACAGTGAAACCCCGTCTCTACTAAAAATACAGAAAATTAGCCAGGCGTGGTGGCAGGCGCCTGTAGTCCCAGCTACTCTAGTCCCAGCTACGTGGGAGGCTGAGCCAGGAGAATGGCGTGAACCTGGTAGGCGGAGCTTGCAGTGAGCTGAGATCGCGCTACTGCACTCCAGCCTGGGCGACAGAGTCAGGCTCCGTATCAAAAAAAACAAAAAACAAAAAACTATTTTTTAAAAAAACCTTTGATCCAGCGCAGTGGCTCACGCCTGTAATCCCAACACTTTGGGAGGCCAAGGCAGGCGGATCACTTGAGGCCAGGAATTCGAGACCAGCCTGGCTAACATGGTGAAACCCCGTCTCTACTGAAAATACAAAAATTAGCTGGGCGTAGTGGCATATGCCTGTAATCCCAGCTACTTGGAAGGCTGAGGCACAAGAATCGTTTGAGCCAGAGTGGTGAAGGTTGCAGTGAGTCAAGATTGCGCCACTACACTCCAGCCTGGGCGACAGAGCGAGACCCTGTCTCAAAACAAAACAAAACAAAAAACCCAAAGAGTTGTCCAGCCTTTACTGAGCAGATACTGTGTGCTCAGTCTTTAAGATACCACTTTGTGTGTCTGGGTGTCTACTATGTTCCAACATTTTCTAGACACTAAGGAAGCAAATTTAAAGGTAAGTCAGAATCCCTACCCTCCCCTGCGAGAGGTTGGTAGTAAATGAATGAATTGTGCTGTAGCCAGGGCAGGGTTGTTTTAGAAATACTGAAGGAGGGACTATGCAAGCAACTTCCTAGCCCTACCTAAGGACCTCAGGGAAGGCGGTGCCCAGGGAGAGGCAGGGTACCGCCATTGACCTGAACAGGACTGCTTGGCAGGGACAGTGGGGGAAGGGCATGGAATGGGGTCCGAAGGGAGATGGTCAAAGAAATCCTCTAGGAGTTTGGAGTCTAGAGCACCTCAAGGTTTCTCCAATATTTAGGCCAACTTTAACTTTCCCATAGCACTGTCTATGGGGCTGACAAAGCAGAAAATATAATGGCCAATGTTCTCTCTGCTTTAAAAACCAGACTGCTTGTCAGGGAGGCCGTGGGATGTTCAGGTATGGGGTGGTCTGCCAGAGCCCTCTGTGCCACTTTATTAAAGGGCGAGTACACTAGTTAAAGGAGTTAATGAACCTCAGTACTTACTACTTATTGCTTAGTAATTCCGTACTTAGTAAATACACATATACTATGCTAGTGGTGGGGTGGGGGGAGACCAGTTGGATACAGTCCCTGTCCCAGAGGCAGATATTGTCAAGTGGAGGAGTCAGGAATGTTCCCAACAAGCCTCAGTGGCAGGCAGAGCGTGGGGCTTGCTCTGTGCTCCTGTGTAATAAGAGCCCAACATGAATCATAAAGGAACACGAGAGAAGCTTCCTGGAGGAGGCAGGCATCCTTTGAGAATTTCAGTAAGTGCAAAAGAGGCTGGGTGCAGTGTAATCCCAGCACTTTGGGAGACCAAAGTGGGAGGATCGCTTGAGCCCAGGAGTTCAAGACCAGCCTGGGCAACGTGGCCAGACCCCCTCTCTACAAAAAAAAAAAAAAAATTAATTATCTGGGCATGGTGTTGTGTGCCAGTGGTCCCAGCTACTCAGGAGGCTGAGGTCGAGGCTGCAGTGAGCCGTGATCATGCCACTGGACTCCAGCCTGGGTGACAGAGTGAGATACTGTCTCAAATAAATAAATAAATAAATAAATAAATAAAATAAAATAAATAAATAAAAGTGTAAAAGAGGAGGAAGGCATTTCAGGAAAAGGAACGACTGAGGGCAAAGAGAAGGAGGCACTTCTGGGTTGTTTAGGGAATAGTAGATCTGGCAATAGGGTGCAGGGCTTAGGGAGGATGGGTAAGAAGAGAGAGAACTAGAAAGCAAGGTGGTCACATCCTCAAGGGTCTTCCTGCTATAGCGAGAAATTTAGGCTTCGTTGTGCAGTGGAGAGCAGGGGTGGAAGAGAATTGGACATGTAGTTTAGGAAGATAACCTGGCAGGATGGTAAGGATTCCCCAGAGAGGGGAAGTTTAGAAGCAGGACCAGGTAGGAGAACATTACATTTGGCCTTGACTGAGGGTTGAGGTAATGAGAGGCAGACTTGAAAGAATTGCTAGAACTGGTCCTGGTTGGAGGGGAGGGAAAAATTTGCCTGGTATCGGGGGCTGGGCTGGGGACAGGGTTCATTATCTGAGCTAGAGAATCCTGGAGGAAGAGCAAGTTTGAGGCAGGATGGTGGAGTGAACTTTTCATTTTCTTATGTATTCTGATGAGCAGAAGTTTTTAATAAAGTCCAACTTACCCATTTTTTTCTTTTATTGGTCAGTTTGTGTGTGTTATCTCTCAGAATTATCTGTCTACCCCAAGGTCATTAAGACATTTTCTCTTAGGAGGGGGTGGATTTTTGAGTGAGGGTTTGGATAAGCTGCTTTTGAGAAGCCAGCAGATTGGTGTCCATGGGGACAGGTTTTTTTTCTTTTTGAGACAGAGTCTCACTCTGTCGCCAGGCTGGAGTGCAGTGGCACAATTTTGGCTCACTACAACCTCTGACTCCCTGGTTCAAGTGATTCTCCTGCCTCAGCCTTCCGAGTAACTGGGACTACAGGCACGTGCTGCCACGCCTAGCTAATTTTTGTAATTTTAGTAGAGATGTTGGCAAGGCTGGTCTCAAATTCCTGACCTCAGGTGATCCACCCACCTCGGCCTCCCAAAGTGCTGGGATTACAGGCATGAGCCACCATACCTGGCCACCTCTGGCTAATTTTTGTATTTTTAGTAGAGATGAGTTTTCACCATGTTGGCCAGGCTGGTCTCGAACTCCTGACCTCAAGTGATCTGCCCACCTTGGTCTCCCAAAGTGCTGGAATTACAGACGTGAGCCATCATGCCGGGGCTATGTTTTTTTTTGTTTTGTCTTTTGTTTTTTTTTTTGAGACGGAGTCTCGCTCTGTCACCCAGGCTGGAGTGCAGTGGCCGGATCTCAGCTCACTGCAAGCTCTGCCTCCCGGGTTCACGCCATTCTCCTGCCTCAGCCTCCCGAGTAGCTGGGACTACAGGCGCCCGCCACCTCGCCCGGCTAGTTTTTTGTATTTTTTAGTAGAGACGGGGTTTCACCGTGTTAACCAGGATGGTCTCGATCTCCCGACCTCGTGATCCGCCCGTCTCGGCCTCCCAAAGTGCTGGGATTACAGGCTTGAGCCACCGCGCCCGGTGGCTATGTTAATTTTTGAGACAGAGTCTTGCTCTGTCGCCCAGGCTGGAGTGCAGTGGCATGCTCTGATCGTAGGTCACTTCAGCCTGGAACTCTTGGGCTCAAGTGATCCTCCCACCTCACCTTCCCAAGTAGCTGGGATTACAGGCACGTGCCGCCACGTCCTCTGTGGAGCCCTTTCTGACTTCCATCAACTCCCTGCGGCCACCCCGCATCCTTCACCTCTCAGTCTGTACTCCGTCCCAGGCCAACTGCATGGTGTGTGTGTGTGTGTGTGTGCGCGCGCAAGTGTGCATGTGAATGTTACCATTTTTCTGACTTGCCATTCTTCAATAGCAACTCTACAGATGCCACAGCTCTTCCCTGTTCCTCTTTAGTCCATGAATGGTGGGCAGTATAAATATTATTTTCACTTGCAACTCAGATGGATTGAGCAAAAACAGGAATAACAGCTCAGCTGCCTGTATATTTGATGCTAGATGCTATTGGAAAGGCAGCTTTGTGAGGCAAAAAAAAAAAAACAAGAATTGAATGAACTTGCTTATATACCAAAGATGCTCTTAGACTTCAGTGTTTCTCAAAGGGTGGGATTGTGTGCTATCCCACCAGAACCACCTGGGCAGTGCATTAAAAAGGCACACTCCTGGAGCAGAAGCTCTGGGGCAGTACCTGTAGGTCTGATTTTCTAGCCGGCCCCCCAGATGATTCTGGGACTTACTACAGCTTGAAAACCACCAAGCTTCAGATGATTAGAAGTAAACCAAATCTGGCACAGATGAGAGTCCCACACAGATGTATCCGTAGATGTATTTATTGTATCACCTACATTGGCAGTGGGGGCCTCTCTGCACATTTTGCTTAAACATGACTACCTGGGCCAGGTTAATCACGTTGGGAATTTAGTGATGTGCCCAGCACGGGTGATTGATATGGCCTGGGTTGCCAGTCTAATCTTGAATAACAAGCAAGGAAGAAGTATGGACTCTAAGGCGGCAGACCTAGGGAACAGTTTCCAAACAGGGTTTGGGGGAAAAGACCGGAAAGGACTTGGTACAGGAATTTAAATGTTTCCTTTCGGATGGAGATGGCAGGGTTCCCGCTGTTTTCAGCAATAGTTACCGCAATGCCTGTCTGCTGGGATCCTCTGGAGTCTTCTCTTTGGACCCTGAAACTTGAGAGGGTCTGCATGCCTGAATCTGAATGCGGCTCCTTTAGGCCCCTCCCTTTGACCCCCGGAGCCTGGAGAAGGGGTGGGGGAAGGGTGGGGAAAACAGGCCTGGCTGTTAAGGTTTACCAGGTTCCTTTTGGCCCACACGCCTCTTAGTATAAACACTTCTCTCCAGGGTCCAGTTTCTAAAGCAAAGTGACAGCATCGACACGTCCCTAAAGCAAACTTGTCATGAAGTCCCTCACCTCTCAAATGTGAGTCCCTCCTGGCTTCCTTTGATCTTATCTGTAATATTTAGCAGATACATGTGATTCCATTAGGCTAGTTAGGAAACCAAGACCCAAAGAAGCTAGGGGTTATTTAAGGTCTCGTCATCAGCTATAAAACGCCCTGCTCAGCACCCTGCTCAGTGAAAGACCTGACATCCCCTCCCAGTTGAATTTCCTGGTAAGGGGCATGTGAGATCCGGGGTCATGGGGCACTGCCACCCTCCCCCCCTCGCCGTGGCATCTCTGCTCCCTGGCCCCAGACTCAGTCACTGGTAGAGTTGTACAGACCCAGCAGTTCCGGGATAGGGGGTGGAAGTGAGCAGGAAGGAAGAGCTGGGTTTGTGGAGAAGCCTTCCCCTTATGGGGCAGACCCAGAGCTGTAGGGAAAAGGAAGGCAGACACCAAAGCTTCAGAGCCTGATGGCGCAGCTGCTGGGCTGGGACTTCCCAACATACACCATTAGGGAAGTGTAGGGTTGGCTGGGAGAGAATGAGGGAGCCAGGGGCTCTGGGATAGAGGTGGGGGGAGCAGGGCAGGTGAGGGTATCAGCAAGAGGGAAGGACTGCCTTTCCAGTAGGTGGGCTTCCCCATCCTGCATCTTCCTCTCTTGATTTAGAAGAATTCATCTAGAGTGTCAGTGCAAAAAGCCCCTTACCACTCCCCCTCCCTAACAATACTCTAAGGCTGTGCTTGTGCTTTTCATTCCTGCCCTTCATCTGCCAGGAAGCTCATGCAGTTGCAGATGCCCCCTAGATCTGGCCATTCCTGTCTGAAAAACCTGGGAGGTTGTGCCCATTCCTAGTTTCTGCTCTTTCATCTTCCCTTGAGTCTTCCTGCCTTCACTGATCCCAGCTGCCTCTGAGTTCCTTCGGCACATGTAGAAAGCATCCCTACCACATAATTTACCATCTAATTGCATGCTGTCTTGAATGAGGGCTGTGGTTTCATGTGTGGTGGGTCTTGGGTACACAGTTAGGCTGTGAGTAACAGAAGCCTAGAGCCCCATCGCGTCTACTAGCTCTTGCACCTCTTTGCTTCCCTTCCCCCAAGTCTACCTATTGCAGGTACTAAGGACCGACCGATCCTATCCGGTGTTTAGGTGAGCTTCAGGCAGGCTCCCAGGATAAAGCACAGTTCCCTTACAGGTTCTAAAACTAGACTGGTCAGTGCAGGGGTTAGAGGGGTGCCCCTGCCCGACCACATTTGCCCAAATGCTGTTCCTCTCCCCAGACTCAGGGAGGAGGTTCTGCTTCAGGGCCCAGGTTTGGGGTGATGGCATAGAGCCCAACCAGGCAGCACACTGCAGTTGCCATGGTGACCCTTTTGCTTTTCTTCAGGAGGATGGATTTCTCTTTCAGCCCAAATCATCTGCCTGGGCTACTCTGAGAACCAGACTCCTAGCCCCCTACCTTCCGCATTCCACCACAGGGGGCAGCTTGTCAGGGGCTTTGGTTTGAAATCACAGTCCAGCATCCAACAGCAGCAGGTTGTGCTTGAACAGGGAGCAGGCGGGAAAGGCCCAGAGGAGGGGCTCACCTGGGGCGCATGCCCTGAGGGAGCTGACCTCCATCTCCTTCTGCTACCCCTCCTCTCTCCAGACTTCTCTCCAGAGTCTCCAGTGAATGACTCTGACCCTTCCGGTGGGCTGGGTACTCTCTAGGCCTCAGTGTCCTCATTTGTAACAGAGACAGCCAGGGCTCTCCGTGTTTCCACACCTGGCTAGTATTAGAGTTACTCAGGGAGGTGTTAGTAGATTCCTGGGCCCTACCCTGAGCCTGCTGATCTACACAGGTGGAGCCCAAGAATCTGTATTTTTAAAGCCCTCCTTGGGTGATCCAGATGCAATTAAACCAAAGTGAGTCTGGGGTTCTCCTGGCGAGATGATCTGCAAGGCCCTTGTGAAAAGAAAGGAAGCTCTGTCTCTCCGGGCTTCCAGGAGCTTCTGGAGAGCCCCTTACAGGCTAGTCTTGTCAGGAAGCGGGTGTTTCCTGGTCATGCTGGCTAAGCCAAGACCAGACCCCCACCTCTCTCCCTTCAGAGAAGCCAGGAGAGAGAGAGTGACAGGAAGGGGGGATGTTGCCATAACAACAAGCTCCAGGCAGAGGCCTCCCTTCCAGGGGCTGGTACTTCACCCCAGTCCTGGTGGTTTCCATGGAGATGGGTTACGGAGGGACAGGGGGAACATTTGCCCCACTTAGAGCATCAACCAGGAGCTGCCAGAAGGCAGAACACCGCTAGGTGCGAGCCTTTGGACCCCTCTGCTCTCTGGGTGTACATCTGACACCTTCCCCCTGCTTAGTTGCTCTCTCTGCGACTGGTCTCCTTAGCAACAAGTCCTGCTAACTCCATGCTGTTGGCTCCATGGCTATTTTTAGCTTCACTGCCAGCAGCCCAGTCCTGGTCATTTGCTTGCAACCTCCATATGGATTGCAAGGGAATAGGAAAACAAAGATTCTCGGCCTCTTTTGGGAGCCCTAGACTGGGACCTCTTAGCAACGATTAGAATTCTTGTCTACGGTTCCTGAGACAACATTGCATTCATTTCAGCAAACAGTTTTAATCCTCTATTTTGGGCAAGATGCTCTAGCCCACACTGCTTCCATACGAAGGTGAATGAGGTCCAGTCCCTGCCCTGTAGGAATATTTAATCTTGTAAAGGAGAAAGGGACAGGAGGGGAGGATAAGGGCGAGGGGCCAGGGCAGCACTGTCAAAAGAACTTTCTGGGATGATGGCAATGTTCTAAAATCTGTGCCATGCAATTCAGTAGCCTCCAGCCACATGTGGCTCTTGGACACTTGGAATGTGGCCAGTGTGACTGAGGAACTAAATTTTAATTTGTATTTAATTCAAATAGACACATGCAGCCAGTAACTGCTGTCCTGGACAGTGCAGGGCTAGAGGAACTTTCATGGTGGAGGTCACTGGCAGACTGGTGTAGAAAGATATGCAGGGTTTTGGTGGTGAAAGTTGAAGGGGAGGAGCCTTCCAGGAAGAAGGAACAGCATGAGGAATAGCAAGTGGGCGGGCAAAGCGTGGGCTTCATGATATCACACGGAGGCCTCCAGATTCGTGGGGGCCTAGAATGTCACGCAGAGTGTTGACTGATTGGCATTGAGGCTTTTGAGCTGTAGGTGGGAGGAGGACAGGTTCAGAACAGACATCCATCCTGACCTCTCTTTTTGTCTGGATAAAGTCTCCCTGGTCTTGGGGTTGGTGGGAATATGTGTGGGGTGGAAAACATGCAGTGACTTCATATGTGTTGCTTTGCAGATGGCTTTATAGGGACCATGGCTTCTCTGATTCAGAGTAGAGAGACTCACATGGTAACTGTCCTGTGGGATGGCAGCAACATCATCTACCCTTATCCTGCCAGAACTGGATTTTATGATAGAGCATGCCACAGAGCACTGAACTTTGAGTAAAACGTCAGGCATGAGCTCCAGGCATTGCTGCTCTTTGGAGAAGTATCGTGATGGACTAGTGTCTCGTCTCAGTCCTTTGAGGCTGGAAAGTCACATTAACACACTTATGATCATGACCCTTCAAAGACCCAGGAGAGTGATGCACCCCAGAATGTTAGATTTACCAATTGATAACAGGACATGTCCTCACCACACAGATCATAATACTTGTCCTGCTGTTTTCTGGCAAATTACTGGTATCAGAGTTATTGGAAAATGTAATTAAAATTGGAAGTTTGCTTGATGAATATGGGATCAGGGCAGAGAAATGTCCTTCAGAGGTATTTTTATTGGGCTTTGGAGGCCTATGGGATCACTGTTGTCTGCCCACCAAACAGGAACTGTGCCGTCATTCTCAGGTCACTCTCTCCGTTGGACCACACTGGATACTTCCTTTCCAGCACCTCTTTTAGGCTCTTGACATCCAGCATATTTTCTTTTCGTCCAGGAGTTCTTCCTTTCATCATACTTTTATAACAAATCCAAAAACATGGCTTATTTTACATGATGCTGGTATTTGAGTTGACTGTCTTTAACTCAATCAAAAGACCTATCTGGTAAACTGCCAGGGAGGTTTACTTTGGAAGCTCAAGAGCACGTGTGACCTGAGGATCCTTGATGATTGCCCCATCTTAGTAAGGGGATTTTTCCTTTTAGTAAAATCTCCCCTGCTCTAGATCTTGGGGTCTCTTCTGCTTTGGGGTGTGACTCTGTGCATTGACCACAAAGAAGACACATCTCTAAGTGACTCAGTCTAGAAAAGGCAGTGTTTCCTGTCTGCATAGTTACAGGAGAGGGAAGGAAGATGCTCTGGGTTGTTAAGGGGACACCTTTGAGCCTAGGCTTCCTTTAGCTTGTTGGGAAGTTGTGTGGAAGAGGTAAGATTTGACTTTAATGCTAAAGGATGAGAATAAGGAAGTTTGACGGCAGGAGGGAACAGCTACTTAGTATGTGGGCCAAGAGAAAGTGAACAGTTCTGACCAGTTCTGACACTGAGTCCTTGCTACACACATGGCATCATTGCAGTCTGATGTCCCAGGACCACAGAATGTGGAGTCTAAGGTGTTTAGCCACGTTATAATGGAAGAGCGGGTATCATACATGAGACAGTGTCTGAAAAAGGCCACCAAGCCAGAACCAGAAACTTCTTTTGAGAGGATGCCTGAAGTGAGTTCTCAGGCCCATTGACCGGCATGGATGCAGAAGAGGTATCAGTGAGAGAAGCAGCGAAGCAAGTCATACTGCATTCCCTAAAGGTTGGGCGCAGGCAAGAGGGACAAATTCTGGGCTTCTCACTTCCACTTGGGGAGCCCCGGAAATGTGTACTAGGCAAATACCTTAGTTGTGTTGAAAGATGGGTTGGAACAGAAGAGGGCCTGTGTTTTTGTTTGCTTGTTTTTCGAATAGCTTCTTTTCCTAGCTGTATGGATTCTGGGTCTCAGGGTTGGGGGACTCTGTACCCAAGTCTTCTAGGTAGAAGGCTCTCTGGTTTGGGGTCCTTGCTCTTCAGGGTTTGCTTGCTCTGATGGCCCTCGGGGGGAGGGGAGGCTCCCTCACTGCACATCTTATGACTTCATTATACCAGCACCTGTATGTCCCAGGTGACAGAGGCTGGGAGCCAGGCACCTAGGGAGTTGTCTCATTGTCATTAGGGGATGCTGGCATTCCATGGCCCAAGAGGGCTGATGTCATCACTCCTGTTTTGCAGATGAGACAACAGATTTCTTGGGGGTTAAGTGACTTGGTTAAGGTCATGGTGGTGGAAACAGAACTGAAGTCCAGATCTTTTTTTTTTTTTTTTTTTTTTTTTTAGACAGAGTCTCACTCTGTCGCCCAGGCTGGAGTGCAGTGACACAATCTCGGCTCACTGCAACCTCCACCTCCTAGGTTGAAGCGATTCACCTGCCTCGGCCTCCCAGGTAGCTGGGATTACAGGCGCACGCCACCATGCCAGGCTAATTTTTGTATTTTTAGTAGAGACAAGTTTTCACCATGTTGGTCAGGCCAGTCTCAAACTCCTGACCTCATGATCCGCCTGCCTCGGTCTCCCAAAGTGCTGGGATTACAGGCATGAGCTAGCACGCCCGGCCAAGTCCAGATCTTCTAACAAGTGCCGCTGCCCAAATAGCCCTCTGCTGTTGGGAGCATTTTCCTCCAGTTCCTCGGTTCTTCCTTCTAATTCATCTTGCCAACTGAAACTAGGCTGATCTTTCCAAAATACTCATTCATCTTGTCAGAAAACCTGCGGTTATTCTTCCCTGCTACAGAATATACCCACGGACGCACCTGAAGGCTTGCCATTACCTTGCCCTGTCGTGTACTGGGAGGGTGGAGGTGGACGAGGGTCTCCTCCCTCCCCAGCCTGGCAGCTCTTGCTCATCCCACCCATCTCACCTCATTCCAAGTCCGATCCAGCCTCCAGGCCCAGTCTGCCCACCTGGAACTCACCTCTAACCTCTTTTGTCATCCATGCCGCCCATTTTTTTCTACTTGGTATTTGTGGCATAGTTACCTTTACATATGTTTGTTTTACAGTGATCTTTTCATATTTCTCCAAGTCTAGTGGAATCTTCAACCCCTGGAGGGCAGAGCCAACAGGGTCTCTTTCTTTATCTGATCCTACAGCCAACGTAATGGAGGGCTGTGGGTGGGGACTGCGTCTGCCTTGGGGGTAGGTGCCTTTGTTCAAGAGGAGGAAGCTTGAAATGGCGGAGGCTGCACCTGGAGGCCGCACCTGGAGGCCCCAGGAGAGGAGTCAGGTCTTCTCGATCTGCAGATGTTTGAGCCTGGGAATGAAGGAATTGCTGAACTTTCTGAAGGAGCGCCCTCGCCGCGACCAACCTTGCAAACAGGAAAATGAGAAATCCAGGGAAGGCCCGGAGTGACGTAGGGGCCCTGGGACTCGAAGCCTGACCTCCTCACGCCGCGCTTTTTGAGGCCCCTCTGCTTCTCTATTCACCTGTAGTGTGGATGCGGGAGCCCCCCCAAACATCCCCGATCTGGAGCGCTCCCAATGTCTGCGCGCGCCTGCTGTCACTCTCCGTCTGTGTGCTGAGTTTTCCTACAGCTTCCTGGGCCTCCTATCTGTAAGCTTTTTCTTTTTTTTTTTTTTTTTTTTTGGTTGTGCTTCTGAGAAACTCACTTTTCACAACTTTCTCCCGGCTCTCCCAGGCCGTCCGAAAGCTCCGGCTTGCTTTCGCCCGGACTCCCGGCTCCCTCCGGGCAGGCGGCTCGGGAGCAGCCCCTTCCCTCCCCTACCGGCCCCCCGGCCCCGCGCTAATCTCTTCCAGAGCTGGGGGAGGGGCCGGGCGGTCTTCCCGGAGGCGGGGCGCTCCGTGCAGCCCGGCCTGGGCGGGCCCTGGGAACGGGCGGGGAATGGCCTCGCCCCCCGGCCCCGCGCCCCTCGGACCGGAGGAGAGGGGTTGGCCCAGCGCCAGCGTCGGAGCGCCGGCCCCCTCCCCGGGCCGCTCGCAGCCAACCAGGCCCTCCAGCGGGGCCCACGTGACCTGGAGTCCTAGACAAAGAAAATGTTCCCTCCCTCCCCCCCGCCGCCCCCCTCCCCTCCCAGTGGCCCCCTCCGCCCCCAGCCCCATCGCCCCCTTCCCCTCCCCCCAGACGGGCAGCTACTTCCAGAGCTTCAGGGCCGGGGCTCACACCTGAGCGCGACTGCAGAGGGGCTGCACCTGGCCTTATGGGTAGGTTCCTGGACGGAGCCCCGGGGAGACCGGGGGCGGGGAGGCGGCAGGGCCGGTGGGAGGATTTCCGCAGCCCTCCGGGTTTGAAAAGAGTCAAGTATGCCTCCCCAGCCCGCAGCAGCCGGGGCGTCCCGGCCTGGCCCGAGTTCTGGAGATGCTGACTTAGTGCTGGCCCGCCGCCTCCCTGCCCACGAGCCCCAAGGCCCCACTCCTCGAGGGCTCCAGTGGCACCTGGCGCCCTCGGGGGACAGGAAGAGCAGCCGGCTGGGAGCCCGGGCAGTGGTAACTGCAGGCTGGGGCACGCGGAGCTGGTAGCCCAGGAGTTGGGTTGGAGGCAGCTTCAGCTGAGCTGGCAGATGGGTGCCTGGCACTTCCCTGTTGACCTGCGTTCCTGGCTGGGGGGCCACGCTTTCCTCAGGGCCCTGCCAGCTTGCGGCCTCTTGAGAGGGACAGCTTCCTCTCCTGCGAGTTCCTGGAAGCCTCCGGGCAGGCCGCCAGAAAGAAGTGGTGGGGGGCGGAGGGCACGGTGCGACCCTGACAGGGGGCCGGCCTGTGACACCAGGGTAGCCCAAGGCCGCATGGGCTTGGGGGCGGTGGCGCTCAGACCTCTGACCTTTGGAATGGGAAGCGCTGCAGTCGCAGGGGGAGGTGGAGGCGGGACAACTGCCTGAGGAGATGGGAGTGGACAGGAGGCAGTAGTCACCGGAGTTCCCGGTGGCTTTCCCAGGCTGGACGGACTCCAGGACCAGGGGCTTCCGTGAGCCAGCAGGGAGTGGGGAATGGTGTGGTGTCTCTTGAATGCCGCCTGGTTTCTCTGCCCCCCCCCGGGGGTGAGCGGCCTGCAGCCCAAATAGGAGAGCCTCGAGTTTATCCCTGTTTCTCTTATTGTTTGCCTGGGGAGGAAGACAGGAGTGCAGGGGGAAGGGGTGCTTTTCCTACGCCCCAGACAGGCCTATTCTAATGAGGCCCCTCCCCCACCCAGCTCCGGCTGCCCCTTCTTCCCCTTTCGTCAGGCCTCCCGCTGCTAACCCACCCCCTTCTTCCTTCCCCCACCCTACTGCCCCAGTCCTGATGGAGGCCCCTTCCTCCTCCGCCAGCCCTCACCGGGCCGGGTGCGTGTTCTGCACCAAGTGGGCTGGGGATGCTGAACAGCTCGCAGCGCGGCATCTGACAAGCTGGGGGAAGTTGTGGGGGAAGAAGAATGTTCAGGAACTCGCTGTGAAGGGGCTGAGAAGAGAGACAAAGGGGCCGTGGGGGAGTGCTGAGGGTGGTGTCAGGCACGACTCCTAGACCTGGGGAGCAGCCCAGCCCACCTGCTGCTGCCGCTGTCGAGGAAGTGATAGCGGGTCCTTTCCCCTTCCCGCCCTCTGCCACCTGCACACCTTGTACTGGCTCAGGGGCCTCGCCACGCCTGGAAACAGGGTCTTTGGATCATCCCAGGCATCACCCTAGGTCAGCCACCCATGCCTGAAGCTTGAGAAGGCGTGGTGGGCGAGGAGCAGCCGCGAGGTGTGGGCTCCTCTGCGAGGGTAACTGACGCAGCTGAGGATCCCAGGAAGGGAGGCACCCTCCCCCATAGCGGGGTCCACACTTCAGTGCACCTTCTCTATGGGAGGAGGCGATGGCTAATTGATAGTAGGAAGGGGAGGGCAGAGTTTTGGCCAGGTGAGAGTGGGACTAGGGAGCGATGAGCAATTACTCCACATTCTTCCACCCCCGCAGTCCGATCCGTGAGCTCATTCCGCCATCCATGAGCTCATTTTCCCAGCTGTTTGGGGGTTGGGGGCAAAAGATGCATTATCCTGTTTTAGAATTTGTTGAGTCAGAGGAAAAACTAGGATTTAACATCTTCAGTGTTTTCGGAATCGCCATAAGACACAGATTTGGTCTGTGGCTTGGAGGCAAAGACTTGAAGACTCAGTGAAATTAAATGAATCTATAAGACAATACGTTGGACCACTGAGCTTCAAACAAAGGTTCCTAACCTGGGACCCTTGGATCTGGGGGGTCCACTGACAGGCTTTGGGAGAGTCCTGGGAATCATTGGTCCGTATATACACCAGATTCTTAAACAGGTCAGAAAAGCTTACCAGAAATCCTTCCCTCAAGTGCCTTTTTATGTTGGAGCAACTCCTACCAGAAAGGACTGCTGCTGGTTGTGAGGCTCCGAAAGGAATGTAGAGGCTCCAACTTCAGATGAGAGCTCTTCCTACTCCAGGTTGCTTGCTTATCCTCTTTACCCTTGAGGATGGGTTTGCATTTGCAGCTCTAGGCCCCTGGGGGAGCTCTTTTGAAAGGCATGTAGAAAATGGGGTTTTCTCCCCTCTGATTCTGGTATGGTGGAAATGGGTGCAGAGCCTTGAAGTCTGAGAGCCGTGTTTCCTAGATTCAGTAAAAGGCTAATGGTTCTCAGAGCTAAGTATCAAGGATTTCATTCTCCTTTGTAGGGATCCTGGAGCGGGTTGTGAGAAGGAATGGGCGCGTGGATCGTAGCCTGAAAGACGAGTGTGATACGGTGAAAGGATGGAGGCTGTGCAATGGGAGAATAACTAGGGTTTGGCTTATTAATTTGTTGGTGGGATGGCAGAGAGCACGCCTGGTCTATAGTGCCTGCTCAGTAAATAACTGAATGAATACAGTATTTATGGATCTGAAGGGTGCACATAGAAGGGGTCGAATCTGGTAACAATATACATTGGGTGTGATCCATAAGAACTCCAACATGGCATCTGAGCATGGGAACAGGCGGCTCTTGGGGAGCTTCCTATGGTGTTTGAGCATGTGCTGGGGGAGATGGGCTTTTTAAACCCAGAGCAGTGATTTCATCATCAGCAGACAGCACAAAACTAGAATTGTGTCCTGGAAACCAGGAATAGGAGGGATTGATTGCCCAGAGAAATTGTGGAGAAGAAGAGAGGGTCCACCCTGCTTCTTTAATTTTTGGTGACAGGGTCTTGCTATATTGCCCAGGCTGGTCTTGAACTCCTGGGCTCAAGTGATCCTCCCTGCTCAGTAACTGGGATTACAGGCACATGCCTGGCTGAAGATCTTAGTCTTGATTAAGATAGGAGAGGGTGGAACCAATATCTGTGTCTAAACAATAGTGCCTGACTAATATTTGGATAGAATTAACATTTCCATAGGCTGGACATGGTGGCTCATGCCTATAATCCCAGCACTTTGGGAGGCTGAGGCGGGCATATCACCTGAGGTCAGGAGTTAGAGACCAGCCTGGGCCTGGCCGATATGGTGAAACCCTGTCTCTACTAAAAATACAAAAATTAGCTGGGTGTGGTGGTGCATGCCTGTAATCCCAGCTACTTGGGAGGCTGACACAGGAGAATCGCTTGAACCCAGGAGGCAGAGGTTGCAGTGAGCCGAGATTGTACCACTGCACTCCAGCCTGGGTGAAAGAGTGAGACTCTGTCTCAAAAAAAAAAAAAAAAAAAAAAAGAATTAACATATCCATATCATAGGGTAGGCAACTGATATGCTGATGAGATTGAGGAAGATTAGATCTGGGAGGAAGGTTTCCTAAAAGGCAGAAAAGAAGGCTGGAATTGCGTGATTTGAGTTCACCTCTCTACTTCAAATCTTTCCATTTTTCACGGCAAGGCAGCTGGTTGGTTCTCTCCAGCCCTTGACCGTCTGTCACTGTCCCAGGTTTTGTCAAACATGGTCCCCTTGAGTGTCAGGTGGCCTTGCTAATTCCTGGAGAGGTCAAGGTGACTTTTTGTTTTTTGTTTCCCCAGGCTGAGAAGAAAGCCAAGGTCATTGCAGGAATGAATGCTGTGGAAGAAAACCAGGGGCCCGGGGAGTCTCAGAAGGTGGAGGAGGCCAGCCCTCCTGCTGTGCAGCAGCCCACTGACCCCGCATCCCCCACTGTGGCTACCACACCTGAGCCTGTGGGGGCCGATGCTGGGGACAAGAACGCCACCAAAGCAGGCGATGATGAGCCAGAGTACGAGGTGAGCGGCTTCTTCACCAGCCGTGGCCAGCTCTTTCCGGGGGCCTTCCACCGCCAGCTCCTCCCGTCCTGCTCTCCTCTCTCCATCTCCCACGGGCCGCTCGCTCTCTCCACCTGACCCTGGGCCTCTTCGTCTCCCCGATTTTGCTCTGTCTTGCCTCATTCAGATGGAGCTCCCTCCTGGCTGTCCTGCCCCCCAGATGCCCAGGGCTGGGGTTGCCATGGGGGGATCAGGGTGGCAGGGCCTCGTGACCACTGTGTAATGATTTCTGCTCCTTGGGGCTCCAGGACGGCCGGGGCTTTGGCATTGGGGAGCTGGTGTGGGGGAAACTGCGGGGCTTCTCCTGGTGGCCAGGCCGCATTGTGTCTTGGTGGATGACGGGCCGGAGCCGAGCAGCTGAAGGCACCCGCTGGGTCATGTGGTTCGGAGACGGCAAATTCTCAGTGGTGAGTTGTGGGGTTTGGCAGTAGCCTGGGGCGGGGGAAGGTTCTTGATCCCAGGGCCTGTGGTTTTGGCTGGGGGCAGTCTGGAATTGGGGTGATAGAAGTGGGTTCTGCTCACCCCTACTCTGCCTGTGGTGGGTGGAAGAAGCCATAGGGATAATTAGGTTGCCCCTGTGGCTCAGAGAGCTAGGATGCTGGCCCAGTTTTAGGAATTCACTAGAATTCCTTTCCACCTGCACTCAGGTACTTCCCTACTCTTGGTCTGGACTCCTCTTTGCATCGGGTAATTATTTATCACTGCATCTGGTCCCCTCCAGGGCTGAGACTGACTCTCAAGGCTCCCAGCCCCTGCCAGTTACGAGGCACGGGGTGGGTGCTTGCAAGTATAAGCCGCAGCAAACAAGGCCTGGCTTGTCCCCCCAGGTGTGTGTTGAGAAGCTGATGCCGCTGAGCTCGTTTTGCAGTGCGTTTCACCAGGCCACGTACAACAAGCAGCCCATGTACCGCAAAGCCATCTACGAGGTCCTGCAGGTGAGTGTCCCTGCTGGGAGCTCGGAGGAGGAGCCCAGAGCACTAGGAGGCCTGGAAGTTAGAGTGCAGGTCAGGCCTGAGCAGAATGGAGGCCCAGGAGGCAGCGACTCCTTTCTCCCCACCTCGCTCACGCCTTTGTATGCACATCCACCTCCTGGACGGTTCCTCCCGTCTTGCCTGTGCCACCCTCACTACTCAGAGTCAGGCCTTGAGCCTGACCCATCCGCCTTCCAGCCTGTCCTGACAACCCCATCCCTGGCATGTCACCCTCCAGGTGGCCAGCAGCCGTGCAGGGAAGCTGTTCCCGGTGTGCCATGACAGCGATGAGAGTGACACTGCCAAGGCTGTGGAGGTGCAGAACAAACCCATGATTGAATGGGCGCTGGGGGGCTTCCAGCCCTCTGGCCCCAAGGGCCTGGAGCCACCAGAAGGTAAATAAGGGTACCCAGCCTTCTGGGACCCCTGTCCGCCAGGCAGAGCCACACCAGGGCTGGGAAAGCCATGCTGAGGGAGGGCTGCCGAGGCCTCCACAGAGGGGCCCAGTGGGAATGACTGGGGTCTCTCTTGCCCTGGGGTAAGGACTTGAATGACCTGCTCTCTGTTAACTGGCTAGAACCATAGAGTTGGGAGGTGGGAACGAGTTGGAGACCAGGCTGCACCCCACTATAAGGAGAGTGGGGGAGGGGGCTGGGGTTTCCTGTCAGCCTGTAACTGACCTTGGCACCTGCTTTCCTGCTCCAGAAGAGAAGAATCCCTACAAAGAAGTGTACACAGACATGTGGGTGGAACCTGAGGCAGCTGCCTATGCACCACCTCCACCAGCCAAAAAGCCCCGGAAGAGCACAACGGAGAAGCCCAAGGTCAAGGAGATTATTGATGAGCGCACAAGAGGTAGTTGGCCTGCTTCTAGAGAGGGTGGCACCAGGAGGCCTGCATCCGAGGAGCAGGCGCGGCCTCCTCTGACGCCGGCTCTCCTCCCCTTGCAGAGCGGCTGGTGTATGAGGTGCGGCAGAAGTGCCGGAACATTGAGGGTAAGTTTGTTGCCTGGGAACTCTGGCACTCCTAGTGTGGCATGGGGCAGAGTAGCATAGGCACTTAGGAAGGTTTGAATGACATGGGACCAGGGGCCACGTCCTGCGTGTCACACTACCTCCACCGTGCTTCATGCACCGTCTGTCTGTCTTCTGGTGCCATGATTCTGCTCTCCTGTCAATGGCATGGGCTGGCCTTCAGGGTGTGGGACTCCCCAGTGGCCACAGAAGGGCACCCCCTCTTGGGTGTGATTGAACTCGCCTACAGGTCCCCTTTCATTTCAGCTTTTCATCTTTGCTCACCTCTCTCATGCCGGGGCTGTCTCCCTCAGCCTGGTGCTGCTGGATCTGGCTCAGGACCCTCAGCCTGGGAGGACTGGGGCAGGGGTTAGTACTTGAGGATTACCCCAGGAATCCTTCCTGAGTAACCTGGAGCCAGGGTGCTTCTCATGAGCAAGTTTCAGTCCTCCTGTCACTCTGTCCCTGTTTGTGGATGGTGGCATTGGTGCTCTGAGATGATGGCATTCTGAGACTAGGGCCACAGTGCCTCCCTTTTCTGTGGGGCACCCTGGACTCTTCCAGCTGCCACTCCAGCACACCCCTTTTTTGTGGCTGGTCTGGTGCTGGGCTCCAGCCCAGGCAGGGAGAGGTCCTTTGGTTGTACTCACCCCATCCCTTCACTCTGCTTACAGACATCTGCATCTCCTGTGGGAGCCTCAACGTCACCCTGGAACACCCCCTCTTCGTTGGAGGAATGTGCCAAAACTGCAAGGTAGGAGCACACCCGCCCAGGAGAGGTGCCATTGAGGCCAGCCCTTCGGCCCCCTGGCTGACTGTGTCCACCGCTTCTGGGCGTGTACGGGGTGACACCTGGTATGCGTGTGACGTAGACTTCAGAGCTTCCTCCGGAAGCAGAGTCCTGATGACATGGGCCCTTGGGCTTCAAGCTTTTCACTTGCTCTCATTTTTCTCCTCTGAAAGATTCTTTATCTCTCTCAAGCCCCATTTTAGTCCCCAGATGTGGGGATGGGAGCAGAGCAGTGGGGACAAGCTCAGGCAGAGTGTAGCAGGGTTGCCGTGCCCTCGGGAGCCCAGGAGAAAAGCCCAGGGCTGCACGGAGGCCCAGGTGGAGGTGCAGCCCCCTTCCTGGCCTTGCCCTCAGGCTGCTCTTTGGTTCTGTCCACGGCGGTGCCCAGGCAGACGAGGTTTCCCCTGCCCAGATCTGCAGCTGGGGCCTGACCCTGGCTAGGGCGGTGGCAGGATCATGTCTCCAGGGCTGAGTCAGGCTCTGTGAGGCCAGGTGCAGAGCCTCCCTTCGTCCTGGCCGTCCTGGGACCCGTCCTGGTGGTTTCTGACCCTTCCCGCTGCTGTCTAGAACTGCTTTCTGGAGTGTGCGTATCAGTACGACGACGACGGCTACCAGTCCTACTGCACCATCTGCTGCGGGGGCCGCGAGGTGCTCATGTGCGGAAACAACAACTGCTGCAGGTGAGACTGGTCTCCTCGGCTGGGCCCTGGGCTCCCGCCCCCCACCTGGCTCCCCTCCCCTCCCCTCCCCTCCCTACAGACCCCCCTCCCCCCCAGCAATGCTCCAGACCTGGTCTTTCCATTCCAGGTAGCACACCTTGACCTCCCTGGACCAGGGCTGAGAGTCTCCTCTGCTCACTGAGTTTCCTTCCAGGTGCTTTTGCGTGGAGTGTGTAGACCTCTTGGTGGGGCCGGGGGCTGCCCAGGCGGCCATTAAGGAAGACCCCTGGAACTGCTACATGTGCGGGCACAAGGGTACCTATGGGCTGCTGCGGCGGCGAGAGGACTGGCCCTCCCGGCTCCAGATGTTCTTCGCTAATAACCACGACCAGGAATTTGTGAGTGCTGGGCCTGGGGCGTGGTCTCGAGCTCCCTTGGCTGAGCTGTGGTTGTGGGACCTGAGCTGCACACGGGGTGTGTGGGTCTAGGAGCCTGGCTGGAGGGCCAGCGCTGAGTGGGAGCTTGGGACACCACTGGGCGTGCATCTGACCTGTTGTGCTCACTGCTTAGGACCCTCCAAAGGTTTACCCACCTGTCCCAGCTGAGAAGAGGAAGCCCATCCGGGTGCTGTCTCTCTTTGATGGAATTGCTACAGGTGAGGGGTGCAGGCCCAAGAGGTTCTGGCCACCTTGTCCCAGGACAGGGGAGCCAGGTGTGTGGGCAACTCTGGCAAAACGAAATGATCGTTAGCTTCATAGCTGTTAAAATATTACCCCAAAGGGGAAACTTGTGTGTGAAGTGAAAATGTATGCAGTGCATGGACTTAGATTTGACCAAAAATAAAAACGTAAAATAGGTGGTAAAGCAGCCTGTCTGCTGGGCACTTCCTTAGTGGAGAAGATTCAGCCACACAGGATCAAGTGATCGTTAGTCCGATTCACAGAGATTTCACAGAGCCTCAGAGGACAGACTCAGCAAGACAGAAACGTAACACAGTTCTGTTGTGTTTTGATTATACACAAGATAGTCTAAAGAAGGCTTATTTAAATCACCCATTATCCTTTTATTAATATTTTGGCATATGTCCTTTTTAGATTTTTTTCTGTGTGTGTGTGTTTATATGACCATACCTCCATACATAGATAAATTAAGTGGGTAGTGAATGCACACGGTTTTGTAACTTGCCTTGCATTTATTATATTATGACTGCTTTTTCATGTCAAGCGATATAAAGCTACATTTTTTGTTTTTTTTTGTTTTTTTTTGAGACGGAGTCTCACTCTGTTGCCCAGGCTGGACTGCAGTGGTACCATCTCGGCCCACTGCAACCTCTGCCTCCCCGGTTCAAGCGATTCTCCTGCCTCAGCCTCTCGAGTAGCTGGGACTACAGGCACCCACCATCACGCCCAGATAATTTTTGTATTTTTAGCAGAGACGGGGTTTCACCATGTTGGCCAGGCTGGACTCGATCTCTTGACCTTGTGATCCGCCCACCTCAGCCTCCCAAAGTGCTGGGATTACAGGCATGAGCCACCGCACCCGGCCAAAGCTACATTCTTTATTTGTAAGTGCTACGTAGGGTTCCATTGAGTCAAACTGCCGTAATTTACTTAACGAACCCTTATTAGATCATTTACTATTTTTTTATTATTATAAGTAGTGCTGTGACAAGCATCGTGATAGAATATCTTTCTTTATTTGAACCACTCCCTCCTTAGGAAAACCTTTAGGAGATGTTGGGTCACCCTGTAGGCATTGTTTGCTTCATGTGACTCTGGATACTGCAGAAAGCGTCCTAGGAGGTTGTGAAGACACATCCACCCCCTGCCCTGCCCCCTAGCCAAGGCTTCCTGGCTTTTAAGAAAGGAATAGCTCTTCTTAGAATTTGTGTCTTTGGCCAGAGAGATAGGTGGTCTCAACCCAGGGACCCTGGTTAGAGGGTGAGGCGGAGGGGGTGGCTTCCCTGGCCAGATATTTGTCTTCTGTTCTCAGCTCCATGCTGCTCTTCTGTAAACCTAGAAAAGTTCGTTTACGGCTTTTTGTATCCCAGGCTGGAACCTTGAGGCCTTCTTAAATCATGTCACACCCCAGGAGGCTGTAAAAGCTCCTTGGCTGGGGGACGTATTGGGAGCAGCAGAAACAGTGCCGTACCCTGTTTCTCCTGAGACCCTCTCGGTATCTGCTTTGATTGTTTCCTTGCCTCAGTTCGACTAGCATTTCTGGAGGGGGAGGGATCGTAGTAAGAAAGTCAGTGTGGTTAGCTCGGGGAGCACAGTGAAGGAGGCCTCTTCTGTCTGGAAGAGCCTTTGCAATCCACGAGAGGGCTGAGTGAGGAATGGAAACTCCTCTGATGGGGAGGCAAGGGATGCACAGAGTTGGGGACTCACAGCGGAGGGGGCGGGGATTCCAGGGGACTATTGGGTGGGGCAGGGCATTGATGAAACCTTTGTGGAGCAGGGAGCATTCAGGTTGAGTCTCAAAGGGTGGGGTAGAATTGCAGCAGGAGGTGATAAGAGGGTATGGAAGGACCAAGCTGTAGACGGACAACAACAAAGAAAAGGCCCCCAAAAAGTCAGCTGCGATTCTTCCTGGATCCTGGAACCGTGTACACTCGGGTCAGTTTTCTGCAGCTTTGACAGCCTTCCAGACAGGCCAAACGAGGCATGAGACAGAGCCTCGATGTCCTTACTGTGGATACTCCAGTTGGATCCAGAAAGGATTTAAGGCATCTTCAGGGAAAAGACAGGACTTGGGTCTACAGCTGACCCCATGGGTCCTGTTGGCCAGCAGGCTCACCTGCCAAGACCAGGGTGCCAGGGAGATGGCTCCAAGTAACGGTGCTGTCTGCTGGCTGGTGCAGGGCTCCTGGTGCTGAAGGACTTGGGCATTCAGGTGGACCGCTACATTGCCTCGGAGGTGTGTGAGGACTCCATCACGGTGGGCATGGTGCGGCACCAGGGGAAGATCATGTACGTCGGGGACGTCCGCAGCGTCACACAGAAGCATGTATGTCCATGCTGTGGGGCGCAGCCCGTCTTCCCCACCCTGCACACTCAGCACCTGGAGGCAGCCCTTGCCTCCTTTCATTTTGTTCATTTGCCCTCTTTCTCTTCACCCTTTGCCCCAGCCTCTTTTTCTCCTTATCTTCCATTTGTCCTCTGTCTTGAGAGGGTAAAGGGCAAATTGAAATGGGAATTTGGGCTAGGCATGGTGGCTCATGCCTATAATGCCAGCACTTTGGGAGGCCAAGGTAGGAGAATCCCTTGAAGCCAGGGGTTTAAGACTAGCTTGGGCAACATAGTGCCTACTTGAGCTCTGGCTACTCCCTGGACTGGTTTCTGGGCCATTTCTAGTAGAGCTTTTTGGATTAGAGAGAGGTTCCTGTCCTCCCAGTACTTTTGGCAAATAGCTTTACCAGCTTCCATATCTGGGAGGCTCGGGCAGGGTCTTCCCTTAACCATGACTACAGGCCCTCTGGAGTCCTGAAGGGCAATTGGAGGACACTCACATGGCCCAGACACCCTGCCTAAGACACTCAGAGTGCCAGGTACCTTCAGACTCAGCCGTTCACGTGGGTCGCCTTCCCATTGGGCGGCTGTGTTGCCTGCCTGGGTGATACTAATTTCCCCACTGGCCTGAGAAATGATCCAGCTTGGTCCCCTTCTTGTTTAGGACTTGTCCATGGTTGCAGTTAGGGTCGTGAGCCTGCAGAGCAGCTGGGTCTCCTCTTTCGTGTCAAAGGACTTCTTTGCCAAGTTCACAGATAATTTCTCTTTCTTCCTGTCTGCCTCTGTCCCTGGACAGCAGGCCCATCACTTTGCCTTTATCCTCCCAGATCCAGGAGTGGGGCCCATTCGATCTGGTGATTGGGGGCAGTCCCTGCAATGACCTCTCCATCGTCAACCCTGCTCGCAAGGGCCTTTACGGTAGGTACCATCCTGTCCCCTCCACCTTCTCAGCTGGTGCTTCTGCACGTAGGCTTCCTCCTTGGATATTTCTGCCCTGGGACAGCTATTCCCGATGACCCTGTCTTCCCGTGCCCTCCCCGTGCCCGAGCCACACCACTGTCCTATGCAGACAGCCCCAGCTGATGGCTTTCTCTTCCGACCTCTCAGAGGGCACTGGCCGGCTCTTCTTTGAGTTCTACCGCCTCCTGCATGATGCGCGGCCCAAGGAGGGAGATGATCGCCCCTTCTTCTGGCTCTTTGAGAATGTGGTGGCCATGGGCGTTAGTGACAAGAGGGACATCTCACGATTTCTCGAGGTATAGCCAGCAACCTTGGTTTGGCCAGCTCACTAATGGCTTCTACCTTGGACTGCTGCTTCATCCTGTCTCATCTGCATTGTGGAGCTGGGGACTGGTGACTTCTGCTTTGCAAGGGGCCTGTTTGGGAAGCCCCAGGCTTCCCGGATAGAAAGGGAGGAAGCAGGGTTAGAGGCCTACCTCAGAAAGAGCCAGTGGTCTCACTCTAAGAGGTGGCATTGTGGGTGTGAACCTCCGGGGTTGAAGGACCTGTCACTAAATTGGGTGGAGCGCCAGACTCCTGGGGTTGTGCATTCTGTATGGTGTTCGTTACACACCGGGACCTTTGAGAGGACAAAATCAGTTTTCCCTGAGCAAGAAGGGCCTATCTTCATTCCCTGGTACTCGAGAAGAAAACAGGACTCAGCTCAGTTTTCATTCCTTATCATGTGAGTCCCCGTTTAACCCTGAGCCGAGTCTGAGCCACGTGCAGAGGGCTTCTGCTGCCGGAGGCGTACTTGGAGTGGCCCTTCTGGGAGCTCGAGCCCACCCGTGCTCCTGAGTCTTGGGTGGGTCACACTGTGAGCTGGTGTTCTGACTATAAGTGTGAGCAGGTGTCTATTTGAGTTATAATCAGGGCTCGTGGTAAACACACGCATACTCGCTGGAGCCTGGGCTCTCCCAGCCTCTGGACAGTCTAGAGCCGCACTGTGCAATATGGTAGCCACCAGCCACATGCGGCTATTTACATGAACATTAACCATTCAGCTCCTCAATCACATTGGCCTCATTTTAGGTACAAAATAGCCACCTGTACTAGTGGGCTAGTGGCCACTGAATTGAACAGTGTAGAGGACATCCCACCATCGCAGAAGTTCATTTGGACAATGCTGATCTAGAACGTTCCAGTGACAGCTTGTGGAATGTGGCTAGGTGTAATTCCAGCTTCTCCTGGAGGCTGCAGGCTAGCCCAGTGTGTGGCTCCTGAGAGAGAAGTAAGAGGCTTTGAGGCTTTAAGGCTCGACCCCAGCAGCATGCCGGCGCTGTTTCATGCTCCTCCTTGGCTCATCTTCAAACCGTCTCCTGTTTTGTAGTCCAACCCTGTGATGATTGATGCCAAAGAAGTGTCAGCTGCACACAGGGCCCGCTACTTCTGGGGTAACCTTCCCGGTATGAACAGGTTGGTGAAAGCTCCCGGGCCTGGGGGACTGTGGGCTGGGACTGCAGGTGGGATGGCCCATGGTTGGGGGGCCCCTGAGCCGGGCCCTCTCTGGCCAGCCTCTGCTGAATGACTAGTTGCTCTGCCATGTTCCTTATTTCCTTTTCCTTGAGGAGGAAGAGGAGTCAGGGTATAGAAAATACTCATCTGAAACCAACAACTAGTGGTCTTAAAGCAGGACCTTTAGAGTCGTACTCTCTTTATACCAAAGAAGAGTCATGTGCTGCTGAGTTAGGTAGTTGGTTTTCTGACATTGTGATGTGTCCCGAACCCTCTGGTTCTTAGATTCTCCTGAGGCAAAGCCATGGGCATGGCTTTGGGGCTGGGCAGGGGAGTCGTGGCCGCAGCCTGTTTCAGGAGAGGGAATCTTGCTATGGCTGCATGCAAGTTCAGGGTTCTGCTTAACTTAATTTTACTAATCACACAGTTTGTTGGCTTCAGGTCCTTTTTTGGAGAGATTTTCTTCAGTTAGTTTACACAGATAAAGATTTTAATATCTAGGAATGAAGAAAATTCATTTCATCAGGTATCAAACTGGCATTGTAAAAAGGCTTTTTAGGCGAAAGAAATTGTCCAGAGTTGGCAATTCAAAAGCACACTGAGAGCTGCTCAGTTCCTGACCATTGTGGAGGGAAGCATCTTCCAGAGTGTTCTGAGTCATGGGTGTTAAACCTCCGTGGTGTGCTGCTGGGTATAACTAGAAGGCATCATTTCACCTGGCCTCAGTCTCCCTCCTTGCTATTCCCATGAAGTTGGAGGACCTTCCCCATCTCATACATGTTTGGTAGAGTTGCTGGCGAGGGCTTGTTGAGGGGAAGGAGATGGGGCATGGGGGCAGCTGGCCTGAAACTGTCCACCGAGAGGTCCCAAGATATATGTGTGTATTGGGAAATGGATGGGCTAATGAGGTCCATAAGGTATTTTCATGGAACCATTCAGTGTCTCCTGACAGACCTTGGTCCTGTGGGGATTTCTCACCTGCTTCTTTCAACTCTAAAATACTAAACTCTGAGCTTCTAGGAGAAGCAGAGGTCCTGCATGCAGGGTCGAGAGTCGGGGGCATCTGTCGAGCACCTGATTTGACTGCAGGCCCCGCGGTTCCCACACTGGGATCCTGGAGCCAGTCAGGGAAGCCTTCCTTAAATATCCTTACATGTCAGGAAAGGTCAGTGTTGAAGGGGACAGCCAGTCAGTTATCTGGCCTGCACCCTAAGAAGTGACATGTTTAATGTCACAGAATTTTTGGTCTTCAGGGAACTGCAGAATTTAAGTCTTTTTTTTTTTTTTGAGACGGAGTCTTGCTCTGTTGCTCAGGCTGGAGTGCAGTGGCGCGATCCTGGCTCACTGCAGCCTCCGCCTCCCAGGTTCAAGTGATTCTCCTGCCTTCAGCCTCCTGAGTAGCTGGGATTACAGACACCTGCCACCACACCTGGGTAATTTTTATATTATTAGTAGAGACGGGTTTCACCATGTTGACCAGGATGAACTCAAACTCCTGACCTCAGGTGACCCGCCTGCCTCGGTCTTCCAAAGGGCTGGGATTACAGACATGAGCCACTGTGCCTGGCCCAGAATTTAGTCTTTTAAAACTGTACATTTAAGGCTTGCGGTTTGATTAATTTCATCTAGTGGTCACACCCATGTAACAATCACCACAAATCAAGATACAAAACATTGTCACCCCCAAAGCTTGCTTTGCAGTGGGATGCTTAAAGCTCAGTGTATTTTAGACTAACTGATGTAAAGATAGCTGTGCTTTTTTTCCTTTTCTGCTAGGTGTTATCTGCCTATTCATAATTTGAGACCACTTTCGAATTTACCTTTAAGGATTAACACTTGGTGGATTTGTGTCTGTGTAGAGCTGCAGCGTGTGTTCGTGTGTTTGCGGGGAGTTTGAAGAGGGTTTTGGCGTGTGTGTGTGATTTGGGGAAGGGGGGTCTTACCCTGTGAATAAGTGGCTGCTGGGGGAGGGAGGGGAGTCGTGCAGCTGGGGCCCTTCCTGCTGTTCTCCAGGTTTCTGTCGTTACAGTCTCTCTTCTGCCTCCTAGGCCGTTGGCATCCACTGTGAATGATAAGCTGGAGCTGCAGGAGTGTCTGGAGCATGGCAGGATAGCCAAGGTCAGCTCCAGCGTCCAGAACCTGTGCTGGGGGGCAGGGAGAAGGAAGGGCAGGATGAGGTGGAGTTGTGGCCAGGGCCTTGTCCTGCCTGCTCCTCCAGCTAGTTTAGGAGACGGTGCAGGGTCATGCAGCAGGGCAGCCAGAGGAGGGCCCAGGGCTGCTGGCCTTCAGCCCTTCCTCCCTGGTGAGTGTCGCCCACCACCCTCTGGTAAACACTGAGGAGTCTTTACCAAGGCCTGGACGTGCTATGCTTTTTTTTTTTCATTTTTAAATTTTTTGGCCAAAACCTATTACAAAAACCTTCAAAGCAGAGCAGCCTCCTGTGATGTGGAAGCTCCATTTCTCTCTGGAGCTGGAATCTCCTGGAGTGAGTACCTGGGGCATTGGGTTCTGTGTCGGCAGGTTCCAGCACTCAGAACCACTGGCAGCTCCGAGAGCATCTTTGAGCCCCTCAGTAACTTGGCATCCTTTAGCCTACAAGTTACTCCACCTCTGAAAGAACTAATTCTTTGGAAGACTTGGAAAGTATAGTGGCTACAGCTTCTACTTCTAAAGTCTGTGGCTAGGCTGGGTGCGATGGCTCACGCCTGTAATCCCAGCACTTCGGGAGGCCGAGGCAGGCGGATCACCTGAGGTCAGGAGTTTGAGACCAGCCTGGCCAACACGGTGAAACCCTGTCTGACTAAAAATACAAAAATTAGCTGGGTGTGGTGGCGGGTGCCTGTAGTCCCAGCTACTCGGGAGTCTGAGGCATGAGAATCACTTGAACCCAGGAGGTGGAGGTTACAGTGAGCTGAGATCACGCCACTGCACTCCAGCCTGGTGACAGAGCGACACTCCATCTCAAAAAAAAAAAAAAAACTCTGTGGCTAGATGGATCTGACTAAGATTAGCTAGGTGACCTCCAAGAAGGAAGAAAAGTGGGGCTGTGGGGTCTGCGGAGGCTCCTGCCTGGCGAACTCTGCTCACTCAGAGCCATACCCAGCCCCCTGGGTGGACCAGGCCCTGTCAGGGTTTGGCGAGTACCTGACATACTTGGTAGACTCATGACCAATGTTGGCTGGTGAATGATTTCGTGCTTATTCCTCTTTTCTCCTCTTCGTCATCTAGTTCAGCAAAGTGAGGACCATTACTACGAGGTCAAACTCCATAAAGCAGGGCAAAGACCAGCATTTCCCCGTCTTCATGAATGAGAAA
Organism: Macaca nemestrina; assembly: GCF_043159975.1. NCBI lineage: Eukaryota > Metazoa > Chordata > Mammalia > Primates > Cercopithecidae > Macaca > Macaca nemestrina. The sequence continues at coordinate 25,218,729 of NC_092137.1, read as the reverse complement.
GAGGACATCTTATGGTGCACTGAAATGGAAAGGTACCCGGGTTGTGCTGGCATCCGGCTGCAGTGTGGGCTGTTCTGCTCGCTGTGCTTGCTGGGGGGGTCCTCTGCCTTTCCCACCTGGCTTGTTTTCCACAAACGTCCTGGGAACAGTGCGTTTTATCAAGCATTTCTCAACATGTCAGACTCCTGGGGTGGACTCCTGGTAGATCAGGCTCCTGTGTATTTTAAGGCTGGTCCCAAGTCAGGGGAGTCTAGGGGCCAGGAGCAGTGGCTCATGCCTATAATCCCAGCACTTTGGGAGGCCGAGGCAGGCGGATCACCTGTGCTCAGGAGTTGGAGACCAGCCTGGCTAACACGGTGAAACCGCATCTCTACTAAAAATACAAAAATTAGCCAGGCATGGTCGCGGGTGCCTGTAGTCCCAGTTACTCAGGAGGCTGTCAGGAGAATTGCTTGAATCTTGGAGGTGGAGGTTGCAGTGAGCTGAGATTGCGCCACTGTGCTCCAGTCTGGGCAACAGAGAGACTCCATCTCAAAGGAAAAAAAAAAAGAGGAGTCTAGGAATCCCCTTCTGTCTTGTCTCCCAGAGACCCTGCTGATCCCCAAGGAATCGCTGCAGCGACAGGACCTTCCTTAACTTGTGGTGCCCATTTTGTAGGTCTTTTGTAAACCAAGCCAGCATAGGGCCAGGCAGACCTTACAGCCTCAACACCCTGATTTGGTGCAAACGGGACTCTCGGGGCTGGATGACCTTCTTGTTCTCTAAGTGTAACTAGGATTTAGCCAGACAAAGAGACCATTTACACAAACAACCAGAGCAAACAGGAAATCCTTCAGCTTCTGAAGTCAGGCAGGAGTTCGGCTCCTTTTCACCTTCCCTCCTCTCGGCGGGGAGGATGCTAGGGCTGTGTGTTCATTACGTGCAGACTCGAGGTGTACGTTGCCGAGCTAACCCTGCAGGAGAGGAGAACTGGAGAGTGTGTCCTGGAGGTATTTCTGAGGGATTGTTCAAAATTACTCTTATTTCTGCTGGGTTGTGAAACGCTAGGCAGTGATGACCTTACTACTTTTAAGGCCACAGAAACTAGCACAGTGCCTGTCACATGGTTGGCGATCCGAGTGCTGGGTTGTTTGTAAAGGACAGAAGACTCGGCAGAACTAAACAGGCGTCAGGGGAGTTGGTGGGTGCGAGTGCCCCTGTCCCTGCACTTCGGGCAGCTGCTGGTCCTCCGGGTCCTGCTGTGTGGTTAGATGGCTTCTAGGCAGCCTGGTCCGGCCAGCGCTCATCCTGCCCTCTCTGCCTTTTCTCCCCCAGGGTATTTGGTTTCCCTGTCCACTATACTGACGTCTCCAACATGAGCCGCTTGGCGAGGCAGAGACTGCTGGGCCGGTCGTGGAGCGTGCCAGTCATCCGCCACCTCTTCGCTCCGCTGAAGGAGTATTTTGCGTGTGTGTAAGGGACATGGGGGCAAACTGAGGTAGCGACACAAAGTTAAACAAACAAACAAAAAAACACAAAACATAATAAAACACCGAGAACGTGAGGATGGAGAGAAGTATCAGCACCCAGAAGAGAAAAAGGAATTTAAAACAAAAACCACAGAGGCGGAAGTACCGGAGGGCTTTGCCTTGCGAAAAGGGTTGGACATCATCTCCTGATTTTTCAATGTTATTCTTCAGTCCTATTTAAAAACAAAACCAAGCTCCCTCCCCTTCCTCCCCCTCCCCTTTTTTTTTCGATCAGACCTTTTGTTTTCTACTCTTTTCAGAGGGATTTTCTGTTTGTTTGGGTTTTGTTTCTTGCTGTGACTGAAACAAGAAGGTTATTGCAGCAAAAATCAGTAACAAAAAATAGTAACAATACCTTGCAGAGGAAAGGTGGGAGAGAGGAAAAAAGGAAATTCTATAGAAATCTATATATTGGGGTTTGTTTTTGTTTTTTTTGTTCTTGTTTTTTTTTTTTTTGTTTTTTTTTTTTGTTTTTTTTTTTTTTACTATATATCTTTTTTTTGTTGTCTCTAGCCTGATCAGATAGGAGCACAAGCAGGGGACGGAAAGAGAGAGACACTCAGGCGGCAGCATTCCCTCCCAGCCACTGAGCTGTCGTGCCAGCACCATTCCTGGTCACGCAAAACAGAACCCAGTTAGCAGCAGGGAGATGAGAACACCACACAAGACACTTTTCTACAGTATTTCAGGTGCCTACCACACAGGAAACCTTGAAGAAAATCAGTTTCTAGAAGCCGCTGTTACCTCTTGTTTACAGTTTATATATATATGATAGATATGAGATATATATATAAAAGGTACTGTTAACTACTGTACAACCTGACTTCATAATGGTGCTTTCAAACAGCGAGATGAGTAAAAACATCAGCTTCCACGTTGCCTTCTGCGCAAAGGGTTTCACCAAGGATGGAGAAAGGGAGACAGCTTGCAGATGGCGTGTTCTCACAGTGGGCTCTTCCCCTTGGTTTGTAACGGAGTGAAGGAGGAGAACTTGGGAGCCAGGTTCTCCCTGCCAAAAAGGGGGCTAGACGAGGTGGTCGGGCCCGTGGACAGCTGAGAGTGGGATTCATCCAGACTCATGCAATAACCTTTCGATTTTTTTCTAAAAGGAGACTCCCTCGGCAAGATGGCAGGGTACGGAGTCTTCAGGCCCAATTTCTCACTTTAGCCGATTCGAGGGCTCCTTGTGGTGGGATCAGAACTAATCCAGAGTGTGGGAAAGTGACAGTCAAAACCCCACCTGGAGCAAATAAAAAAACATACAAAACGTACTGGTGCTTTCCTGTCTAAGTCGCCTTTTGTGTGTTCTTTTATGAGGCCCCCACCATCCACCCCTCTGTGCACAAGGCGGCTCCCGGCCCCTGGAATGTGATGTTTTTGGTCATCTCCAAAGGCTGCAGTTTTATACTGGGAGGCTGATGACACCTTTTATTATAATTATTCTTATGGTTCTGGTTATAATTATGTTTGTTTTAAGATTTTCTTTAAGAAAACAAAAACCCAACACCCTTCCCTTTAGGTTTCAAACCAAGGTGCGGGAGCAGGGTGCTTCTGAGTTAGCGGTGGCTCTGGTGCCCTGGCTCCCACCCCTCGGGCCAGGTGGGCCACTGGGCATGGTGACAGCTGGGCGGCCAGGGAGTCCCTAAGGTCTGCCTTCTGGGCTTGTCACTCTTCTCTTCTACTTCCCCTCCTCTTGAGTCGGGTGTGTCAGGGCTGGAGGGAGGACCGGCCGTCTCTCTCCTTGTGTGTGTGATTGGAGTGGTGTGTATTTCTTTTCTAGTACTTGGTCTGATGATAGCTGTGCTCTTACCTCGAGTCAGCAGCACCTGGAGCCCCAAGTGCTCGACACTTTGTTCAACTTCCTACAAGGCAGGCGGCCTGGCGCCAGCAGTAGGAAGGGAAGGCATTGTTGGCTCCAGGGTGAGGGCCCGATGGGCAGGTGCTTGCCTGGGTAGATGGGGTGTAGATATGTGGCATATAGAGATATATATTTTATAATGGGAGGGGGGATGGCACCTCCTGGGACTGGTAGAGCTGGGAGGTGTGTCGGCAAGCACATGGCCTCAAGTCCACGTCCCTAGAAAGATGGGGCCTACGGTGATAGGCGCTCTATAAATACATAGATAGGGTCATGTATAAGAAATATTATGGGGTGGGGAGTGGGGGAAGCAGGCTCAGTGTGCTGAGCCTCGGTCCCTACTGCGGATATAAACCCCACACCAGTCAGTCAATCTCACACGCATACACAGGAGCATATTTCTGTACTGATGCATAATGAATGCACTCACACACACACGCCAGGGGGCTCCCAGCACTCTTCTCCCAGGGTTCAGGACTTTGTGGAGTCAGCCCGTGCAGCTATTTACCTCTGTTGCCCTGATTGCAGGTAGACTGTCAATCCCAGAAGTTGCTAGGTGCTGAGGCAGGAAAAGGAGGAGGTTTCTTTCAGCAGGTGCTCTCCTCTAGCAGGTAGTGTTCTATCTCTTTTGCCCCTGGTGATGTCAAAAGATTCTTCTGTTAGCAACCTGTGATACTGACCTGCAACTCTAGGCACCAGTCAAGTCAGCCCTCAACTCCCCCTACCTATTCTCCCCCAACTGAAATCAAATTGACATCCAGGTCTGTCTTGGCCAGGGGGCTTCCATTGGGGAAAAAAAAAAAAAAAATGGGACAGTGAACCTCACCTATTGAATAAACCAAATTAGTAATTAGTGACAAAACTAAACCAAGGCTTGGACGCCCTGCTCATTACTCAGGAGTAAATTCACACAGCTGGTGGCCGGTCTCACTCCTTTTTGGGGTGCTTGGTCCTAGACCCCAATCGACTGTCTCCTCGACAGATTGGTGTTTAAGATCATGCCCAGTTGCTTCCTGTTACCTCTGACAGGTGGTGACTGGGCCGCTGTGGGGCTGGAGCAGCGAGGAAGGGAGCCTCTGCCCCCTCAGTGGAGCCCTGTGCTAACTGTGGTGCTCACCCAGCCCCTCCTTGCTCCCGCGGGGCTCTGTCCTTCGGGCCTGGAGTCCACCAGCGCCACTCCAGGAGGGCTGGGGGAGGAGGGGCTGCCTCAGGCAGTCCAAGGTGCTCCCTCCCCCGCTGGCCAATGCTAAGGTCTTCCCTGCTCCCAGGGTCAGGACGGAGGTTCCTAACGCTCAGGCTCTCCCAAGCCACTGCTTAGTGACAGCCTTTCTAGCGGCCCAAGCTCCACCGGAACTGGGCCTGGTGCTCCACCCAAGGGGTTGGTGTGGGGACTTGGGAAGACTTGGTAGCCAAGGGCATGGCAAGCCTGGGGGATTCCTGTGGGCTGGCTTGCTCCAGGAGGGAGTGCTGGGCACAGAGGAGCCCTTATGGCTGACAGCTTGAGAGCACTTGTTCCTCCAGGTCTAGCCACTTGACCTGGCCCTAGAATGGACCAGATGCCCCAGGGGTCACGGGCCCCCCCTTGCAGGGACAAGAGTTAACAATCACCAGCTTTTCTTCCAGCCCAGCCTGTGGGCTTGGTCTCACAGTAGAACCTGGGAGAGTGTGGGGCTTCGGGATTGTGCCAACTTGGCCGAGCTGAGATACGCTTAATCCACCTCAACCCTGGGGTCTCTGGGGACAGGTATTGTGTCACCTTCCAAGGGGCACTGAGCTTCAGCAGGCTGTAGATAAGGCAGAGGTTAGAGGCAGTGGAGGGGAGAGCCAAGAAGGCCTAGGGAAAATTACCATATTCCCTGTGGAATTTTCTTTCCAAAGAGCAGGCCCATTTCCCCCTTAGAAACAAGGGTCCTGGGGGCTGAGGATGATAGCTTCCCTCCTGCAGGTGCCAGGTGGAGCATGATGCCAAAGAGATCCGTGGCTCTTGCCTGGGGGAGGTAGCCAGATGCTAGTGCAGAGGACACAGTCCTTGGCCTCCTGCCTAAGCAGGCAGCTAGTTTCCAGCAGGCGGCTGGTACTAACCCCCGCCCTGCGGGAGTGGCAGGTCAGTGCACCGGCAGACTGGGGGGCCGCAGGCAGGCACTAGCAGGGGTCTGCAGTCCACAGATGATGACATGAATCTGTTGCTGTCCTTTTCTCTCTAGGCCCCAGAGACTTCTTGCTATCGAACATCCTATTGGAAAGCAGACTTTCCAAGAGAGCATCCGGGACCTGTTAGCTTTTGAAACGGGCCTGGGTGTGATTGGCTGGTAGAGATGCCCGTGTGATTTTTGGCACGTTGCAGGAGTGTGGATTGGGACAGGCACCCCAGCAGGAAGGAAGGCTGACACCAAAGGGGTCTCACAGGGCCCAGCTCCCTTTGCTTCCCGATAATTGGCCACCAGGCCATGGTGACTCTGGGGAAGCCTAGATAGGAACACCCACCTTCCCAGCAGGAGAAGGAATATTTCAGCAGAGCCATCTGGGAGATGTTCTTATAGGAAAACTGCAGTCGTTTATTCCATAGTTTTGCTTATATAAATAGAGTAGATTTGGGAGGCAGTTTTGAATTCCTGTTGCTACCCTGCTTGGTGCAGAGTTGCAGTGGCCCCAAGTGTCTTTCAGAGCTGTTGCTTTTAGGAGCCCCCTCAAGCTGTGGGTTAGGGCCAAGGTGGGAAGGGGGTGCTGCCTGGCACTGTACCCTGAAGAGGGCTGCTTGCTTCCTTTGGTCGGGAGCATGGCAGAGCCAAGATTCCAGTGGGAACCGAGTTTCTAGCCAGGCCCCTGTTTTGGTCCCGGGAGGTGAGTAATCTGAGTTCGTCATTGCGCATTCTCCAGGCTGCCTGCTCCCAGTGCGGGAGACTAGAGAGGACCCTGGAGTTGTCCTCCGGGAGTCCTGCCTGTTTGCCAGGGAGCAGCTGAAAATTCCTCCCTCCCAACCCCGGGGTTGGAAAAGGTGTAGTGGAGGGATGGTCTGGAGCTAGGATGCCCTTCTGGCCATGCCCTGCGGAGCTGGGATTAAAGAAAGTGTCCGCCGCCTCCTCACCAGGCCCTGTGCTGGGGTCAGGAGGACCGGGAGGAGAGGGAAGGGTGAGAGGATGGACTCTGCTGTTGTAGTATGGGCTCTGGAATCTTTACGTTTTGGTAAAGGCAGGCCAGGGTCTTTGAGGAGTGAGTTGGGGAACCTTGTCTCTGTGTTTCCAAGACCCAGCTAAGGTGGGCCTTTGGTGGGTGACCTGTCTCTGACCCAAGGCAGCAGAGTTCTGGGGGAGGGAGAAACAAGGAGCAGGGAGGACAAGGACACAAGATCCCTTTACTGGTGGTGACTTACTCACTTCCCCCACCAGAGGGCCCGGGCTCCCGAAACTCCCGTAACTGGAACGCTCCCTGGCTCAGCTCCACTGGGGGGTGAGGAGGGCGGCTCCCCCAGCCCCAGCCTAGCGGCCTCCAACCCTGTGCCTGAGGACATGAGCAGTGGTCTAAAGCGTCCCCTAGTCCCATTTCACTTCACCCACCGATTTGGTTGCACAGCCCTAGAATTCAACAGACAACAAAAATGCTGAAATTCCTTAGAATACGCAGAGGGAGGAGGTGACTCAACAAGGTGCTAAAACATTTTATTAAAAATATATATTGTTAAATTAAGTCTGCTGTCTGGACAATGACTGTTTGTTTTGTTTTCTTGTAGTGGAGTTTAAAAGAGACTATTATTTTACTCTGATATATTATTATTAAAAAGGCATTTTAACTTTGTACTTGAAAACTAAATGAGCGATTTCATGTGTTTTAGCTGAGGCATTGAAGTAGCGGGTGCTTACTTATTTGTGGGAAATCATGTATTCATACTGAAGAATAAACTCCGTAGCTGATTTGGTAATAACTTTTACTGTTACAGACGATTTCGCTTTGACCCCGGTGGCAGAGCACTTTTACTCCACATTCCACGCAGCTAAATGCAGGACTTCCCAGACTCTTCCCTCCCCAGCCCTCTTTCCTTTCTCTTAAGTTCCTCTTTTTTCCTTTATTATTATTTTTTCCTGGTTCCAGCATCCTTTCACCACTGTATTTTTTTTTTTTTTTTTTTTTTTTTTTTTTTTTTTTTTTTTAGGGTTGCTTCTCTATTTATTGACAATAATAATGTACATTTCACAGTCTGGTTCTAGGACATCCAGGGAGGGGTGAGTGGGGGCCCGAGTGGGTCCCTGCCCCACCCGCCTGGTGTCCTGTTGTATCTCTGTGTAAGTGATGCTCGTGACATAGCTGTTTATGAAATAATTAAAGAGGTCAATGCGTACAACAGATGTAGAAAGTCTGTCAGTTCCGCCTTCATCACATTTTTTTTTTTGTGCCCAGAAGAATATAATAAAGCTCCTTTCTAATGTACTTGTGCTGGAGAACACTTGAATAAATGGACTGTTTTTGTGCAAAAAGAAAAACGGAAAAAGCACCGTAATAATGTCTTTTTGTCTTGCGTCTCCTTTCCCTGTCGTGACTGTTCACAGCCATCTCTCCAGGGTGCTCAAGTACCTAAGCGGGGAGGTGCTAGTGTCAGACCATGCTAGGCCCAGACCATGCAGGGCCTCCCTAAAACAGTCACCTGTGTGAGCATCAAGTTAGTAAATGGGGGCTGTCCCCTGGGTGCAGGAAAGAGTTTGATTGACTGGAAGCTGAAAAATAAGTCATGGTGAGACAGGGTTGCTGGGAAAGCAAATTCAGCTCTGGGCTGAGCAACAGAAGTTTTAACACCAGAGCAGGGAGAGGAGCGCGCCTTTCGCCAATGCCTTGGTCAGACGCGGCGGGAGGAGGATTTTTGAACCTGGGTACTCTAAACAGGGTTTTGGCAGCAAGCGAGCATCCAGAGTGGTAGATGGTCTGGACTGTCAAGGGGCCCCGGAACAGATTGGGGCGTTTGTCCTAGAAAAAGCAAGAGTTGGTAGGCCAGTGTTTGTAAACACTGATGGGGTGAGCCCAAAGGGCTGGGGTCTTTCCAGGTGTTCCACAGGCGGGTGGAATGGTGCGGGGAAACCAGTGTCAGCATAAGGGGAGGGAGGCCCCTTTCCCTGCTCCAGCCGACAATGCAAGGGCACCTTGAGGGCAGTGACAACCACTTGGGGATACCGCCAGTTTTCCTTCAGACCCCGAGTCTGAGTTCCTCTCACTGTCTGGCCCTCCCCAGAGCTGTCTTGCAAGTGGACAGTGCCTCATGGTCTGCAGAGCCCTTCACCCAGTGTTCCCTTTGTCTGCATGACTCATTAATCACTAGTTCTCTGTCTCCACCTATCTAAAGTGACCATCTGGCTGGGTGCAGTGGCTCATGCCTGTAATCCCAGCACTTTGAGAGGCTGAAGTGGGCGGATCACCTGAGGTTGGGAGTTCAAGATCAGCCTGGCCTATGTGCTGAAACCGCATCTCTACTAAGAATACAAAGATTAACCAGGTGTGGTGGTGCATGCCTGTAATCCCAGCTACTTGGGAAGTTGAGGTAGGAGAATCGCTTGAACCTGGGAGGTGGAGGTTGCAGTGAGCTCTGTGCGCCACTGCACTCCAGCCTGGGCAACAGAGTGAAACTGTATCAAGTAAATAAATAAATAAGACCATCTGAATAAATGCAGGAACTGGGACGATTCATACCACATCTCAACTCTAAGACCTCAAGCATCTGTGTTTCAGTTTCATCTTCTAGGTGCCTAGTAGGTCTAGCCAGTGCTTGCTTCTCTTAAAGAAGGGTTACTTGGCTGGGCATGGTGGCTTATGCCTGTAATACCAACACACTGGGAGGCCGAGGCAGGTGGATCGCTTGAGGTCAGGAGTTCGAGACCAGCCCGGCCAACATGGTGAAACCCTCTCTCTACTAAAAACACAAAAATTATCCGGGCATGGCGGTGGGCACCTGTAATCCCAGCTACTCGGGAGGCTGAGGCAGGAGAATTGCTTGAACCCGGGAGGTGGAGATTGCAGTGAACTGAGATTGTGCCACTGCACTCCAGCCTGGGTGACAGAGGGAGACTCTGTCTCAAAAACAAAAAAAAAGAAAAAGAAAAAGAAAAGAAGGGTTACTCAAGTTACTCAAGATTTCTCTTACATTAGGTTTCGGGGAGGTTTAGGACTGTACCACTTCACTGGCAGTATTGAAAAAAATTACAAGGGGAACTGTTTGAGGAAAAGAGGACAGCCCTACTAAACTAACAGGGTTTTTCCTCATGGGCACGTTTTTCTTTTTCACAAAGTTGTAACTATGCATTTTTAAAAAGTACATTGTATCGTACTTTTCTTAGTATTTTTCAGTGTTGATGTAGAATTATTTTTATTTCAATAGTTTTTGGGGTACAGGTGGTTTGGTTACATGGATGAGTTCTTTAGTAGTGGAATTTTTTTTTAATGGCTTCGTGGCACTTTCTTGTTGGATATTTGTTTTTATTTTATTTTTAATTTTAGCTACAAATAGAGCTTCTGTAAACATTTTTATGTTTTGGCTTTTTTCTCTCTATATTTTGTATTTTTTCCTTAAAATGGATTCCCAGAAATAAAACTTACTGGGGCAAAGTAGCTGCACATTTTGATTGGCTCCTCACACACTTGCCTGATTTATTCGAGTGACTGGCAGACTGACGGCATCTTCAGCTCTCAGGCTCTCAGTTCAGAAAGAAGCAAACCTGGTTCTTAGTTTGACCAATTCAGAAACGTGTTCATCTCAGCGGGGAAGTAAAGACCTAAGATTTTCTTTTTTTTTTTTTTTTTTAGAATCTAGAAATTAGTAAGAAGCAAGAGGTATAATAAGCAACTTCATCTGACCACTGAATTTTGAAAATTAGCTTACCTGAAGGAATCCTGGTAGAAGATGGAACTCAGACTGAATCTTCAAGACTTAGCTCCAAGGAGAGATGGGAGGGCTGGGAGAGGTGGGTATTGGTGCCCTTTCGCTCTGGAAGCCATGCCTGATTGTCCCAGTGTCATCAGAGCTGGGAGTGGGAGGTCTGGCAAGAACTTACGGGACAGAGGGAGCTACTGGAGCCATTTGGTTAATAAATACCATTCTGTGACAGGCCAAGTGCGGTGGCTCACACCTGTAATCCCAGCACTTTGGGAGACCGAGGCAAGCAGATTGTCTGAGCTCAAGAGTTCGAGACCAGCCTGGGCAACATGGAAAAACCCCGTCTCTACTAAAATTACAAAAAATTAGCCGGGCGTGGTGGTGTGTGCCTGTAATCCCAGCTATTTGGGAGGCAGAGGCATGAGAATCACTTGAACCTGGGAGTGGGAGGTTGCAGTGAACCAAGATGGCACCACTGCACTCCAGCTGGGACAACAGAGAAAAACTCTGTCTCAAAAAATAAATACATAAATATAATAATAATAATAATGATCCTGTGACAGTCCTGGGTTTAAGCAAGGCGTCATTTGGTGGCAGAGGGGTAAGGAGAGACAGGAGAAGAGTCAGGGCTGGGCTGAGTCAAGGTATTTGTGAAGTGACAGGTCCACAGCCCCTGAGACTGCCTCAGTGGGTAGCTCCAGCCCCGTGTCTGCTTGGATGTCGAGGAGATGCTGCATACCAGGCCCAGGCTTGTGGGGTCAGCATGGTGGGTCTCGAGTGGAATGCAGGAGAGAGGGAGACAAGAGGCTGCCTGGGTGCTGGCTGGTGAGGAGGCCAAGTGTGCATATAGTAGTGTGCATATAGTAGGGCCAGAGCTGCCAGCATGGGGAGTGGATGTAATTCCGGCGTGTGTGGGTGTGGGTACAGGGCTGCTATGAGGCTAACAACAAGTTTAGTTGCAGGCGAGGGCACAAAGTCACATCCAAGGGGGACAGGGGACCCCGGGACTATCTTCTAGAGTCACTCCCAAAGCTCCCTTTCTCCTTGGCTCTAATACACTTTTTTTTTTTTTTTTTTTTTGAGACAGAGTTTTGCTCTTGTTACCCAGGCTAGAGTGCAATGGTGCCATCTTGGCTCACCACAACCCCCACCTCCCAGGTTCAAGCGATTCTCCTGCCTCAGCCTCCCGAGTAGCTGGGATTACAGGCATGCACCACCACACCCAGCTAATTTTGTATTTTTAGTAGAGACAGGGTTTCTCATGTTGGTCAGGCTGGTCTCGAACTCCTGACCTCAGGTGGTCTGCCGGCCTCGGCCTCCCAAAGTGCTGGGATTACAGGCGTGAGCCACCACGCCCGGCCGCTAATACACTTTAAAAGGGTTTAGTCCCTCAGTGGCAATTTCCTCGTTTCACCTGCGGCCCTATGGAAGTAGGAGGAAAGCATCTGTTGCTTGGGGGACTATGGGTGGAGGCCTAGGCCTCTAAGGGATGGACAACTGACACAGAAATGGTCAGAGATAGATTCAAACCCCAGGGATCAATCCGGCCAGTGCCTAATTTTTCATGCTGAAGCCCCAGATGCCCTGAACTGTGTCCTGGTTAGAAGAAAGTCCATCAAGTTCGGGTGTGGTGGCTCACACCTGTGATCCCAGTAGTTTGGGAGGCCGAGGTGGGTGGATCACCTGAGGTGAGGGGTTTGAGACCAGCCTGGCCAACACGGTGAAGCCCCCATCTCTACTAAAAATACAAAAATTATCGGGCGTGGTGGCAGTCACCTGTAATCCCAGCTACCTGGGAGGCTGAGGCAGGAGAACTGCTTGAACCCGGGAGGCAGAGGTTGCAGTGAGCAGAGATAGTGCCACTGTACTCCAGCCTGGGTGACAGAGTGAGACTCCATCTTAAAAAAAACAAAAACCAAAATTAACCAGTCATGATGGCACATGCCTGTAGACTCAGCTACTTGGGAGACTGAGGTGAGAGAACTGCTTGAACCCGGGAGGTGGAGGTTGCAGAGAGCCAAGATCGAGACACTGTACTCCGGCCTGGGCAACAGAGTGAGACTCCATCTAAAAAAAAAAAAGAAAGTCTGTGGTATTTGGAACCCCCGATTTGCATCCTGTGTGACCTCGGGCCTCGGTCTTCTCCCTGGCAACTTGGGTTTTGTCTTCTCTCTTCCTGCATGTGGCCTCTGGTGGCTCCACCCGCAGCAGTGGGTGTGGGGAGTTAGTTGCTATGTGCTGGGAGGCGATAGACTGCAGGGAGCAGAACCAAGGCTTTAGCCAAAGTCAGGGTGTTTCTTGGATCATGAGAAGGAATTTGGAGCCTCCAGGGAAGCTTTGGTCCTGATGGCATCACAAGGCCCCACTGCACCTAAACACAGAGGTGGATAAAATATTCCCCCCACACCCCACTGAACAGCCATCCCTTGCCTGGCCCTGCATCAGCTAAGGTGACAGTGATAGGCAACCCTTATTGGTCACCTCAGTCCTGCTTGGCCCAGTGTGAGAACTTTGTTATCTCCCTTGTCCTTCCCCCTATAACCCACCCCTCCCTGCCTGTCTCACCAGCCTCTCGGCAGCCTCCCCATCCAGCTCCGAATCCCACCATGCTTCTCGGACGTGGCTCCGTCTGGCATCATCAGTTTCCCTGTTTCTCCCAGAGCACACAAACACGCCTCATGGCACCCATCTGTTTTATGCATGCAAGCGCTGCCCGCAAGCACACACACGCGCACACGCACACGCAGACACAAACTGGCTGTGACCACCCCCTGAAGCCCTGCCCTATTTCTCTGCTCCACTTGACTTTCAATGCAAAGATTGAAAGCCCCCTCTGTATTTGGCGGCTGTGCTGTCTTCACCTCCGGCCTCTCCTCCATCCATCCCAGGGGCCTGGGACCCCCCACTCTCAGGTGAGCCTCAGGAACTGCCACCCAGGAGACTTCCCGCCTCCCTGAAACTCCTTTTTCCCTAGGCTTCCTACCACGGGATCCTTTCCCCTTCCTCTTCTCTAGACGGCGGAGGGCCAAGGGCTCCGGGATCTGTTTCCACTCCCTGACTTCTGGAGGCCCAGGTTCCTATAACCAAATGTCAGCTGGGCCTCTCCGCCTGGGTGTTCAACAGGCATCTCAGATGTGACCTGTCAAAAACAGAATTTTGGTCTCCTCCCAACCTGCTCCCAATCTTCTGATCTTAAAGTAACTGGTGTCGAACTCTGCCTTGATCCTCTTTCTTGAACAGTCAGTCAGTCCACCAGCTTGTTCTTTTTTTTTTCTTTCTTTTGAGGCTGAGTCTTGCTCTATCACCAGACTAGAGGGCAGTGGCACGATCTCAGCTCACTGCAACCTCCACCTCCCGGGTTCAAGCAATTCTCGTGCCTCAGCCTCCCAAGTAGCTGGGATTACAAGAGTGCACCACTGCACCTGGCTAATTTTTGTATTTTTAGTAGAGACGGGGATTTTCTCCATGTTTGCCAGACTGGTCTCGAACTCCTGACCTCAAGTGATCCTCCAGCCTCGGCCTCCCAAAGTGCTGGGATTACAGGCTTTAGCCACGGCGCCTGGCCACCACCAGCTTATTCTGACAGCACTCACCTTTCAATGTATCCCCAACTCTGCCATTTTCACCTTCTCCCTGCTGCAGCTGTAGCCCAAGTCCCCATCATCTGTCCTCTAGCTGGTCTCTCTCCCCTTCATACCACAACAGGTCTCTCTGCTTCTGTTCCTGTCCCTTCCAGCCCTTTCAACACATAGAATAATCTCATTAACCCATTTGTGCCTGAGGTTGTAATTTTTTGAATTTTTGCAATCAGACCTTGGTGATGACCTTGAGCAGTAGGATATAAAAAACTCCTACATGCCTAGTGTTCCAATAATGGAACGCTAGGCATAAATGGATAAAATCAAACCCTTTTTTAGGCTGGACAAGATGGCTCACGCCTGTAATCCCAGCACTTTGGGAGGCTGAGGCGGGCAGATCACAAGGTCAGGAGATCAAGACTATCCTGGCTAACACCGTGAAACCCTGTCTCTACTAAAAAATACAAAAAATTAGCCGGGCGTGGTGGCGGGCGCCTGTAGTCCCAGCTACTCAGGAGGCTGAGGCAGGAGAATGGCGTAAACCTGGGAGGCGGAGCTTGCAGTGAGCCAAGATCACGCCACTGCACTCCAGCCTGGGCGACAGAGCGAGACCCTGTCACAAAACAAAACAAAAAACCCTTTTTTAAAAAAACCCATGTTGTTGCTATGGCAGTGAGAATAAACTCTCCTACCCTGGCCTGCAAAGCCCCACCTTCCTCAAGCAACACGTCAGCACCCTGGCCTTCTTCCCTGTGACCACTTCAAGCTCTCCACAATCACAGGGCCTTTGCACGTGCTCCAGGCTCTGCCTAGAAAGCTCTCATCTCCCTCCTTTTCCTGCTTCCCATCATTCAGGTCTCAGCTCAGAGAAATCCTCCTTGACTGCTCTAGCTCAAGTAGTCTTTTTTTTCCCCCTGAGACAATCTCGCTCTGTCACTCAGGCTGGATTGCAGTGGTGTAATCAGAGCTCACTGCAGCCTCAACCTCCTGGCTAATTAAAATTTTGTGTGTGTGTGTGTGTGTAGAGACAGAGGTAGGGGTCTTCCTATGTTGCCCAGGCTGGTCTTGAACTCTTGGGCTCAAGCGATCCTCCTGCCTTGGCCTCCCAAAGTGCTACATTACAGGCTTGAGCCACTGTGCCCAGACCTCAAGTAGACTTATGCCCACTACTTTTTATTTTATGTACTATCTTCAGAGCTGTCAGCCTCTGACATCCTTATGATTTTGCTTTCTGTTTGTTGCCTGTCTTCCCCACTAAAATAAAAGTTCTGCAACGGCAGACTCTTCTTTGTTTCTCCAGCATCCCCAGGGCCCAGACCAGGTCTCATACATAATTGTTACGTGGTAATTATAATCATTGTTACAACTACTGTGCATTGAGTGCTCAGTATGTACCAGAAATGGTTCTGTATTAACTTCACAACCCTCTGTGCCAGGTACTATTGTCTCATTTTACAGATGGGACACGTACTCTACTCATGGTCACAGGTGCACAGTGGCAACACCCACATTTCAAACCCTGTCTGTCCACTGCAGGTTACCTGCTCCCACTCCACCTCTCACAGGTCTTGGGCTGGTCCCCTGGGGAGTGGTAGCTGCCTACTCCCTCCTCGAGGGTTTGGATATGCGGCCCCTCAGCCTTCCCCTGCCTTAGCCCTGGGTCCTTCTCCACCCACCACCCCAGGGGGCTGGCTCTGCAGAGGGGAGGGGCAGCACAGGCAGGAGCTGGAGGCCAGGGCCAAGTCACTTTCCCCACTGGCTGTGTGACCTTCAGTGAGTCTCTTCACCAGTTCTACCCTCTGCTTAGACGGGAGAGAAAGAATTGGGCCCTGTTTGCCTCACAGGTTGTGCTGAGGATTCGATGAAGTAGAGAATGGGGAAGGGCTTGGGACAGGGGAAGGGAGTGAAGGGTCACCTGTTTTCTCTGGAGGCTTTGACCACCCAGGGGCTTGGCCCAGCGGGTCCACTGCATTGCTCTGGAGCCCAGTCTAGGGGCTTCCAGGAGAGCCAGGCAGTGGCACAGGAAGGCTGGGCTTGGGGTAACCTCAGCTATGGTGTCCCAGACCCTCGTGCTGGTGCCAGTTCCCAAGAGAGGCCCATCCTTGCCTCACATTTGAACCCCTTCACTTCAGTTTTCTGTTGCAGCTCTTTGTGTCTTTCGTGGCTCTTATCACAATTGCTAATCATTTTGGTTACTTATTGTGTCTTCCTCACTAGAGTGGAAATCCAAGAGGGCAGAAACTGACAATGTTGTCCTCCAGTGTATCCCCAGAAGCTCACTATCTGTTTGTTGAGTGAATCAGTAATCGCACCTGCAGAGATCTCCAGAACAGGGGCTCTCACTGTCTTAGAAGCCTCTTTTACTGGGCAGACCATGGTTTAGGGAGTTTTTGACAATGTCTGGGACCTCTTGAGTTAGTTCCAACTCAGCTGCAGAAACACCTAGGTTATGTCCACAGTGTCCAAGGGCAAGCGATCCTCCTCCTAGGAAAGCAGCATTTGTTCTTTGTTTGGTGGTGGTGGTGGTCTTGTTTTTTTGTTTTGTTTTGTTTTGAGAGATAGAGTCTCTCTCTGTTGCCCAGGCTGGAGTGCAGTGGTACAATCAGGGCTCACCACAGCCTCCACCTCCCGGGATCAGGTGATCCTCCCACTTCAGCCTCCTAAGTAGCTGGGACTACAGGTACCCGTGACCCCACCTGGCTGATTTTTGTATTTTTTGTAGAGACAGGGTCCCACTATGTTGTACAGGCTGGTCTCCGACTGCTGGGTTCAAATAATCTGCCGCCTTGGTCTCCCAAGGTGCTGGGATTCCAGGCGTGAGCCACTGCGCCCAGCCAACCTTTGTTACTGAGTGTCCACTAAGTCTGAGGAATTTGCTCCTGCAGCTGCAAACGTGACTGAACTTCCTGTGAGCCCCAGCTTGTACCGAGTCCTTTACATGCATTATTTCATATAATTCTCATGCAAAGGCCTCAGGTAATTACACCCATTTTACAGATGGGAAAATTGAGGTTCATAAAGATTACATAACTTGCCAGGGAGAAGAAGGGCTGAGGTGCTGTCCAACATCCCAGCCCACCAGGCTGTTTCCACTCTCCATGCTTCCTCAAAGCAAGTATCTGCCCAAGGGGAGGGTCGCCTGGGTTCTCAGAGCAACCTCTACATTGAAAAGAATGAATCAATAGCATTAAAAAAACCCCAAAAACAAAAAAAACCTAATATAACAGGACCTTTTCCTCCTAGGCCTAAAATTATATTAACTGAACCAAATTTTAAAATAACCAAAAAAAGGAAAAAGTAAAAATTATTCATAATCCCACCTTCCTGAGATAATCACTGTTGGAATGTTTCTTTTTTCTTTTGTGTTAGATACATATATTTTACTAACTTAAAATCACATTGTTCACTAATACCCTGTTTTGTAATAATTACTAACATTTACTGCAACTTTGTGCCAGATACTTTTCTGTAAACATTTTATTGTGAACATTTTCCCACATCACTAAATATTCTTTGAAAACATCACTTATGTATATATTTATTTATTATTCAGAGATGGGGTCTTACTGTGTCACCCAGACAGGACTGCAGCAACATGATCATAGCTCACTGAAGCCTGGAACTCCTAGGGTCAAGTGATCCTCCCATATCTGCCTCCCAAGTAGCTGGGACTACCAGGGTGCCACACGCCTAGCTAATTTTTTTTTTTTTTTTTTTTTTTTTTTTTTTTTTTTTTTAGAGATGGTGTTTCACCATGTTACCTAGGCTGGTCCCAGAAAACACCATTTTTTTTTTGAGTGGGAATCTCACTCTTGTCGCCCAGGGTGGAGTGCAATGCCTCGATCTTGGCTCGCTGCAACCTCCGCCTCCTGGGTTCAAGCGATTCTCCTACCTCAGCCTCCTGAGCAGCTGGGATTACAGGTGCCAGCCACCATACCCAACTATTTTTTGTATTTTTAGTAGAGACGGGGTTTCTCCATGTTGGTCAGGATGGTCTCGAACCCCCGACCTCAAGTGATCCTCTCGCCTTGGCTTCCCAAAGTACTAGGATTACAGGCGTGAGCCACCATGCCCGGCCGAAAACACCATTTTTTAATGACTGCATACTACTCCATCCAGAAATATTCCATGATTTATTTAATCAATTTCCTTATCCTGGACATTTCCAGTATTACCCTTTCCTTGGAAAGTGCTATTATTTTTTTTTTTCTATTTATTATTTATTTGCTTATTTAGAAACGGTCTCTCTCTGTCGCCCAGGCTGGAGTGCACTGGCGCGTTCTCGGCTCACTGCAGTTTCCACCTCCCATGCTCAGGTGATCCTCCCGCCTAAGCCACCTTAGTAGCTGGGACCACAGATGCGGTCACCACGCCCGGGTAATTAAAAAAAATTAAAATATAGGCCGGGCATAGTGGCTCACGCCTGTAATCCCAGCACTTTGGGAGGCAGAGGCGGGCGGATCACTTGAGGTCGGTGGTTCGAGACCATCCTGACCAACATGGAGAAACCCCATCTCTACTAAAAATACAAAATTAGATGGGCATTGTGGCGCATGCCTGTAATCCTAGCTACTCAGGAGGCTGAGGCAGGAGAATCGCTTGAACCTGGGAAGCAGAGGTTGCGGTGAGCCGAGATCGCGCCATTGCACTGCAGCCTGGGCAACAAGACTGAAACTCCGTCGCAAAAAATAAAAAATAAAAATAAATAAAAACAAAAAATATTTTAAGAGATGGAGGTCTCCACAGGCTGGTCTCGAACTCCCGGGCTCACTCCCGGGCTCAAGCCATCCTCCCACCTCGTCCTCCAAAAGTGCTGGGATTACAGGAGGGAGCCACCGCGCCCGCCGGCGCAATTGTTACCGATGCTGCATTGAGTGCGTGTTCCTTCACTCATCGAAATACATTTACATATATTTTTGTAAAAAACAAAAACGACCCCGCCTCGCAGAGTTAGGAGAAAAGCAGCCGGGAGCGGAGGGTGGGAGGGTGCGGCGGGCTGGGGCTCCGCAGCGTAGCTGGGTGCGGGTCCTGAATCGGCGCAGGGGCCTTCCCACGGGGGCCGGGCACCCGGGGCTGGCGGCGGAATGGGCCTGGGGCCCGCAGGTCCCCAGCGTCCTGCCCCAAGGCATGCGCGCGCACCGCCCTGCCCGAGCCGGGCTCCCGGGGCGCGTGGCCGCGGTTTCCTCCCCAGCTACCCGAGGGGGCTTCCGGGGGCACAGGAAGGTCCCGCCCCGTCCGGGCGGGGCCAGCGCACCGACGTGGCGCCCTCCGCAGCTCCGCTCGCCGGGGACGGCCGGGTGACCTGCACACACCCCTGCCTGCAAGCTGCGCGCGGTCGAGCCGGGCCGTTCTGCTGGGCGGCCGGGCCTTATCGTTTTTTAGGATAAATGTCTCGGGCGTATTTCGGGTCGAGGGGCTCGGGTCCTGTATTAGTAAAATTTGCCCCAGGAAGGCTGAGCGCTCTTCTCCGCGCCGAGCCAGAGGGCGACTGCTGGAAGGGCTCACCTTTACCTGGAGTCCCTTGGGTGTCTCTCGGAGTTCTCGGAGGAAGAACTTTCGGATGAAGTCGCGTGTGGTGGTGGGGGTGGGCCTCGGGCGGTCGCCAGGGGCGGGAGTCTAATGATGAGGGGCCTCAGAGGGTTTGGGTGGCAACCTCCGGTAACCTTTGGCGCTAGGAAGTTTTTGTTGGTGGTGGTGTTGTTGAACTACTGTAGTAGGAGCGTAATCAATAAGTAGTAAGAGCATAATCAATGCTGTATATGCTGGTGTTGGTGGTGGTGCTGGGTTGGGATGTATATAGGGTCATCCTGGCCCACAGCCTCCTCCCAGGGTAGACTGAAGCTGCAAGGGCCTTCTATTTGTGCGTTTTTCTCCATGTCAGTCTCCAACACTGAATCTCTAGCTTCACTGAGTCAGAGGGGCCTGGAGGAACCTCCTCTAGGTTTGCAGCCTCAAGGGGCTCTGGTAGGATCCCTCGCTGGAGGTGGAGAAGTGGATATAAGAATAGGAGGGAGGAGTGGCAGCGGCCAGGCAGCCCAGTTTCGCGAAGGCCCTTGGCGCGCCGCGGCCCGCAGGCACCCAGGACGCGCCTTCCCCGCTGCCAGGATGCCCAAGAGGAAGGTCAGCTCCGCCGAAGGGGCCGCCAAGGAAGAGCCCAAGAGGAGATCGGGGCGGTTGTCAGCTAAACCTCCTGCAAAAGTGGAAGCGAGGCCGAAAAAGGCAGCAGCGAAGGATAAATCTTCAGACAAAAAAGTGCAAACAAAAGGGAAAAGGGGAGCAAAGGGAAAACAGGCTTAAGTGGCTAACCAAGAAACTAAAGAAGATTTACCTGCAGAAAACCGGGAAACGAAAACTGAGGAGCGTCCAGCCTCTGATTATGCAGGAGAGAAAGAAGCCAAGTCTGATTAATACCATATACCATGTCTTACCAGTGGTCCATGTCTCCCTTCTTGTACAACCCAGAGGAATATTTTTATCAACTATTTTGTAAATGCAAGTTTTTTAGTAGCTCTAGAAACATTTTTAAGAAGGAGGGAATCCCACCTCATCCCAGTTTTTAAGTGTAAATGCTTTTTTTTTAAGAGGTGAAATCATTTGCTGGTTGCTTATTTTTTGGTACAACCAGAAAATAGTGTGGGATGTTGAATTATGGGAGGCTTTGACTGTCTCGGGTGTCAGCTTAACATTCCATAGATGGGGGGTTAGTTTTTATATCCTAGAATACAAAGCATATTAAATGGCAATATGGAGTCAGTCCTGCATTTAATGTCTTGAACATTTTATTTTACTTCTATTCTCATGTTTTTTAGTGGAATTGTTTCCTAAAGAAAGCCACTCCTCGATCATGGCGCTCCCTGTCGGAATTGTGTGCACTCTGTAACATCTTTGGTTGTGGTAGTCCTGCTTTCCTAACAACTTTGTTACTGTGCTGTGAAAGATTACAGATTTGAATATGTAGTGTACATGCTATTCAGTTGTGAACTGGTGGGCCGTATGTAACAGCTGACCAACATGTGAAGAAACTGGTACTTGATAGCCTCTTAAGGAAAATTTGCTTCCAAATTTTAAGCTGGAAAGTCATTGGAATAACTTTAAAAAAGAATTACAATACATGGCTTTTTAGAATGTCGTTACATATGTTAAGAATTGTGTACAAATTGAAATGTCTGTACTGATCCTCAACCAATGAAATCTCAATTATGAAAAAAAAAATAGGAGGGATTGCACACCCTGCCTTGCTGCTGAGGAGGGGCGTTTCCTTCTCTTCTTGGGTAGGCTTGGCCAAGATCAAGGTCATTTTTGGCTGTGCTGGGGAGGAGGGCAGGCGGTGGGTCACCCCTTTTTGAGTGTGCTCAAGGCGTTAATAGGTCCCCAGAGGAAGCAGTCCTGCTCTGAGCCAGATTCCACCGTTCCCCTCCTGAATCAAGTCGGTGGCCAGCCTGAGTGGGAAGCAGGGTGGGCTGCTGTGTCCAGACAGGGGGTTGGCCTCATTCCCTGCAGTTCTGAGGAGCCAGGGACACCTGTGGACCTGGGCGAAGTTCATTTGGGCTCCTTGCACCCGTTAAGAATGGCGAATGAAGAGAGTCCTGGGCTCACCTGTACTTAACTGGCTCTGTGATTCCCCTCTTAATGGGCCAGTCACTTGACCTCTCTTGAGCTGTGGATTATTCACCTGCAGTGGGTGAACATTGTGGCCTTAACCAACTTTTCAAAGAGTGGCTGTGGGAAGGCACATAAGGCAGTGCTTATAGAAGGCCCTGGTGGGGCCGGGCACAGTGTAATCCACACTTTTGGAGGCCAAGGCACGTGGATCACTTGAGGTCAGGAGTTGGAGACCAGCCTGGCCAGCAGCTCTGCCAGTCTCTGCTAAAAATACAAAAAAAAATTAGCTGGGCATGGTGGTGCACAACTGTAATCCCATTTACTCAGGAGGCTGAGATAGGAGAATTGCTTGAACCTAGGAGGCAGAGGTTGCAGTGAGCCGAGATCATGCCACTGCACCCCAACCTGAGTGAGAGAGTGAGGTTGTGTCTAAAAAAAAAAGAAAGAAGCTGCTGGTCAGCTGAGAGCCTACTCCAGGGCCAATCTGTCCTGTCTCAGGGACTGGCCTCCCTTAGATTCTGACTGCAAGGCCAGAGACTTAGAAATGATTTCTGTCTGTCTCCCTCTGTACATGTTCTTACCTAATTACTCATCACACTTGTCCACTGAATATAAAAAATTAGAAATTAAAGAAAGGCATAAAGAAGAAAATAAGGCCGGGCGCGGTGGCTCAAGCCTGTAATCCCAGCACTTTGGGAGGCCGAGACGGGTGGATCACGAGGTCAGGAGATCGAGACCATCCTGGCTAACCCGGTGAAACCCCGTCTCTACTAAAAAATACAAAAAACTAGCCGGGCACGGTGGCGAGCGCCTGTAGTCCCAGCTACTCGGGAGGCTGAGGCAGGAGAATGGTGTAAACCCGGGAGGCGGAGCTTGCAGTGAGCTGAGATCCGGCCACTGCACTCCAGCCTGGGTGACAGAGCAAGACTCCGCCTCAAAAAAAAAAAAAAAAAAAAAAAAAGAAGAAAATAAAAATATTGAACCACCCAGTGGTTGCATGAGTATTTATCGAAACTCAACTAATATAGGTACAGATTATTGTACACAAAGTATAACTCAATACAGTTTTTATTTTAAAAGTTTATTTTAAAAATCCCACCACTACTGACATTTTAGAATATTTACTTCTCAATTTTTTTTTTTTTTTTTTTTTTTTTGCTGGGGGGACGGAGTCTCCCTCTGTTGCCCAGGCTGGAATGTAGTGGCACGATCTTGGCTCTCTGCAACCTCCTCCTCCCAGGTTGAAGTGATTCTCCTGCCTCAGCCTGCCGAGTAGCTGGGATTACAGGCGCCTGCCACCACACCTGGCTAACTTTTTGTATTTTTAGTAGAGATGGGGGTTTCACCATGTTGGTCAGGCTGGTCTCGAACCCCTGACCTGAGGTGATCTGCCTGCCTCGGCCTCCCAAAATGTTGGGATTACAGGCGTGAGCCACCGTGCCCAGCCTACTTCTCGATTTCTTATATATAGTATACATTATATTATAGATACATGTGTAAACATATGTGTGTATATACATATAAATGTATATGTCTATAAATGTAATATATTTATATAGAAGGTAAATGTATATACAATGTAGATGTATATATACATGTAAATGTAGATGTATGTAAACATACATATGTAAGTCTGTGTATATATACACATATGCATATACACACAAACACATTTAGAATTTGTTTTGTAAATAAAAATGGATCAAGATGTGCCGTTCTTTGTGAGCTGGGGCTTCTGTAGATGTGACTGGCTGGCATCTCCATCTTCAGGAGGACTTACGTACTCCTCACTATGGAGCTGGGCTGGGCCTGTGGGACCTCCAGCCATGCCACAGTGCTTTTTGAACTGGAGTCGCCCGGGGCGGGGAGGCAACCTGTACCACAAAAGCAGCACCCCCTGGACTCAGCCAAGCCTCTCTGGCCAGCCCCTCAGAGGATGCTCTAGGCCTGTAGATGAGCCTGGGAAAGAAGGCAATAAGGAAGCAACTTCGAAGTGAGAACATCCAGAAACAAGTGGATGACCTGGGTGGGAGGAAGGCCTAGTTGGAGGAGGGCAGTGACATGGGTTAGGGTCATGAGCTCTGTCAAGCAGAACACAGAATCCTGTCTGGCTGATAAAAGGGGGCTTGGCAGAGCTTGGGATAGATAGGGAAGGTTAAGAGCTGGGAGGCGGAAGATGTTTGAGGTGGGGTTGATGAGAGGAAAAGGGTCTCAGGAACTGCCATCTGGATTTCTGTAAAGTTGAAAGCCATATGCGAAGGTCTGGCTGCGTAGAATGGGCTATCTACATCCAAAGGG